>NC_091990.1:39242733-39549507 GCF_044704955.1 Pristiophorus japonicus
AAGTATGAACACAACCAGCCCGACATTCACCGTCCCCGAAGGGACGGCTACCGCGGAGTTTGGGCAGTCGATCGAAAAAAAATCGATCGGCCGCCGCAGCTGAGTACTTTTCCCTCCCCGAGCCATATTCAGCTCGGGGGGGATTTCAGTGGTGTTCACTTCCGCTGGAAACGGCGCGGTGAAGCCGCAGTAAAGGAAGGTTTCTAGCGGTGAGCTCTGCAGCATGAGGGCTGCTGGAAAAGGACTACCACAGTGAAATTCACCGAGGAAAAGGTGGGACTTTTCCCGGCAGTGCCTGCGCGAGGTTTTCGATGCGGTGTTCGAACGTGACACGTCTGGGGCCCTTTGGTAGTAAATAGTTTTATTACTTATTATTGTTTTTATTTCATTTTCCAGCATGCATCCGCAGTATTGATCTTTTGATATAGTTTTATTAATTATTATTGTTTTTATTTCATTTTTCAGCATCCGCAGTATTTATCTTTCCATGTAGTTTTATTAATTGTTTTGGCTCCATTAAACCTGCTGAGTGCTGCTCAGAGCTTTGCACATATCCCTGTACTTTTGTACAACTTTCAGGTCTGACTCTTTAGTGGAGTCCTGTGGGCTGCAGAGACCTGCTTGGCAAGGTTCACCCTGAGGATGGGGGGAGTGTTGGGAGGGTGACACTTGGTACACCTGGTCAGAAGCAGGGCAGCACGCAGGAGAAGGTATCGCTGTCAGCACCGTGCAGACAGGCAGCGGGCAAGGGAGGCAGCAGCCATGATTCGTTCATTCTGCGCCAGACCAGTGTGCCCGCCATCTTCACCGGCCCGAATCAGGATTGCGATTGGCTGCTTGGGGACAAGGGATATCCCCTGTCCACTTGGCTGCTCACTCCTCTGCGGAACCCCAGGACAGCGCCAGACCATGCATACAATGACACTCATTGTGCCACCAAGTGCATCATCGAGCAGTGCGTAGACACCCTCAAGCAGAGGTTCCGGTGCCTGGACCGCTCTGATGGTACCTTGCAGTACTCTCCTCAATGGGTCTCTATCATCGTCGTGGTCTGCTGCATGCTGCACAACCTGGCCAGCATGAAGGGACAGCCGCTGGAGGCCGAGCCAGCAGTACCACCTGCGGAGGAGGAAGAGGAGGAGGCGCAGGAGGAGGAGGAGGAAGAGGAGGAGGAGGATTCCCATTGCCCCAGAGCTAGGAAGCATCGACACATCGCCACCCTGGAAGGGCCAGGTGCAGACTGGCCAGCGTCCTCCTTGGAGGGTGCGTCCTCACATATATGGAGGCGCCTGACACCTCTCCTGCAATCTCCATGCATGATGTCCGCCAGGATTCCCCACGTCAGGAAACAGTATTCTTCTTCTGTCCTCCACACCATCCATCAGTGTCTCCAACTCCATAATCAGTGAATCTGTTGGCTCTTCTTGCACCTCTTACACCAGCCAACCTTCCAACCTCAGGGCCTTGCTGCAAACCCTGGCCTTTCAGAAACCATTAGAAACCCTTACCTGCATGCTGAATTTCTCAGTGGTGATAACACTCAAATTAAGACAGCCACACGTCTAAAAAATCCACTTTGGAAGGGTTCATTAGCGCTGGAACCTATTTGTTCACTTTTGGAGCTGAATATGGGGTGGCCCAGTCACGAAAAAATGTCAGTGCTAATGGCCACCAAAAGGATCGGATTTCCAGCGGCACTGACTTTCGGGTCCAACATATTTCCCTCCTACTGAAAACACAGTCTATGAACAGACAAGGTCCTTGAGATAGCCAGGCCGTGTTCTGATACGCTGAGACCAGCGTGGAGCTTGCGGAGGTTTTTGGTTGGGAAAAAGAACGGTGCCTCTGTTCTATCCTGCTGGTCTGTTGGCCTGTGAGTTGGGATCAGTCTACGAGCGTTCCATCGAATTCCATCATTGAGCTTGTAGGTGTGAGGGCTGAACTTTCGCCCAATGTGTTTTGGAGGCAAAAGTGAAGATGCGAGCTTATGACTATGGTTTGGGCACTTAGCTCTGACCCAATCTCCGTTCTTCAGTTGGGGCTTTTGAGTGCATCGTTTCGTGTCAGTGTACAACTTCGCTTTTCGTTGCCGTTCTGAAATCTGGGATGCAAGTATGGTTATCTTTGCGCTCAGTTTGGCTGGGGGTTTGGGAATGTCCGGTAGCCAGTGAAGATTCCACCCAATCATGAGCTCAGCGGGTGTTTTCCCCGTTAGCGAGTGCTTTGTCGAACTGTATGTGCGGAGAATGGTTTGAACCACTTCGTCAAATGTTTGGCCTGCTGCGAGGTTGGTTTTCAAACCCTTTGATGATGCGGTTAAATCGCTCAACACCTCTGTTGCTTTGGGGATTGTACCGAGCAGTAAGGCGATGCTCGATAGCGTGACGAGTGAGGAAATCAGCAAACTGGTCGGACACAAACTGTGGTCCAGTGTCAGGTGATTATGACCTCTGGGAGGCCCCACTTCGTGAACATACGCTGCAGAATAGTGACAAACGTTGATGAGGTCACTGAATTTGTAGCGATTTCTGGCCATTTGGAATGCAGGTCATGTACTACAACAAGGAAACGCTGGTGCTGTGGAGCTGCTTCAACTGGACCAAAGATATCCAACTGAAGTAGTTGCCATGGTCTTTGTGGCCATGGAATGGGCTTCATTGGCGCTGATCAGATGTTTGTGGCCTTTTTGCTCAGACTGCATGCTTCGCAGTGTGAGACAAACTTCTCGATGCGAGTGTCAATCCCAGGCCACCATACTGAATCGTGACATCTCTGCTTCATGCAGTCAATGCCAGGGTGTCCATCGTGTGCCAATGAGAGAACGCGCTGTTGAAGTGACTTGGGAATTACTGCTCTAAAACCACGAGCTAGGCAGCCATCGATCCAAATGGAAAATTCATCACGACGTCTGTGGAAGGTTGTCGGCTCTTCTGGAATTTGCTTAGGCCACTCAGTCTGGCGGAAGTGGCACACATGCTGGAGCATAGCATCACTCTGTGATTCAGCTTTGAGTTTGTAGCAGGAGACAGGGTTTCTGATGGACTGAGTGATGATCGACGTGACACATGTGTCGTCATCTGTGAATAAGTCAGCACCAGAGTCCGAAAGAGGTGTCGAGTGGCTGAGCATGTCAGCTACGTGGTTGCGACTGCCAGAGATGTACTGTACTGTATGTTATAGTGATGAAGGCGATCTGACCATTGGCTGATTTGTAGTGGTCTGTGCCCAGATCCAGTGTAGCGAGTAGCGTAGTTAGCGTTTGGTGATCCGTACGGAGGTTAAATTTCCTGTCATAGAGGTAGATGTGCCAGCGTTCACATGCAAGCGAGTGCTTTGCGTTCCCCTGTAGAATATTTACATTTTGCATACGATAGCATGTGAGAGGCGAAGACTACTGGGCGTTCCAGGCCGTCAATCCATTCCAAGAGCACAGCACCCATGGCGGTGTCTGATGCATCCGTGGTGACGTACATAGTGGCATTCAGATCAAAGTGTGCGAGGATAGGAGGGGATGTGATTTTCTCCTTAAGCATGGTGAATGCCTGAGCCTGGGAATCTGTCCATTCTCAAGCGAAGTTCTTTCATAGCAACTTGCGAAGTGGTTCGGCAATGAACGCGTAGTGCAGGACGAACTTCAGATAGAATTTGCAAGTGCTGAGGAATGATGAAAGTTCTTTGACATTGTTAGCCTCCTACATTCGCTGGATCGCGTCAATGTTGTGCTGTGACTCTGTAGCCCAGAAAGTTTATTTCTTCAGCAGCGAATATACACTTATTGGCATTAAGTGTAATGTTATGTGTAGCAAGTCTAGCTATAATGCTTGGTGATCCATACAGAAGGTAAATTTCCTGCCATAGAGGTAGATGTGCCAGTGTTCACATGCTTAGATGCAAGCATGAAGTCGCTGGTCATGTTCTTCCATTGTCTGTCCATGGATGACGATATCATCAGCAGATTGGGGCTCCCTCTATGCCTGCTAGCATAGTAGTGACAATCTTCTGAAATGCACTTGGTGCAGAAGATAGTCCATGGGACATGCGTCGATACTGATACAGACCATCATGCGTCGTGAATGCCGTGAACGGTTTGCTGTCCTCCGCTTGGGGTATTTGTAGGTAACTGTGGCACATGTTGAGTTTTATAAAAACTATTCAGTTGTGAAATTCTGAAGACAGTTCGTCGATGGTAGGAAGAGGGTACTTGTTGGAGATGATGGCCTTGTGACCTCTTTCAGGTCGATGTATAGGCGGATCTCTCCATTTTTACGCCAAGCAATGACTAAGTTCGAGATCCAGGGTGAGTGGTCAATGCTCTCAAGGATTCCCTGAGTCGCGTTAATTCTGCGGATACTTGGTCGCGAATCGCGAATGGGTGACAGCGAAGTCGCTGTGTAACCGGTTTGATGGAAGAGTCAACGCGGGGACGATGGCAGAATTTTGTTGTCACTGCAAACCCTGTGAAGATTGAGGGATACTGATTGTCAAAGTCCACTGTGTACACAGGTGTGCAGGTTGGGTCGTAAACTTTGAACCCAAGCCTATCAAAAAGGTCAATTCCCATGAGGCTTCGTCCCTTCGCGACATGAAAGGAAAAGTTCTCTAATGTTATGTCCTTGTAGTATATCGGGACAGATTTGATCCGAAGTACCTCAATTTTGGAGTCGGAGTACGCATGTAGAGTGGAAGTTGTGGGCTGCAGTTGACAGTGCGTGAAGTGGGTTTTGTACCATCATCATAGGCAGTCCCTCGGAATCGATGAAGACTTGCTTCCACTCCTAAAATGAGTTCTTTGGTGGCTGAACAGTCCAACATGAGAGATACAGACCCTGTCACAGGTGGGACAGACATTTGTTGGGGGAAGGGGTGGCACTGATTTACCACACGCTCCTTCCGCTACCTGCGCCTGACCTCTTCACGCTCGCAGCGTTGAGATTCGAAGAGCTCAACGCCCTCCCGGATGCATTTTCTCCACCTAGGGCGGTCTTCGGCCGGGGTCTCCCAGGTGTCAGTGGTGATGTCGCACTTCACCAGGGAGGCTTTGAGGGTGTGCTTGTAACGGTTCCGCTGTCCACCTTTGGCTCGTTTGCCATGAAGGAGCTCTGCGTCGAACAATTGCTTTGGGAGTCTTGTGTCTGGCATGCGAACTAAGTGGCCTACCCAGCGAAGCTGATCGAGTGTGGTCAGTGCTTCAATGCTGGAGATATTTGTCTGGGCGAGGACACTGATGTTGGTGCATCTGTCCTCCCAGGGGATTTGCTGGATCTTCCGGAGACATTGTTGGTGCTATATCTCCAGCGACTTGATGTGTCTTTTGTAAGTCGTCCATGCCTCTGATCCATACAGGAGGGTGGGTATTACTACAGCCCTGTAAACCATGAGCTTGGTGGTAGGTTTGAGGGCCTGGTCTTCGAGCACTCTTTTCCTCAGGCGGCCGAAGGCTGCACTGGCGCACTGGAGGCAATGTTGAATCTCCGCATCAATGTCTGCCTTTGTTGACAAGAGGCTCCCGAGGTATAGGAAGTGGTCCACGTTTTCGAGGGCCGCGCCGTGAATTTTGATGACTGGGAGGCAGTGCTGTGCGGCGAGGACAGGCTGGTGGAGGACCTTTGTCTTATGGATGTTAAGCGTAAGGCCCATGCTTTCCTATGCCTCGGTGAATACGTTGACTGTATCCAGGAGTTCAGCCTCAGAATGTGCGCAGACGCAGGCGTCGTCCACGTACTGCAATTCAACGACAGAGGTTGGGGTGATCTTGGACCTGGACTGGAGGCGGCGTAGGTTAAACAGCTTCCCACTGGTTCTGTAGTTTAGTTCCACTCCAGCGGTGAGTTTATTGACAATGAGGTGGAGCATGGCAGCGAGGAAGATAGAGAAGAGGGTTGGAGCGATGACGCAGCCCTGTTTGACCCCGGTCCAGACGTGGATTGGTTCTGTAATGGATCTGCTGGTAAGGATTAAGGCCTGCATGTTGTCGTGGAACAGACGAAGGATGTTGACAAACTTTCGGGGGCATTCAAAACGGAGGAGGACGCTCTATAAGCCCTCACGGTCGACAGTGTCAAAGGCCTTTGTAAGTTTTTGTACACAGGTTTTGTACACAGGTTTTGTACACAGGTTTTGTACACCACCTCGCTCAATATGGAGACCTTGGCTCCAAGGTCAATGAGGAGGCAGATGGGCGTGCCGTCAATGTTTACATCACAGTCCTTGAATTTTCCTGAACCAATGTGCGAAATGTCACTAACGGTGTAAACCTTACTGGGTTCATCACTATTGGGGTTGTCCACATGTCGAATATGCTGCGATGAACGACAGACACTAGTAAATTGGTTCATTTTACCACATTCAGAGCATTTCTTCCCACTTGCAGGGCAGATAGGACTCTTTGCTGAATGTGATTTGTCCCCACAGTTAAAGCAGTGGAAGTTAGGCCCATGGTCCGTAGTGGGTGGCTTATTACTAACCCTGGGGCTCTGCTGTGATTTCCGCCTTCGACGAAAGCCTTATACATGGGCTGTAGCTGAAGTCTGCTGCACAGGGGGAGCAGGGATCTGATCGCTTTTGAATCAGAAAGCGCTGATTTGATTTGGATGGCCAAATTAGTTACTTTATCCAATGTTATTAAGTCAACCTCCATTAGCAGGCGTTCCTGAATGCGGGGGATCATTGTTTTCTCAATAATTTGATCCCTGATCATTTCCTCTGTGAGTGCTTCAAAGTTACACAGAGCGGCCAGTTCAGTTAATGAAATGATGTACTGTTTGATTGGTTCACTGTTCCCTTGCCCCCTTTGAAAAAATTTGTATCTCTCCATTATGATACTTTTTTTTGGCCCAAACTATTTCTGTAGAGCACTTATCGCTTTGTTGTAGGACTCCATGTCTTCGATTTGCCCAAAGATGCGCTGGCTTTCGGTGCCGAGGCAGTGGATAAGTATTCCACTGTGGTGAGCTGGTGTTATGTTGTCGCCGTCTAATCCACTCGCCGTGATGTACGTAGAAAAACATTTTATCCATCTCGGCCACGGGATTGGAGGGCCCCCAGGTGTGGCGAGGAATGGCGGGGGGAGGGAAGTTAATTTGATTCATCCTCGTCGCCAAATTATGCTGGGTACGTAAATAACAGACAAACTGAAACAGGAGTAATGTAACTAACTGTGTCCTTTATAGCAACTCCCAAAATGGTGTCCCATAACCAGCATGAACCAGCATGTTTACAGCAGTGTGTGAATAGCTCCCGCAGGGTCCTAATGCCTGTCTAGTGCCCTGTAACAAACAGAGTATGAACACAACACTCATTATTATTAATTAACATAGGGACCCTAAAACTCTACAGACCTGCCAAGATTATGCCTCATGTTTCCCTCCAGCACTGAGTTTACCAACGTTTGCAGGGGTCAGTGAGAGGTCACCTTATTTTCATGAGGCAGTTGGTGTCTGTACCAATAGGAGCACATCGTTGTTGCCTGTCTGTCCCATGCAGCTGGAAATTCTGGCTGCTGCCCACCATCTTAGGTGGTTGCCTTGGCCCTGCATCCTGCCTCCTGCCACCACCACCCCTCCCCCGCACTGCCCCCAGTCACCCCTGTGTAAGGAGGACAATCCAAGCATCAAAAATATATTCGTCACCTTTACTGGGGAATTCAGGCCGTCCCCCTCTGCTGGATTCAGCCTGGGCCCACTAGTGCACATCTGGAGGCCAATGCAAATCATCTCTCCTGGCAGACCAGTCTCCCAAAATATGCCAGGTCCCTTTGAGCAAGTGAAGCGGGAACTCCCGATGTAGGGAGACCCACGGCCACCATCAGAAGAGGAGAAGAGATAATTTGGGGATAAAATAAATGAGTACAACGTCGTACTGAATGAATATTGGTACAATTTAGTACAAATTAGTTAGGCGACTATTATTTATCTTCTGCAGACACCGCCGGACTGTTTGGTTTTGAGTATTAAGGTAGAGTGTTTTCCGTTCATTACTTTCATCGCATTTTCTATTCCCACAAGTATTTCAAAATGTACAGAGTGAAACATCTACACCAGTTAGAAATCCTTGAAGGCTTCAGTATGTGCTTTATCAAAAAATACAGCATGCACGCTTCAAGCAGCCAAGTGCTTGCCAACACATTTCTTTGAATATAAAGCTGCAAACAGAGCTTAAATTCTTTGGGTTTGGAGAATCAAATCAGAATGTATCAGGGCAGTGTGTTGAAGGGAAAATGGTACTTAAAACCTGCAGCAGAATGTGAAGTGTCCTTTGTATATCACAGCAGCTTCCTGCATCAGTCTGGAGGTTTGCCAAATTCCTCTGCACCCACGATCTTCATTAACCGTGTCAGTCATTTTTCTCCTGCTCCAGTCCCAAGGAGCAATTCAAGGGCAGCTTCATGCTTTTCAGTTCTGCTTGCGTGTGTGCATTCATTAAATAAAGTCTACTAACTAGTCCTTTAAACAGCCGAGTACAGTTCTGGTTTTGCACCAGGTCTGGCACTGCTCATTAATTGGAAAGGGGCTTTCTGGGCTCCTGCACTGATTTTGTGGGGACGAAACCATACTAGGTTTGATCCCCAGTCTGTGCTCAGTTAGCTGATACTCATCCAGAGTACCAATGGAGGTAATCCAACTGGCCTCAATCGCCCCGAGCTAAGTAGAGGAAACATCAGACAGGTTGCCTGCCCTGATCACTGTCCAGTGACCTGTTATATGGGCAATGGGGGAGAACAAAGTTAAACCTGGCTGTAATGCTCTACCCGCCCCCGCGCCCCCCCCCATCTTCTCACTCCCTGTTCTCCAGGATCAAACGGGACCAACACTCACTGTCTGATCTTATATGTGAAGAATAGTCAGTTAGGTGAGATAGTGGGCAGTTAGGTGAGATACTGGGTTTCCCTGAACCAAATCCCAGCAAAAGTCAAACCTTTGGGGAAGAGATGCTGTTTGTGTCATCATCATGGACAGTCCCTCAAAATCGAAGAAGACTTGCTTCCACTCTAAAGTGAGTTCTCAGGTGATTGAAGAGTCCAATGCGGGATTTACAGCCTCTGTCACAGGTGGGGCAGACAGTGGTTGAAGGAAAGGGTGGGTGGTGGGGAGCCTGGTTTGCCGCACCTTCCTTCCGCTGCCTGCGCTTGTTTTCTGCAGGCTCTCGGCGACGAGACTCGAAATGCTCAGCGCCCTCCCGGATGCTCTTCCTCCACTTAGGGCGGTCTTTGGTCAGGGATTCCCAGGTGTTGGTGGGGATGTTGCACTTTATCAAGGAGGCTTTGAGTGTGTCCTTGTAATGTTTCCGCTGTCCACCTGGGGTTCGCTTGCGTGTAGAAGTTCAGAGTAGAGCACTTGCTTTGGGAGCCTTGTGTCCGGCATGCGGACAATGTGGCCCACCCAACAGAGCTGGTCGAGTGTGGTCAGTGCTTCGATGCTGGGGATGTTGGCCTGAGCGAGAACACTGACGTTAGTGCATCTATCCTCCCAGGGGATTTGCAGGATCTTGCGGAAGCAGCGCTGGTGGCATTTCTGTCCCATTTATACCACTCACCCTCCCAAATGATGCACTTGAGAGGACCCACAACGTGTAGGATTTGGATGCCCCTGGATTAGGATGTCTTGTATTTAATTTCTCTTTCATGATATTCTGATAATTACAGTTGTCATGATTCAATGGGAAAAGTGTCTCTTTTATACTTTCTGAAAAGGACACTGGATACTTGTCCATTGAAGCACCACTTTTGGGACAAAAGATTACTGGGGATTAATTGAGAACAGCACAAAAGGTAATACAACATTAAGGCAATAGCAGCAGAGTATATTCGTGGTGAAGCACCATTTCAAAATATGATAAAAATATTCAAAATTACTCCATTATTAAAGTTAGAAAATGACTGGAAGAGTTATGTGAAATATATCTCAAATTAATTGAACATAATTGGAACATATTTTTCTAATTTAAAAAGAAGTTCCAAATTACTTTCTGAGCATGGCTCAGTAACCTTACAGAAAATATTTTATTTTAAAATATAAAAATGTAAAAGTAAAACGTACTCTCAAAAATTGCTATTGAATTAACATAATTGGCAAAAGAACCCGAGGGGAGATGACATTTTTTTTATGCAGCGAGTTATGATTTGGAAGGTGGTGGAAGCAGATTAAATAGTAACTTTCAAGAGGGAATTGGATAAATACTTGAAAAGGAAAAATTTGCGGGGCTATGGGGAAAGAGCGAGGGAGTAGGACTAATTGGATAGCTCTTTCAGCTGGCACGGGCATGATGGGCCGAATGGCCTCCTTCTGCACTGTATGATTTTATAAGAAATCACACTATTTCTACATGGCTTAGTAAGTAAATGGAGCGAGTGGTTCTGAGCCATACAAGGCAGAAAGTGCTTGTGTTAGTTGATCTCCTACATTACAACAGTGGCTACACTCCAAAAGTACTTCATTGGCTGTAAAGTGCTTTGAAACATCGGATGTTCATGAAAGGCACTATATAAATGTAAGTCTTTCTTTCAACTGGGGCAGCTGTTAGCTATTACAATTGGCCATTGGGCTATGGAGGTGAAAAATCAACCAGTGTTCCCGCTATCCAGTGCTCCCCACCCTCGGCAAAGTTAAACACGAGAATGTCAGGTGGAGAGAGGATTAGCTTTGGCTGGGTTTCTACAGTCATGTAGCCTGTCAATCCTCACTGTTGAGGTTCACACCTGAAGAATGGTTCTTTGTGTGAGGTACTGCAGTGCTGATCATCATCATCATCATAGACGGTCCCTCGAACGAGGATGACTTGCTTCCACATGAGTTCACAGATGTTTCAATGAAAGTCCCGATATTCCAGTCCTGAACTCCAATTGAGTGGATGGAAGATGCCTGTGCGTGGATTTTTTTTAACGTGTGGTGACCGTTGCACATCAGCCACCACACAGGCTTGACAGAGCTAGGCCTTTATCTAGTGGCAAGGGTTAACCAGGATGACTGGAGACCTGCTCTGCTGCACGTACCTAGTGCACACACATATCGCAGTGTGGGGCTGGCCCATGCTGCCCCTAGGACCTTGGCTCTTCTGGGCCCTGTACCCTCATTTGCTGCATCTCCACCACGATCTCTCGCCGCTTATATCACCTGTGCAACTACCCCAATAAAAATTAGCATCTTCACAAGAGAAATAAAAAGAAATGCTGGCAACACTCAGAAAGCATCTGTGGAGCGAGAAGCAGAGTTAACCTTTCTGTTCTGTGACCTTTCATCAGGGCTGGAGGAGAGAATTTTGGGTAAAAGAAAGCATGTATTTTTCAACAGCATGGTCACCATAATGTATATTTGGTGTGTTTACTGCATTTTAAAACATTTATATCGTGCCATTTTCAATCTGGACCAGGGCTGTGTATTCAGTCCGTGCGGGTCAGTTGTATCACTCTTTATATTAGTAGAGGCTCATTGTAGATTCAAATGCTGTGATGTGCTCAGAGATGTTACAACGCTCCCACCCAATTACACAGCTGAAGACAAGCAGCCATTCATTTTAACCAGCAACAGAAGAGTTTCGGGAATTATTTGTTTTAAATGAATGAAGTGTCAGAGACATTGTTCTAATGCAGCCTTTCAGTAAGTGTGTATTGAAATTCCCATTGCTGTACAGTACTTTGGGCCTGGAATAGGTTTTGGGAAACTTGTCCCAATGTGGATCTATTTGAATGTCCCTGAATGTTCTTTGTTCAGATCTGTGCTACAGTCAAAGAATTCAAATCTGAATTTGTCATTAGGAAATCACAAAAAGTTGCAAACTTCCTTGCGGGCGAGATTTCACTCATCTCCCCTCACTCTCCCTCTATGGCTTGCTGTCCATTCTTTCAGCTATTCGATTTATCTTTTCTCCCTTTGGGAAGTCTTCTATGTTAAACTGGCATATTAGTGCAAGTGGTTTTAATTCTTGTGGGTTAGGACTCACCTCCCCCACCCTGCCAATTTGTTAAGCTTGCAATGCACTCTTTTTAAATACACTTCTGTGCATTGGGGGTACAAACTTAAGTAGAAGTCTTTTTTACATTCCCTTGTATGATATTCTGCAGCATCAAACTTCAATACTTCCACAGCATGCAGACTCAGGGACTGTGGTGTGCTTTGGTCTAAAAATGCTGCATTTAGATTACACAATTGGAGGTTTATAATAATATTAATTTGTATTTATATAGCATCTTTACCATAGTAAAACATCCCAAAATGCTTCACAACAATTTTACAACACGTTAGATATTGACCATTGAGGGAAAAGAGAGAAAAAGCAGGAAAGGAAGTGTAAAAACAGGTTAAAGGCTCAGATCTGACATGGAGAAGATGTACTTGATAAATTGTGCTGATTCTTAGGCTTCAATAAATGTTAAATGTCCGTGAGTGTAACAGAGTGTTAGACCTTAGTTCCATAGGTAAACATTTTGGTTCGCGAATGTGGTTTTGCCAGCGGATCTGGGTAAAGCAGGGGCAGCAAAATAGCGAGTTTGGGGACTGTGTCAGGTTTGTCAGAGCTTGTCAGATTTGGCTCTCTGCCAGTATTACTCTCACACGAAAAACTGTCAAGAGTTTCATTAGCGAGTGAAATATAATGCATTATAATTCAGCCTTTAATTTTCTTGGTTTCCTGCCCAGTTCCTATCCAGCACCAAGCACACCATTCAAAATGGCCATTAAAAAGCCGGCAAAGTTATCACCTGTCAGGAAAGGCTCTCTTAAAGGAACACGATCAGATTTTTTTTAACCTACTAATCTATTGCAAGGTGTGAGGATCACTTTCATGCAAGTGCTTGTCTTATCTTGCCTTGTTGGCAAGCTCTGCCCTTTGGATACCTCATCCAGGCCTATAATAATACAAGAGGTGGTTCCAAGAGGCTTTATAGTGATGCTTTATGCTTGTGTGTCAGTGAGGGACACATGGCATCACAAGGGCGAGATGATATTAACCCTGAGGCCTTATGCAGCACCTTCCTTCAGCAAGAATGTCCAGGGCAGCCTCCTCGAAGGGATCAAGGGCTTGTAATTCCAGTTCAGGTCATTTCCCTTTTATTATGCATCATCTTGTACTGTAAGCAGAAAAGTGGTTTTGAGATATAAGTTTAAGGGGCAGGTACAATGACAGACATCCACCTGAGTTACATCCCATCCTGTGTGTCAGTAACTGAACATGCAGCATGCAGGTAAGGTGTGTAGAATGGATGTACCCCTTGATTTCAGTGTAATAATAGTTTCAGAGGGGAGATGCAGCCCCAATGTGTGCCATGCATACTTAGCTTTATAAGGCTGTGCAGAACCATTGGATGGGGCAAGCAGCAAAACAGTAACAGGTTCTCCAAATCTGAGACAGATACTTGCCCTGGGCAATTGCTGGCATAAGTTCTCAGGTCTTCCCACGCACTTCCAAGAACCCTCGATTGGTGATTCAATCCATGTCTCTGCCGTTCATATGAAATGTCAGTTTGATAGAGTATTTATTGCCTTGAATTTCTGTATGTTTAACTCTCCAAAGAATAAGTGTGTGTGCACAGTTTGCCAGAAATAAACAAAGAGGATGCACTTTGCTGCTCTGCTGGGCAGGCCACATTGTTCGCATGCCAGACACGAGACTCCCAAAGCAAACGCTCGACTCGGAACTCCTCCATTACGAATGAGCCAAAGGTGGGCAGAGGAAATGTTACAAGGACACCCTCAAAGCCTCCCTGATAAAGTGCAACATCCTCAATGACATCTGGGAGTCCCTGGCCAAAAACCGCTCTAAGTGGAGGAAGCGCATCCGGGAGGGCCGAGAGCGTGCAGAAAACAAACGCAGATAGCGGAAAGAGCTTGCGGCAAACCAATCCCACCCACCCCTTCCCTCAACGACTATCTGTTCCACCTGTGACCGGGACTGTGGTTCTCGTTTTGGACTGTTCAGCCACCTAAGGACTCATTTTAAGAGTGGAAGCAAGTGTTCCTCGATTCAGAGGGACTGCCTATGATGTTTATCCCTTTAAAAAGCTTCAGCAATATTTTACATTTCCAGCTCAGTTTGTGGGGACACCTATAAACCGCTCAGCAAGCACATAGGAGCTCACTGGGAATATTTAATGAGCTTGAACCCTGGAACTGCTGGCAGGAATGGCAGCACAGTACAAATCGGTGGGGGCAACCTGCTGTGCATCATCCCTCAGCTCACTCATTAAAACCGAGAATTTTTACCCTGACATCGGCAATTCTCTGCACCGTGAGCTCTCTTGCTATTGGGAGAATAACAACGATTTGTATTTATATAGCGCCTTTAACGTAGTAAAACGTCCCAAGGCACTTCACAGGAGTGTTATAAGACAAAACAAATACATTGAGAAGGTGTCAAGCAGAGGCGAAGTGATTCCCCCTAGGAAGGGAGGGAAAGTTGAAAAGTGAGTTATCCCAGGCCATTCTTGTGCATCTGATAGCAGTTAAAGACAATGCAACATTACTAGATCTAATTTAATCACAACACCACTCCGTGTTACATTGTTTACCTGCTTGTTAAAGAAAGCTAGGGAGATTGCTCCTAACTCCTTCTGTTCCCCTTACCCCTCAATCCCCTCCTCACATGGCTATACTTTACGTGTGAGCCTGGACAGTGACTCTCATCAGGCTATTCAACTACAGACTGCACCACAGTTCACCTGTTTTCACCTGAAATTCACAGCTGATCAGGAACTCTGGCTGATCTTTTCTCTCCATATGCCGGCACCATTTGTTTTGTTGGGAGAGTTGTTTCCATAATAGAATGAATTAAATTTGTGAATAGGCTACAGTTTTGCACTTTGTTATATAACACATATTATTAGCGATGTACAGGATTTATTTTGCAAACTTTAAATAAAAGATGGAAAAATTTTGAAAGTTGAAAATCTATTTTAGTAATGGAAAAAGCTAAGCTAGCACTGTTAGTGCTAATGTTTTAAATTGGCACTGTGCAAACCTGTAGCCATTTTCTGAAATTTGAAAGCTGTTAAAAATGTACCCGAGGGCAAACAAATCATCATAGGCAGTTCCTTGGAATCGAGGAAGACTTGCTTCCACTCCTGAAGTGAGTTCTTTGGTGACTGAACAGTCCAATACTGTTATGTATGCAACCCTATGTAACTAGTATTCTACCGCCACCAGATGGCATATTTGTTGGAGTCCCAAGGGCTCCCAGCATCCCTTGGGAGCACTGTAGATAAGCAGGCCTCCCATGCTGTACCAACACTCTGGAGTTAGAATAAAGAGACTCCTTCTGTCTCACGTCTACAGTAGTCCGTTATATTGCTTTATTCGAGACATAACAAATACGAGAGCCACAGACTTTGTCACAGGTGGGACAGGTAGTCGTTGAGGGAAGGGGTGGGTGGGACTGGTTTGCCGCACGCTCTTTCCACAACTGGCGACGAGATAACGAACCACCACGTGAAAATGCAGAGAACTGTTGACATCCTGGAGAAATTCTCAGAAGGGGACGATTGGGAGGCCTTCATGGAGCGACTCGACCAATACTTCGTGGCCAACGAGCTGGAAGGGAGTATGAACGCTGCCAAATGAAGGGCGATCCTCCTCACCGTCTGCGGGGCAACAACCTATGGCCTCATGAAGAATCTTCTTGCTCCAGTGAAACTAACAGCCAAATCATATGAAGAACTGTGTACGCTGGCCCAGGAGCACCTAAATCTGATGGCAAGGTATCGATTTTACACATGTCAACGGTCTGAAGGCCAGGAGGTGGCGAGCTACGTTGCCGAACTAAGGCACCTTGCAAGGCATTGCAAATTTGATGGATTCCTTGAGCAAATGCAAAGAGACTTCTTTGTGCTTGGCATTGGCCATGAGGTTATCCTTCGCAACTATTGACTGTTGAAACACTGAACCTGAGCAAAGCCATAACGATAGCCCAGGCATTTATGTCCACCAGCGATAACACCAAACAAATTTCGCAGCCTAAAGAGGTTTCGGCAAGTGCTGTACACAAAGTAACGTGGTTTTCAGGCAGGAATGCATATGACAGAACGTACACGCCTGCAGCTGCACGACCTCAGATGACCCAGAGTCCGCCATCAAACGTTAATGCGAGGCAGTTAACATCTTGTTGGCGCTGTGGAGGTGATCATCGAGCCCATCAATGCCGCTTCAAACACTATCTGTGCAAAGGCTGTGGAACAATGGGACACCTCCAGTGAATGTGCAGACAAGCTACAAACCCTGCAAACCACCACGTTGCAGAGGAGGATCGATCTATGGTGGATCAAGCTGAACTAGAGACTCAAACCAAGGAGGCAGAAGTGTACGGGGTACACACCTTCACCACAACAAAAAAAAAATGTCCACCGATTATGCCAAAAGTCAAACTGGACAGAATTCTGGTTTCCATGGAACTGGACACGGGTGCAAGTCAGTCTATCATGAGCAAAAAGGCCTTTGACAGGCTGTGGTGCAACAAGGCACACATGCCCAAGCTTAGCCCCATTCATACCAAGCTAAGAACTTACACTAAAGAGTTGATCCCTGTAATTGGCAGTGCAGCAGTTAAAGTCTCCTATGATGGAGCAGTGCACAAACTCCCACTGTGGATTGTACCAGGAGATGGCCCCACACTGTTCGGCAGAAGCTGGCTGGGAAAAATCCGCTGGAACTGGGACGACATCCATGCGCTTTCATCCGTCGATGATGCCTCATGTGCCCAGGTTCTGAGCCAGTTTCCGTCGTTGTTTGAGCCAGGCATCGGAAGTTTCTCGGGGCGAAGGTGCAGATCCACTTGGTTCCCGGTACACGACCCATCCACCACAAGGCATGGGCATTGCCATATATGATGCGAGCGAAAGTGGAAATTGAGCTGGTCAGGCTGCAGTGGGAATGCATCATCGCGCCGGTGGAGTTCAATGAGTGGGCCAGTCCGATTGTTCCGGTTCTCAAAGGCAATGGCACGGTCAGAATTTATGGGGACTATAAAGTAACGATTAACCGTTTTTCTCCACAGGACCAGTACCGCTACCCAAGGCAGACGACCTATTTGCGACCCTGGCTGGAGGAAAGATGTTCACCAAGTTGGACCTGACCTCGGCCTACATGACTCAGGAACTGGCGGAATCTTCGAAAGGCCTCACCTGCATCAACACGCACAAAGGTCTGTTCATCTACAATAGATACCCGTTTGGGATTCGATCGGCCGCGGCTATCTTTCAAAGGAACATGGAGAGCCTGCTAAAGTCAGTCCCGCCCACCTTAGTTTTCCAGGATGACATACTGGTCACAGGTCACCATCGAACACTTGAAGAATCTGGAAGAAGTTCTAAGTCGACTAGATTGCGTGGGACTCAGGTTGAAATGCTCGAAGTGTGTTTTCCTGGTGCCAGAGGTTGAGTTCTTAGGGAGAAGAATTGCAGCAGACGGCATCAGATCCACCGACACCAAAACGGAGACCATCAAGAACGCGCTGAGTCCACAGAACGTGACAGACCTGGGACTCCTCAATTATTTTGGTAATTTCCTACCCGGGTTAAGCACCTTGCTAGAATCTCTACATGTGTTGCTACGCAAGGGAGATGACTGGGTATGGGGGAAATCACAAGAGGCTGCTTTGAGAAAGCCAGAAATCTGTTATGTTCCAACAAACTGCTTGTTCTGTATGACCCATGTAAATGTCTAGTGCCAGCTTGCGATGCATCTGCGTACAGAGTCGGGTGTGTGTTACAACAAGCAAATGAATCGGGAACATTGCAACCGGTCGCTTATGCGTCCAGGAGTTTGTCCAAGGCCGAAAGGGCCTACAGCATGATTGAAAAAGAAGCTCTGGCATGCATTTACGGGGTAATAAAAATGCACCAGTATCTGTTTGGGCTTAAGTTCGAGTTAGAAACTGACCATAAGTCACTCATATCGCTATTCTCAGGTGCAAAGGTATTAATACCAATGCCTCTGCTCACATCCAAAGATGGGCGCTCACGCTGTCTGCATATAGCTATGTAATTCGCCATAGACCAGGCACAGAGAACTGCGATGATGCTCTCAGTTTGGCTACCAAGGATCCTGGCTGGTCCAGGTCCTGATCTGGCGGGCCGTAATGGATGACAGTGGAAATGGCACAGCCTGCAGACTTGCTATTGGTGATGGATGCATTTGAAAATGAAAAGTCATCCGTTACAGCCCACCAGATCAGGACCTGGACCAGCCAGGATCCTTTACTGTCCCTTGTAAAAAACTGTATCCTCCATGGGAGCTGGTCCAGCGTCCCAGCAGAGATGCATGAAGCAATCAAGCCGTTTCAGCGGCGTAAAGAAGAAATGTCCATACAAGCAGACTGTCTTTTGTGGGGTAAATGCGTGGTTTTGCCTAAGAAAGGCAGGGAAATGTTCATATGCGACCTACACAGTACCCACCCAGGCCTAGTAATGATGAAATCTATAGCCAGATCCCATGTGTGGGGGCCCGGCATCGACTCAGATTTGGAGTCTGACGTGCGCCAATGCAACACTTGCTCCCAACTGAGCAATGCACCCAGGGAGGCGCCGCTAAGTTTGTGGTCATGGCCCTCCAAACCCTGGTCTAGGATCCACGTTGACTTTGCGGGCCCGTTTCTGGCCAAAATGTTCTTGGTTGTTGTGGATGCTTATTCAAAATGGATTGAGTGTGTAATAATATCTGTAAGCACGTCCACTGCCACCATCGAAAACCTACGAGCCATGTTCGCCACGCATGGCCTGCCTGATGTCCTTGTCAGCAACAATGGGCCGTGCTTCACCAGCGCTGAATTCAAGGAATTCATGACCCGCAATGGGATCAAGCACGTCACATCTGACCCATTCAAGCCCGCATCCAACGGCCAGGCACAATGAGCAGTCCAAACCATCAAGTAAAGCTTGAAACGTGTGTCGGAAGGCTCCCTGCAGACCCGCCTGTCTCGAGTCCTGCTTAGCTACCGCACTAGACCCCACTCCCTCACCGGGGTTCCCCCAGCCAAGCTGCTCATGAAAAGGGCGCTCAAAACAAGGCTCTCTCTCGTCCACCCTGATCTCCATGATCACGTTGAGGGCAGGCGGCATCAACAAAACATGTACTACGATTTGTCATGCGATATTGAAGTCAATGACCCTGTATTTGTACTCAGCTATGGACATGGTCCTGAATGGCTTGCTGGCACTGTTATAGCCAAAGAGGGGAGTAGGGTGTTTCAGGTCAAACTCGCAAATGGACTAACTTGCAGAAAACATTTGGACCAAACAAAACTGTGATTTACAGACTACCACGAGCAACCTGAAGAGGACACCACCAACTTCGACCCTCCAACACACACACAAGTGGCAACCGACATCACGGTTGACCACGAAGCTGAACTCATCATCCCCAGCAGCCCAGCAAGGCCAACTGCGCAGCAGCCCAGCGAAGGCCCAACTAACTCACCTGCACCTGTGTTTATACCGAGACGATACCTGTAAATAAGTGTACTATTGACTTTGGGAGGGAGTGATGTTATGTATGCAACTCTATGTAACCAGTATTCTACCGCCACCAGAGAGCGTATCTGTTGGAGTCCCAGGGGATCCCAGCATCCCTTCGGAGCACTGTATATAAGCAGGCCTCCCATGCTGTACCAACACTCTGGAGTTAGAATAAAGAGACTAAGGTCACACTTACTCACGTCTACAGTAGTACGTTACATTGCTTTATTCGAGACATAACAAATACGAGAGCCACAGACATTGTCACAGGTGGGACAGATAGTCGTTGAGGGAAGGGGTGGGTGGGACTGGTTTGCCGCTCGCTCTTTCTGCTGTCTGCGCTTGATTTCTACATGCTCTCGGCGACGAGACTCGAGGTGCTCACGCCCTCCCAGATGCACTTCCTCCACTTAGGGCGGTCTTTGGCCAGGGACTGCCAGGCGTCAGTGGGGATGTCGCACTTTATCAGGGAGGCTTTGAGGGTGTCCTTGTAACGTTTCCGCTGCTCACCTTTGGCTCGTTTGCCGTGAAGGAGCTCTGAGTAGAGCACTTGCTTTGGGAGTCTCGTGTCTGGCATGCGAACAATGTGGCCTGCCCAACGGAGCTGATCGAGTGTGGTCAGTGCTTCAATACTGAACAGTCCAATACGAAAGCCACAGACTCTGTCACAGGTGGGACAGATAGTCATTGAGGGAAGGGGTGGATGGGACAGGTTTGCCACACACTCTTTCCGCTGCCTGCGCTTGGTGGGTGATGCCCTCTTGTTTCTATCAGGTAGTGATGCTCTACCTCCTGATTTTATTGTCAGATAGCGAGAGACTGCTCGGAAACATGGGTGGCGGATGGCGGTGAATATCTCCATTTGTCTTTAACCATTCATTTATCTGCTTCACTCCGTTGAAATGCTTTCTCACGACTGACCAACTTATCACTGGGAGAGATTTCCAGTGGAACAATTAGCTCAGAGGTTGGGAAATAAAAATGTAACACCCAAAAATATTCCCAATATGGGATTCTTTACCCTTAAATAATAACACTTCCAAAATAACTTGGGAGTCTCCAGAGTAAAGCTGATGGGAGGTTGAATACATTTATTTTGTTGAGCACTAAAAATATAGATAATTGGGAAATATTTAATACTTTGAGAAGAATTTTGTATTTAAATGCTCTACACGGGCAAGAAATTCAATATGGTGGGATGAACTCGTCTTTATATCGCCTTTCACAAGCTCAGCACACCTCAAAGCACTTCACAGCCAGTGAAGTACTGTTGAAGTGTAGTCACAGATACAATCTGGGAATCACAGCAGCTAATTTGCGCACAGCAAGCTCCCACAAATAATAGTGAGATAATGACCAGGTAAACTGTTTATTAGTGATGTTGGTTGAGGGATAAATATTGGCCAGGACACCAGGGAAAACTTTGTGTACATGGTGTTGAACAACATTTGTGGTTTCTAAAGTAATTACAGAAGTTGCTATAGTATCTCCAGTCCTGTATCTGTTTCTGAATTCTATGCGGCATTAGACATACTGACATTGTTCAAATCCCCAGTTATCACAGCCATCATGTTCAATTTCTATTTAAAATAAATTCTTAAAAAAATTGTTTCACGTAAATAAAATCACACATACATGAACCATATGACACGTTTAAGCCGTATTCCAACAAGTAAGTATTTACTTGTCCACTGTCAACCCTTCCCATTTTGGTCGAATTTTGTTTTGATAATGCTGTGAAGCATCTTGGGACCAACATTCCTTATAAGCCGCGCAGCTCTCTGCTGGTCCCGTGCAGCCTGGACTGGCTTTTCCAATTATAAATTTTGCACGCATGTGAAGCTGAATGGGCCATGCATTCCCGTAAAAGGGCCACGCACCCCCCAAAAAATAAAAATGCACATTGCTTGGGATGTATTACTATGTTAAAGGCGCTATTATAAGTACAAGTTGTTGACACATTTCAGAGATTGACCTAATCCTGCCTACACCATGGCCATGTCAATCCTAACCCTTCTGGCTTTTAATTAGCTAAACAAAGGATTCGCACTTGCTCCCATCTCCAAAATAGTTAGTGGGAGACAGAAGGAAGCAGGAATAATATAGAAAAAAGGTAACAGATAGAAAGCAAAGAAAGACTTGGATTTATATAGCACCTTTCACGACCACCGGATGTCTCAAAGCACTTTACAGCCAATGAAGTACTTTTGGAGTGTAGTCACTGTTGTAATGTAGGAAACGCGGCAGCCAATTTGCACACAAGCAAGCTCCCACAAACAGCAATGTGATAATGACCCGATATTCTTTTTTTGTTATGTTGATTGAGGGATAAATAGGAAGATTGAAGTTAAACTGATAAAATGGAAGGGAGAATGAAGGAAAGGGAAGTTAGGGCAAGCAGAAGTGAAGTGTTTTATTTAAAAATTTTAATTGTATTTTAAGTATTTATATTAGCTAACACGGTTAATATTACAGTAAAAGTTACTCCTGAAGATTCATTAGCTTTAAATTGATACTCAAAGAGGCCGGAAGTTCTCTGGACATGCCAGCGATCTAAGGGCTAACATGGTGGCACATAATGGATATGGAAAACAAAAGTGTTCCTTTTACAACTAAAGACAACATAGGAAACAAACACTACTCCAAGCTGGAACCCTGTAAAGGTAGTGAATACTGCGCGAATGGGTCTGACCACATCACATTAGAACAAAGGTTAGTGGATCAAACAGTGTGTGTTCAGGTAAGCCAGTAAAAAACGAACTGGAGGTGTAGGTTATGTTTAAACAGTTTAGAACTTTCCCTCTGGTTCAAAGATAACAAAAGATGTATTCTGCATGAATAAGTCACACACACAAAAGACGACTTATATAAAGTATGCAGCCTTGTGACCTGGCTCGTGCAGACTTCAGCTGTGTATTGCAGTGAGTGTGGGTTGTAATAAGGCATACCACATTATCTCTTAATACATGTGACAATTATACTCAAAAGAGGCATTTTGACTTGAGAAAGTTGAAAGAATGGGGGCTTGTTTGAAATACTATGTGCTGGACCCTTGTGTAGGTGGATGGCAATGGACTAGAAGGAAACATTATCTCTTGAGGCAAGTTCAAATTCATTACTGTACATAAAGCCAAACATGCACAGGCTGAAGCTTTCATTAAATTATTCTTTACTTCTTTAACTTATTGTACAACAAGTGCACAAAGGGAACTGTCTTGTTCTCTGTATTCCAGCCAATGACCCATTTTTTTTTAAGATCAGGGTTACAAAGTTCAGATTGGCATGTACACTGCATATTAGACCCTGCACCAACCAGCTGCCTCCAAAGTGCTGAACACTGTGTCACATTTCATTAACATGCCCCGGGACATTTCATATACAGAGCGACATTCAGGAATGCACATTGCTAAGCAAGTTGCTAGTTTTCAACTTAGTTGTGACTAAGGCATTACAGGGCGATTAATGGAAGTTTACACACAATCAAAGATTTGAATACTCCTAGGTCAAGTACGCACAGGCTAAAGAAAGACTTGCATTTATATATCACCTTTCACGACCACCGGATATCTCAAAACGCTTTACAGCCAATGAAGTACTTTTGGAGTGTAGTCACTGTTATAATGTAGGAAACGCGGCAGCTAATTTGCGCACAAGCAAGCTCCCACAAGCAGCAATGTGATAATGACCAGATAATCCATTTTTTTTGTTATGGTGATTGAGGGATTGTTTTTGTTATGGTGATTAAGGGATAAATATTGGCCCGGACAGCAGGAATAACTCTCCTGCTCATCTTTGAAATAGTGCTATGGGATCTTTAATGTCCACTTGAGTGAGCAGATGGGGCCTCAGTTTAACGTCTCATCCGAAAGACGGCATCTCTGACAGTGCAGTACTCCCTCAGCACTGCACTGGAGCGTCAGCCTAGATTTTTTTGTGCTCGAGTCCCTGAACTCACAACCTTGTGACTCAGAGGTGAGAGTGCTACTCAATGAGCCACAGCTGACACTAGATAAAGATAAAGTTTTCTCTACATTACCTTTCTACACTGCTGAACTCCACCTTGTTACAGTAGCAATATTTCCATTGTGAAGTTCTCAAACCTTGCTACCTGTAATTGAGATTGTAGGATCACTTCTAGCTGCACATCTCTAATTCTGTTAGTATTGCAAGACACATTTATCGAACATATAGCCTATTTCTAATAGATATTTAGGTGCACTTTTGAAATCAAACTGTACTGAATATAGTTGTTGTCAGGAAAATAATACTGAGAGATAAAATGATAAAAATGTCCCTTGTTTATTCCCATACTGGACAGAAGAGTCATTCCCCGACTGCCTTGTCAATTCCCTTCATTATTTTAAACAAACACCTCTAGTCTCATCTTTAAGGAATATAACTCGTTTCTCTCATCATAGGTAAGCCCTTCATTCTAGGTAACATTGTAGTGAATTATCAATGAACTTTCTCCAAACTCAGTATATCCTTCATAAGGTAGGGTACGCACATTTGAGGGCAGACAGCACGCTTGACAAATCTTCTAGAATTTTTTTCAGGATTAACTAGTAGAGTGGACAAGGGAGAACCAGTGGATGTGGTGTATTTGGACTTTCAAAAGGCTTTTGACAAGGTCCCACACAAGAGATTAGTGTGCAAAATTAAAGCACATGGTATTGGGGGTAATGTATTGACGTGGATAGAGAACTGGTTGACAGACAGGAAGCAGAGAGTTGGGATAAACGGGTCCTTTTCAGAATGGCAGGCAGTGACTAGTGGGGTGCCGCAGGACTCAGTGCTGGGACCCCAGCTATTTACAATATACATCAATGATTTAGATGAAGGAATTGAGTGTAATATCTCCAAGTTTGCAGATGACACTAAGCTGGATGGTGGTGTGAGCTGTGAGGAGGATGCTAAGAGGCTGCAGGGTGACTTGGACAGGTTAGGTGAGTGGGCAAATGCATGGCAGATGCAGTATAATGTGGATAAATGTGAGGTTATCCACTTTGGTGGCAAAAACACGAAGGCAGAATATTATTTGAATGGCAGCAGATTCGGAAAAAGGGAGGTGCAACAAAACCTGGATGTCATGGTACATCAGTCATTGAAAGTTGGCATGCAGGTACAGCAGGTGGTGAAGAAGGCAAATGGCATATTGGCCTTCATAGCTAGGGGATTTGAGTATAGGAGCAGGGAGGTCTTCCTGCAGTTGTGCAGGGCCTTGATGAGGCCTCACCTGGAATATTGTGTTCAGTTTTGGTCTCCTAATCTGAGGAAGGACGTTCTTGCTATTGAGGGAGTGCAGCGAAGGTTCCCCAAACTGATTCCCGGGATGGCAGGACTGACATATGAGGAGAGACTGGATCGACTGAGCCTGTATTCACTGGAGTTTAGAAGGATGAGAGGGGATCTCATAGAAACATATAACATTCTGACGGGACTGGACAGGTTAGATGCAGGAAGAATGTTCCCGATGTTGGGGAAGTCCAGAACCAGGGGACAGTCTAATGATAAGGGGTAAGCCATTTAGGACCGAGATGAGGAGAACTTTCTTCACTCAGAGTTGTTAATCTGTGGAATTCTCTACCGCAGAGAGTTGTTGATGTCAGTTCGTTGGATATATTCAAGAGTTAGATATGGCCCTTACAGCTAAAGGGATCAAGGGCTATGGAGAGAAAGCAGGAAAGGGGTACGGAGGTGAATGATCAGCCATGATCTTATTGAATGGTGGTGTAAGCTTGAAGGGCCGAATAGCCTACTCCTGCACCTATTTTCTATGTTCTGATTGTAGTATTCTGTATGGGGAGGACAGTAAGTAAAGGGATATAGAGGTGCAGGCACATTGCAGGTGCAAATGTGTAATGGGATGCTGTGTTGCGTATATCCTTGCATTTTCAAGAGTTTCACCTTTGCTCACTGGTAGCATTCTTGACTGAGTCAAAAGGATGGGGATTCAATCCCCAGTACAGGATGAGCTCATCATCTAAATTGAAAGGTCAGTGCAGTACTGAAGGAGTGCAGCATTGTCGGAGATCGAGTCTGTTGGGATGACTGTAAGATGCCAGGATACCCTTGAGGGATAAATGGGTCCTTTTCGGGTTGGAAATCGGTGGTTAGTGGTGTGCCACAAGGATCGGTGCTGGGACCTCAACTGTTTACAATATACATAGATGACCTAGAAGAGGGGACAGAGTGTAGTGTAACAAAATTTGCAGATGACACAAAGATTAGTCGAAAGCGGGTTGTGTAGAGGACACAGAAAGGCTGCAAAGAGATTTAGATAGGTTAAGCGAATGGGCTAAGGTTTAGCAGATGGAATACAATGTCGGAAAGTGTGAGGTCATCCACCTTGGGGGGGAAAAAAAACAGTAAAAGGGAATATTATTTGAATGGGGAGAAATTACAACATGCTGCGGTGCAGAGGGACCTGGGGGTCCTTGTGCATGAAACTCTTTTAGAGTTTATCTGTAAAACAAAACATTAAACTGTGCCACCCGACCTGGATGACACACCAGACATTTACAAGGCCCTTTTTTTTTTCTCCTTTTTTTTTGTGTTTTTCTTTTTTTTTTGGTTTTTTTTTGGGCGCTAAAATCACATTTTTTTCCAGTGCCCCCTATAAAAGGGGAGGGGGACACTAAAAGCACCGGCAATTAAAACAAATTAAACTTTAAAACGTAAAATCAAATTAAAATTTGGTTGCCGGGCGTGATGATGCACTACAGTCCCTCCGGTGCCCACCTCTCGCGGAAGGCCGCGAGCGTACCGGTGGACACCGCGTGCTCCATCTCCAAGGACACCCTGGACCGGATGTAAGAGCGGAAGAGAGGCAGGCAGTCAGGTTGAACGACCCCCTCGACCGCCCGCTGCCTGGACCGGCTGATGGCACCCTTGGCCGTGCCCAGGAGCAGTCCTACGAGGAGGCCTTCGGACCTACCCGCTCCCCTCCGCACAGGGTGCCCAAAGATCAGGAGAGTGGGACTGAAGTGCAGCCAGAATTTCAGGAGCAGCCCCTTCAAATAATAAAACAGGGGCTGCAACCTCGTGCATTCCATAAAAACATGGAACACGGACTCTTCCAGACCGCAGAAATTGCAGGCGGCCTGGGAGTCCGTGAACCGGCTTAAAAATTTGTTGCACGGCACTGCTCCGTGCACCACCCTCCAGGCCAAGTCCCCGATGAATAGTGGGAGGACTCCCGCATAGAGTGCCCTCCATCGGGGACCCCCGCCTCCTCCGGACGGCAAGATGGTCCTTGTGCATGAATCCCAAAAAGTTAGTTTGCAGGTGCAGCAGGTAATCAGGAAGGCGAATGGAATGTTGGCCTTCATTGCGAGAGGGATGGAGTACAAAAGCAGGGAGGTCCTTCTGCAACTGTATAGGGTATTGGTGAGGCCGCACCTGGAGTATTGCGTGCAGTTTTGGTCACCTTACTTAAGGAAGGATATACTAGCTTTGGAGGGGGTACAGAGACGATTCACGAGGCTGATTCCGGAGATGAGGGGGTTATCTTATGATGATAGATTGAGTAGACTGGGTCTTTACTCGTTGGAGTTCAGAAGAATGAGGGGTGATCTTATAGAAACATTTAAAATAATGAAAGGGATAGACAAGATAGAGGCAGAGAGGTTGTTTCCACTGGTCGGGGAGACTAGAACTAGAGGGCACAGCCTCAAAATACGGGGGAGCTAATTTAAAACTGAGTTGAGAAGGAATTTCTTCTCCCAGAGAGTTGTGAATCTGTGGAATTCTCTGCCCAAGGAAGCAGTTGAGGCTAGCTCATTGAATGTATTCAAGTCATAGATAGATTTTTAACCAATAAGGGAATTAAGGGTTACGGGGAGCCGAGTCCACGGCCAGATCAGCCATGATCTTGTTGAACGCAGGCTCGAGGGGTTAGATGGCCTACTCCTGTTCCTAATTCTTATGTTCTTATGTATGTTCTTATGTTAGGAGCAGGATTGTTATCCTGGTTAGTACTTACCCCTCAGCCAACATCACTAAAAGCAGAGCAACTGGTCATTTAACTCGCCTGAGTCAGAAGATTGTGGATTCAAGTCCCACTCCAGAGACTTGAGCACAAAATCTGGACCGACACTCCAGTGCAGTAGTGAGGAGGTGCCTCTTTCGGATGAGATGTTAAACCGAGGCCCCGTCTGCTCTCTCAGGTGGACGTAGAAGATCCCATAGCACTATTTCGATGAAGAGCAGAGAGGTTATCCCCGGTGTCCTGGACAATATTTAACCCTCAATCAACATCACTAAAATAGATTACCTGCTCATGATTAAATTGCTGTTTGTGGGAACTTGTGTGCAAATTGGCTGCCGCGTTTCTAACATTACAACAGGGACTAAAGTACTTAGTTGGCTGTAAAGAGCGTTGCAACGTCTGGAGGTCGTGAAAGGAGATACAAAAATGAAATTCTTTCTTTTTTCAGTTGCTGTTTATGGGACCTTGCTGTGTGCAAACAGGCTGCTGCTTACAACATTGAATACACTTAAAGTAGCTCATTAGCTGAAAAACACTTTGGGATATCCGGAGAACATTAAAAGTGCTATATAAATTCAAGCCTTTTTCATACATCTTCTGATGGAACACTGCATCCCATTACACATTTGCACCTGTAAGGTAGCTTTAAGTGACTAATGTGCCTGGAACCCAATATCCCTTTACTCCCAGTGTTCTCTCCTCCCCCACCCCCCTTTGGTTTAAGCCAAAAAAACACTAAAGAATACACTATTAACTCTCCAAATTATTTGGTGCGTAGGCACTTGGGAGTTCAGCCTCTGTCTGCACTTTTTTTTTAAAGTCAGTGCTTGGGAGGAAATTGTTTTAAGAAAATGAGAATAGCCTATTAAATTTAACATTGATACACAACTTGACCTTGTGTAGCCTCATTATTCTTGTGTTACGAAGTTTTGCATAACTATTGGAAGGATGCATCCCACCATTCCCTAGGTTGCCCGTGCAGTTACCATAATAGGGCAGATCAGAATCTGCTGCCTCTCACAGATGAACAGCCTGCTGACATGCCGTGTAGTGCCTGTGAAACCATGCCTCTGCAGGCCTTCAGGTGAAAATTGTACAAAAGAAATCCCTGTAATGTTCACATTCTGTTCTTAACATTAGACTGGAATGAACTGCTGCTTTCATCGTCCAATATAATTCATCTGTTTTTGAAATTGCAAACCCATCACCACCTGCTCACCTGTGTCATCTGCTTACAATGATAATCAATTCGCACACTACATCCTGGTAAAACCATCACATTTATCAAAATGATTACACAAAAGAGCTGCTAAATGATGAATTACCGAAGTGTGGGAGGTCCCTCATTGACTGCTCTACTTGTGTACATAACAGCCTAAACTCCTGGCTGGTATTCACAGATAACGAGTCCCTAACTATCCATTAACCTGTTTATTCCAAGTACACTGCAACTGCAGGTCAGTCAGGACAAAAGGGCATTCGAGTACTGCAGACTTTAAAACACTTCAATTCTAATCATCCTAAAGACCATAAATGAGAGAGCATTTAAGAAATTAAAATGATGCTTTACTTTGCTTAGTTGTTACAGAATGAATCACAAGTGGTGACCTTTGCAGCATAACTGTGCAATAGATCATGTCAGTATAGGAAACCTGTAGGAAGAGGTGCATACTATATCCACTATACAAACTACCATGGATTATTTTGCATTTTTAAGTAGAAAATGTTGTTGGCGAGTTCAAACTTTGTATTTATAAATAAAAGATGAACAAGTTATGTAAAATCAAATCTGCTTTAATGAGGTTTGCTTAGTTCTGCAGCATTGTCTCGGCACAGTCACACATCAGTTGGCTGCGGTTCCGCCCCATACAGCTTATATGCAACTGCCGCCAGCACCACACCAATCATCTCTGCAATCAGTGCTTTTAATTAGGTTAATTAATTTGTATCAAGCCTCCTGGGGATGAGGTTCAGTGATGCTGACGAGGCAGACAAAACAGATCTTCCTTCGGCTCTAATGAAGACTCTGGCTGTTCCACAATGGCGGTGAATGATAAATCAGCATTTCGCAGGTAAGGGACACTGGGGTTACTGCCTGGGTAATCAAACCCATTTAGAAGGTAGGGTGGGACGACAAGGCTTGTCTGAAAGCCAGCAAAAATCCAGAAATTCATCATGGTGTACAGTTAAATACTGAGAACAGACATTTCACAGCAAAACAAGAACATTGTATTGCACACCAATATGCTGGCAGTGCTTTTCACACAGGCTGGCACCAGAGCTTACACAATACAAAGTGATGTGGCAGAGTGCATGCCCAATGTGAATCATGAATTTGCATTCAATCTTCTTTTCCAGGATGTTTATAATTAGCAGCCAGTAATTACGGTTTCAAATTTCAGTTTTGCATCAGAACTTGAGAGCACTGTGGCACCAGAGCGGTCTATTTTATTCTGCCAACTTCTGCCTCTCTTCCAAAGGTGCTGACGTAGCGGGGCTGGTTTCAGTAAGAGTTGGCAGGTGGCTATCCAACCGCAAGATGGGGAGAAGGAACCAACAGCCTAACCTGATCCGGTCTCACTGGACACATTCCAACAGGATAGCAATCCGAAATAGCTTTTTTTCCCCTCCCTCTCTCCCTAATATTGGAGTCTGGGGCCACTTATAGCCACCGCCAACTTTGCTGAAATTAGGTAACTCAGCCCAAACCAGGGGCCATCTTTATTATGGTTGTGTACCATACTAGGTTATAGGGTTACAATCAACTTTTAATTGTTCCTCATTTCCTCTCGTGGGGGAATCAAGAAACAGGGGGCATAGTTTCAGAATAAGGGGTCGTCATTTTACAACGGAAATGAGGAGGAATTTCTTCTCTCTGAGGGTCGTGAATCTTTGGAATTCTCTACCCCAGAGAGCTGTGGAGGCTGGGTCATTGAATATATTTAAGGTGGAGATAGACAGATTTTTGAACGATAAGGGAGTCAAGGGTTATGGTGAGCAGGCAGGGAAGTGGAGTTGAGACTAGGATCAGATCAGCCACGATCTTATTGAATGGCGGAGCAGGCTCGAGGGGCCAAACGGCCTACTGCTCCTTTTATGTGCTTATGTGCCTGTGATGGGACTTAAATATGCCCATGACTGTTCCCCTGTACCCCCCCCCTAACAGTACCATCAAAAAAACTGCACTTATGATTTTTTTTTTTTTTTTTTTTTAAGTACTTTTGTTCGTTGAAGTCATATTGTTTCTTCATTTGAAAGGATGAGATTGATACCATACTTCCATATTACATCTGAATTCAATGCAAGTGTTTGCTGCTTTACTTTCCTGTGACCCGATTAACAGCAGTCAACAAAAAGCACGTCAACAAAATAAAGTAACTGTTCTCTTCACATTCATTTAATGTTACGTTGACAACAGCCAGCCCATAAATCTTAAATGTCACAAAAAGACACAGAGGTCTGAAACCCAATCTCCCCAGAAAATCTTCATGGAAAGGGTATCTCATTATGCGATATTCTAACTGCCCGTTATAGATATGTCAGCGTTTTCTCTGAAACTGGAATTTATAAATGGCCGGAGAGTTCACCGTTTCTTTCTTTACTTTCACCTTCTTGGTCTTGTCCTGTGAAAAAATCATTTTCATTCAGGTAAAAATGATGATAGACGTTTGCCTCTACACACACACACACACACACACACACACACACACACACACACACACACAATGGGCCACATTAAATCCAGGCAGTGAATTCATTTGAATTTTGGAATTCTATGAGTTTGATTTTATTAGGTTAATACAATTTCACAAAACACTTCAAATCTGCATTTGTGGCTTAAAAAAAGAGACACTCCCCTTAAAATACAGCTCAGGTTTATTTTCCTCTGGTAGCATGGCAAAAAGCTACATTAAAATATCACACAAAGAAATTTTGCACAAATGAATTAACCAGTGCAATCAGAGGAAATTAAAGTCTTTAAAATGTCAATGTTACTAAATACAGGCAATTCATTTGCTTAAACATGTGTACAAACTCACTTACAATACACTCACTATCATTTCTATTTGTGTTGACAAACAGAATTTTTTTTTAAAAAGAAAGGTTGATGTAATCTTCTTAGAAATGTGACCCAGATTCTAACACAGGCGGGTTTACCATACTGATGGGCAATGTTCCCTGTAAGCTGCGAGACCTCTTTCTTTTAATGCGTGGTCCTTTTAAATTTCTGGGCATGGGCGGTATTTACGATGTAAAAGCCGGTGAGCGGTCTGCGCAGGACCTTTCTCATTACTGCACGGCTGCGCAGCTTGGAGAGAACATTGCTGATGCGTATATTTTCCCATTACACCAATCAATGTTCGCTCTAATTTTTTTTCTCTCTCCGCAGGCCCTTTAATTTTGCCGCGTGGTATCTCTTCCTGCAGCAGCAGCTAGTGAGCGGCCTGTGCAGGGCCCCAGGATCGGTGCGCGGCCATGCATCTTCGGGGGACCATTGATACCAACGGATTATTTTGGATCCCTAAAAGAAATTTCATACAGCACGGCCCCACTTCTCCCCCTTCGCCTTTTTGTGGTCATTAAGCAAAGCGTTTTCCACTTTGGCAAACAGTATCAAGGACTCTCAAATAAAGACAGATGCAAAATCAAGCTCCCAACGAGATGCCTTCACCAGAACAGCAGGAAAGCACTCCAGGATGTCCAACCTCCAGTCCGCAAGCTCTGGCAATCTGGTCCTCAAAGCACAGGCAACTCAGTCGAATTTGTGCTTGTATTATTCACTGGGTTGCGCGGTTTGAATTCTGTGGGCCTGGAGAGTCGGAAAGGGTTGTTTTTTTTAGTGCTGTGGTCTCATTGGTGAATAAATGACCAAGATCTAGAAGCAGCAGTGACTTGAGATATGCGCAAATTAATGGAAACATGGGCACCAAGGCTCCATGTGATACATCAATGCAGCCAAGGCAAAAGCTTGGCCACCCCAGCCCTACCACTCAGTAGCAGCCTTCCTTGTAATCTTTCAGGCAGAAGGCAATTTATGCCAAATTCTCAACTTAGCCCATAGTTAGGCCGGGCTGCCCAGACATTAATTGTATTTTGAGCACATAGAGCACTGGACAAAAATACTCATACCTCACTCTCTTTCTGTCCATAGCTTCACTGTTTCCATCTCCTTTCCAGGAAAGGGAAAGTTGGGTTTAGTCAGGAAAGGAGGGTCCTTAACCATCCAAACATTACAAGGATGACTATAACTTAATACAACTAACTGCCATGGAGTTCACTTCTGTCTAAGTGGCCTCAGATTGAACATTCAATGCTTTATCTTGATTTCAAATTTACAAAAGATGGTTATGGTGAATAATGCAGTTCCACCCGAATGCTGTGTACAGATCTATAAAATCCACAATACGTGGAACTGCTGTAAGCCTATGAGTTCAATGTACTTACCATGAGGTCTTTGCGAGTCTGGATTTTCTGGGACACTACAAACATCTTCTTCTCTCTCTCAATGTGCTGTTTCAGAAGGGAGTATTGGTGCTTTCTCTGTTGAGCAAGTTTCTGAAAGGGAAAATTATAAATCATTGTGAAAAAGAGAGATAATAATTGCATATGTGAATAATTGGAAAAGGGGGAAAGAGAGGAGAGCTTGATTCAGGTTTGATTAATTGCTGGTTTTCCCTGCATTTACAAAGAAATATTGCTGCAGTAACATGCTATTATAGCAGGCACTTTTCTCTTCACAACATACACTTTAATGTGCTCGTAAAAGAATCTAAGAATGAATTAATACTAACAAATGCTGCAACGCTGCATTTCACAGCAAACACTGTGCCTTGTGCAACATGGTCATGATATTCCTCACAGCTGGACCAATGACCCTGTGCAAGTTATCAGTCACAAGTTTCAAATGACAGTCAGATTGGGAATTAGTTTGCCATTTTGACAATCATCTTTCTGAAATGCCAACATTGCTTTAGTGTGTGTTTGACTAATCTCATTTTGTAAAAATACACTTTAATCTGAACGTGATTTCCCGTTACCTTTAGAGCACGGGGATGAGTGACTCCTTTAATTTTTTCCTTCTGTAAGGTTTCAATCGTAGGTCGGTTGTACACCCGGTCCACCAGCTCTGGGACAGTATTGAGGCGCTTTGCCAAGTCAAATTCTTTCACTGTGCACAAATGTAAATGTGAGAACGTTTTCAAATATAATGGAGCAATCAAGTTTCATTACAGTAAAATCAGAGCAGAGCAACAGCAAAGCATGCCACTCCATCAATACACATTGCAAACAACTGGAATCGTACACAGTACAATTGTGTACAGCAGTCAGGGCCAGTATGGTGCCATACAGACCAAAGAGGTCCCAAGTATGATAATCAATCTATGCTGAGCTGGTTATCTCAACCAGGGCAGCAGTGGAAGAAGGTACATTTGGTTTGGTTGCGGAGGGGGGGGGGGGAAACTATATTAGAAGGGTAGGCAAAGGTAATGTGAGCTTTTTAAAAACAGATGTGAGTAATATTGCAAATGAAAATAAGGAAATGGCAGATTTGTTGAATAATTACTTTACGTCAGTCTTCACAGTAGAGGAAGAGGATAATATATCTGACATTTCAGGGAAACTAATAATGAATCAAGGACTGGATGTCACTAAAACTAATGTAAGCAAATAAACAGCATGAGGAAAAAAATGACACTAAAGACTGACAAATCCCCAGGGTTTTAAAGGAAGTAGGTGAGGAAATTGCAGATGCTTTAGTCAGAATCTTTCAAACCTCCCTCAATTCAGGAATTGTTCCTTCAGATTAGAAAATTGTATTATTTAAGAAAAGGTGGGAGACCAAAACCAGGAAATTATAGACATGTTCGTGTAACATCTGTTGTGGGGAAGTTATTGGAATTAGTAATTAAGGACAGTGTGGCATTGAGAAATTTGAGCCAACATGAATTTCTAACGGGTAGGTCATGTCTAATGAATCTAATGGAATTTTTTGAGGAAATAACTAAAGTAGTAGAGAGGAGAATGCCTATGAGTATAGTTTATATGGACTTCCAGAAGGCTTTCGATAACGTTCCACAGGAGTGACTGTAAGCTAATATTAAAGCTCATGGAACGGAAGGCAAATTATTGACCTGGTTGGGAGATTGGTTAGGCGGTAGAAAGCAGAGTAGAGAGAATGGGTATGTACTCGAATTGGAAGGGGGTGACTAGTGGTGTCCCACAAGGATCTGTGCTGGGGCCTCAACTATTCACTATATTTATTAGTAACTTGGATAACACAATAGAGAGCCAAAATATCTAAATGTGCTGATGACACTAAAATTGGTGACATAGTAAGTAGTCTAGGCTGGAGCATAAAATTACAAAATGAGACACTGAAAGATTAAGTGAGTGGTAAAAACTGTGGCAGATGAAGTTCAACGCAGGTAAGTGTGAGGTCATCCATTTTGGACCAAAACCAGCTTTTTTTTTTTTAAATGGTGAAAAGCTAGGAACAGTGGAGGTCAAAAAATATTTTGGGGTTGCTGTACACAAATCACTAAAATGTAGGGATCAGGTACAAAAAATAATTTAAAAAATGGCTAATGGAATGTTAACCTTTGTAACTAGAGTGCTAGAATATAAAGGGGAGAAAGTTTTGCCACAGCTATACAAAACCCTGATTAGACAACATCTGGATCACTGTGTACAGTCTGGGCATCGAACCTTAGAAAGGATATATTGGCCTTGGAAGGAATGCAGTGCAGAGTCACTAGAATGTTGCCAGAGTTCCAAGGGTTAAATTCTGAGGAGATTTTACATAAACTCGGCTTGTATTCCCTAGAATATAGAAGGTAAGGGGTGATTTGATTGAGGGTTTTGAAAGGATTTTGAAAGGAATTGATAGGTAGATGGAGAAACTTTTTCTGCTAGTGGGCGAACGTAGGACAAGGGGACGTAACCTTAAAATCAGAGCCAGGCCATTCAGGAGAAAAGTAGGAAACACGTTTTCATGCAGAGTGGGAAAAGTGTGGGAAACTCTTCCACAAAAAGCAGTAGATGCTAGCTGAATGAATCATTATAAATCTGAGATCGCTAGATTTTTGCGAGCCAAGGGTAGTACAGATTTATGACGTTATAGCAGGTGGATGGAGTTAGAATACAGATCAGCAATGATGTCATTGCATGGCGGAACAGGCTCGAGGGGCTGAAAGGCCCTGTGTACTGGCAAATCCAATTCTTGATTATAGGGCGTAGTACAGGATAGGGCTTCGTGATGTTGTTCTGGCTGTCACATAACCTGTCAAAGCTCACTTTCTGCATTCATAAATGAAGAATGCTGAAGTACAGGATGGCAAGTAGCACACGTGAAACATTACAATAGCATCAGTAAATACCCTCAGGAAAAGGGAACAGGAAAAGGAAGAATTCAGCAATGGGGCATGCCAGTTATTAGCTCGGTAAGTCACTAACATTTTATAATTTATGTTAGTATATTGGGCATTAAGTAGGAGGACGAGAGTGCATTTCTATTCCTGTAAAAGTGTGCGAAGAACACAAAATCAGCTTATAATTAAATTATGATTATTACAACGTATGGCAAAGTATATAATTTATGTTGTATTTAAATAGGCAGTGCATCAATCACCAGTGATAACAACTGAAATAACTCTTAAAGCTTGAAAACAAAAAGCAGACAAGATGCACTATTCCTTCCTCTTACTAATATTTTCGAGTATTGTCCTTCCTGAGGCAAGTGACAACGGGGCTGGACAATGGAGCATTTATCCATTTTACACAGTGTCGCCATGCAGTATTCTCTTCCAGGTCAGGTACAGCAATGGGCAGAAACAGAGAAACGGTCCCCATACTGTCTCAACAAATGTTCCTCTATTCCATCTTCAGACCAGCACTCCTTATTAAACATGTTATGTTTTGTTTCCATAACTATCAGTCACCTCCATCCTGATTTTGTCAACAGGGCCTTGTAAATTAACCACTCTCGGCTGAATTGATCTACTCTGCTCAAAGACTGATTCTTTGAGCACTGAAAAGCATTTTCAGCTTTCAAAGTACAATCTGCTTTCATATAAAACCTTTATATTTTTAGTGTTCAAAAGCAGAATTGGGATACCTGTGTAGAATATTTCTTAATCCATTGTTTTTCTGCAATTTAGTGTTTTTGCTCTATTTTTAAATGATGAAGAAATATTGCCGCTGACCCGAAAATTGTGTTCTCAACATGGTTCAGCAAGTTTGTCCAGTGAGCACCCGAGCCATTCATGGCCGGGAGATCCAGGTTCAATCTCTGGGCTGTGCTGGGTCAGCTAATCTCAGCCGGCTCAGTTACAGAGGCACTTCAGTAGGCTGTAGTGCTCCGGGGTTAAGGCGTGCATGCATGCGCGGCCATGGGAATGAAGTCATCACTGGGTTTGATCAAATACAAGAAAAGGCTCATTTGTGCAATGTATCAGAGGGCAATCAGGACACAGACCAGAACCCGAAAAAGGAGCCTAGGTCTTCTGGGCAAGAGCTAAATGGTGAGAAAAATCATTTCTTTTCATTAAAAAAAAGTTGAATTCAAATTGAATGTATAATATTTCTCAGAACAAGACGGAAAGTGATCCAAAGCAATGCAATTGTACAAGACTTAATGGCCCTGAAATTGAGGCGCCTGAAGAGGCCCCGCAAGTTCCAGGTTTAAGCGCAGGAAGCACATGCGCCTGAACCCGGCACTTGTGATCTTTTGACAGATCGCCTCCCCAGAAGAAGGGCCTTCGCGGGTGGAGATTTGGGCTATATAGATATAAAAATAAGTAATAACATTTATTTTTTCTATGAAAAACCCTGTCTATGAAGACGAGTTTATTTTTTAACACTATTAAAACATTTAAAACAAAATTTTAAAATACATTTTTTTCTAAAACATTTAATTTAATGCAATTGCTATTAATTTTTATATTTATGTTTGTGTTTTCTTTGATTTTAGGGGCATTCTCATTGATAGCAAGCTCCCATTACTATGAATGAGAATACTACATTGTGATTGGTGGTTCAGGCCCAGGTGGATAAGGTGGTTAAGAAGGCATACGGAGTGCTTGCCTTTATTGGCCGAGACATAGAATATAAGAACAGGGAGGTTCTGCTTAAATTGTATAATACTTTGGTTAGGCCACAGCTGGAGTACTGCGTGCAGTTCTGGTCGCCATATTATAGGAAGGACGTGATTGCACTGGAGAGGGTGCAGAGGAGATTTGCCTGGAATGGAGAATCTTAGTTCTGAGGACAGATTGGATAGGCTGGGTTTGCTCTCCTTGGAACAGAGGAGGTTGAGAGGAGACCTCATAGAGGTGTACAAAATATTGAGGGGCCTCGACATAGTGGATAGTAAGGGTCTATTTCCATTGGTGGAGGGGTCTATTACGAGGGGGCACAGTTTTAAGGTGGTTGGTGGAAGGTTTAGAGGGGATTTGAGGAAGGCTTCTGTATGCAGAGGGTTGTGGGGATCTGGAACTCGCTGCCTGGAAGAGTGGTGGATGCAGAAACCCTTACCACTTTTAAGAGATGGTTGGATAGACACTTAAAGTGCAGTAACCTGCAGGGTTACGGACCTAGAGCTGGTAATTGGGATTAGACTGGAAGACCTTTTGTTGGACGGAGCAGATATAATGGTAAGTATTACAGGGAATAGAATACGGCCAGGGTGATCTCCTGGACTAGTTTTGATCGCCTGGATGGGTCGGAGAGGAATTTTGCCAGATTTTTTTCTCCCTAAATTGGCCTGGGTTTTTATCTGGTTTTTGTCTCTCCCAGGAGATCACATGGCTCCGGTTGGGGTGGAGTGTAGAATGTTTTAGTATAAGGGGTGTCGCAGTTGTGGTAAGGTGGATTGGTTGGGCTGGGTGCTCTTTGCCTTTCCACCATTGTTCATAGGTTTATATGTAACCTTTAGGGTTGCTGACCAAGGGCCGTGTGGCTCTTTGTCGGCCGGCGCGGGCACGATGGGCCGGAATGGCCTCCTTCTGCGCTGTGAATTTCTATGCGATCCCAGGATGCGCATTCGCTCCTGGAACATGTGGGTCTCTGCAGCGGGCTGCATATCTAGGCCTCAGAGCGCAAGTGTTCGTTCCTCCACCTGGTACTGCCGTAAAAAAAAATTCGGTTGGAGGCATCCGCCCGTGGGAAGCCTCCGACCGCAAAATTTGACCCATTGTATTCAAATAATCTGTCCTTCTATAACAAGCTAACCCTTCATTACTAAATTCTTTAAAAAAACACAAGTTGTAAAATGAGGCACAGATCATATAGTATGTAACATGATACAGCACCTTCCTTTTTCGAATCACAGAAGAAGATGTGTTTATTGGGGGGCTTTCCATCAGCCTCTAAAAGATGGAGTTCAGACTTGAGTCGTTCAATTTTCTGCAAATGTATCAGAAATTGGCAAAATCAAATCAGTGCACATGAAACCTCACACAGCAGGCTAAATATTCCCATTATTTACTTTTCCCTGGATAAAAGCTATTATTGAAATCTGTGAAAATGGCATGTGATACCATGTAATGTTGTGTTTTATCTGACTGTCTCAATGACTGTAAAGTTTAACTGCTAGAGATCCAGAAGTCATTTTCAGGTTAATTGCTGTTGATGAGACAAGTTTATATTTTGGCCAGTGCCTGAAAACTTCAGAGCAACAGGTCAGAAGTCGTCAACATGCTGCCTTTCGTTCTCTTAATATACTTCTGACACTGAGCTGTGATGCCTCTAGTGGACCTGTGCTAGATAGCAACATGCATTCATAAGGTACCTTTAAGCTAGAAAATGTCCCAAAGTAGGTGTGATTTTTTTAATTAAAAGGAATAGAAATCAAGTCATGGTGGAAGAATTGGGATAAATGACCAAAGGATTGGTCAAAAAGATGGGTTTTGAGAAGATGTTTAAAGGCAGAGAGTGAAGTGGTGTGGTTTAGGTAATGAATTCCAGAGAGCAGGGTTGAGGCAGGTGAAATCACTACCACCAATGATGGGGCACAGGGAATGCAAGATGCACTAAAGCCCAGAGTCAGAGGACTGAAGAGTGCAGCTGGGAGTACAAAGCTGGAGGTCATTGTAAAGTTAGGTGGAGTGAGACTATGAATGTATTTAAAGATAAGGATGAGAATTCTAAATTCAATGTGTTGAGGAATAGGATGCTAGTGTCAACCAGTTGAGGAGATGAGTGATGAGCAACAGGCCAGGATATGGACAGCTGAGTTTTGCACGTGTTCGAATTCATGGATGGTTGAGGATGGAAGATCCGCAAGGAGACTTGTGGGAAAAATATTCTGGAGGTAACAAAACCTTGTATAAAGGTTTCAACCAGTGATTTGAAGTAGCAATTAAAATGGATGAAATGATAAAGATGGAAGTAAGCACCTTGGTGGTGAATAGGACATGGGAATTGAAACTCAGCTCAGAGTCAAATAGGATGCCACGGTTTTGCGTAGTCTTGTTCAGCCTCTGAGCGGGGCGGGAGGGATGGAGTCAGTAACAAAGCAGAGTTTATGTTGATGATGGACTTATAATGATGGCTTCAGTCTTCCCAGTGTTCACTTGGAGGGAATTTTGACACATACATGGCTTGATGTCGAACAGCCAGTCCAAAAGCACAGCGGTGGTAGTGAGGTCAATAGAAGTGACACCAAGGGAGAGTTGGGAATCAGCAGCATGAGCAGACAGAGCAATTAATAACATTGGCTAGGTTGGGGGGCAGGAATTAGGTGGGGAATGGATCGATGATGGTATGTGTCATAGAAAAGACGAGCTTGGAGAGTAAGGACGGAGTTGGACAAAAGCCTTTCTGTTCTCTGCCCCCCAGACCCCTCTCCTCCACCTCAACATGGGGTTGAAGAGAAGGGAGAAGAGAACAGAGAGTCATGTTGGCCATCTTGTACCCTAGACAAAAGGCCATACTTCATGTGTAAGCCTATACAGAGAGTGTTCGCTACTTGCTTGTAGGTAAGACCTAACTTCACTGATCTGTTTTTCCCTCTCCTTGGACCTAGAGGCACTGAGACCAATTACAACAAACCAGCTAAGATCAAGCAAATTAGCACAGACTGGAGATTGAATGTGTCACTCTCTTGATTTGTATTAGTGCTACACTGGAGGAAATAGTGGCAGGTCCCATAGCACGAATTGTAACAAACATTATAAAATATACCAGCCATTTTATTCATCTTATATTTTACAAATATTATAACCTGCATATTCTTAAACAGAAATGTAATTATTTAAAATCAATTTTCAATGCCCATTTCAAATGTCCTTTATTAATCGTCATGGTGAAAGACCAATGTTCTCTTTAAGCTTCCCGGCCACAGCACTCCAGGAAACCCGCGTAGCCGGCTTTTCAATGCAGAAACCGTGCATACATGGAACTTTGAATGGGCCACGCAGTCCTTTAAAGGGGCCTGCATGGCGTCCCAAAAATTACATGGAACATTGTCAATGACTCTCACTGATGTAATCAATTTGGTCTGATGTGATGCTAGCCGCTGGTTATGAGATGGCAAGTAAAAACATTATACAAAGTAATTTAGAGTTAATCAAGAGGCATATGAGGTCCCTTGTTGGTCTCCAGTTTGAGAATGTCTGAGGCAGCAATAAATATACAAGCTTAATACTGGATAAGGTCTATACACCACTCTGTAATCCACCCTGGGACTTTCTAATGTTGCAACTAGCTGGATACACAGGTAGGATGGTGCTGATAGTTGTTGGCAGTACTTGAAAAGGATACACAAATTGGAAATATAGATATATTTTGTAAAGACTGCACAGAGTTTGAAATGCCAGCAGAGAAGCCTACCCCTTAGATGACGAACCCGCAACAATAATCCCATTTCCCATAAGAAGTTTGATTATAGAAGAAGATTGCAATGAACCATCGTTCTCCCCTTGCAAACAGGTTCAATGCAGGTTCCATAAAACTTTCCCCGCTCTAAGTTAGCTAGGCAATATAATGTTGACTTAAAAAAATAAATTAAGTAGCAGCTGTACACGTTTTAAAAACAGTGTCTGGACCCACAGATTTTTCTTCTGCAATGCTGGAGAGTACTGTACAATACTTTAAATCTCATTCCTTCTTTCAGCACAGTGAACAATTCAAATATCAACAGAAAATGTTTTAGTGCCACCAAGTGGCCATTCAGTCGCTATTACAATGAAAGAAACATTCCATGAAATATAGAAAATAGGTGCCGCAGTAAGCCATTCGGCCCTTCGAGCCTGCACCACCATTCAATATGATCATGGCTGATCATGCAACTTCAGTACCCCAGTTCTGCTTTCTCTCAATACCCCTTGATCCCTTTAGCCGTGAGGGTCCCTTTTGAATATATCTAACAAACTGGCCCCAACAACTTTCTGTGGTAGAGAATTCCACATGCCCACAACTCTCTGAGTGAAGAAGTTTCTCCTCATCTCGGTCGTAAATGGCTTACCCTTATCCTTAAACTGTGACCCCTGGTTCTGGACTGGGGAAACAGCAGTTTGTTCATCACTGAGAATTAACAAGGTCACAAAAAGATTGTTGTAAAGGACATAGCTTCCTGTTCCCTTCAAACCAAAGAAGGGTTGGAGTAGCACGTACTAGAACGTCAAATATCAAAAGATTTATGTTGAAAAACACTGTGACCAATCCCATTTTTAAATGACAGATTTCGTGGAACTGACGGAGGGGCATTCTTGGGAAAACTACTAGCAAAGCAATAAAAATGAAGTCACCTTTGCCTCGGCAACCCGTTTCATTTCCACATATTTAACATCTTGCGTTCTCATGATCTTCAGCTGCTCCTCAGTTACTTCCTCTTCAGATTGCTTGATAACGTGAACTCCATCCTAAACAGCAAACAGATAGGAAGCAAAAGATTTCTTAAAAAATGCAGAGAGAAATAAAGTAGAAGTATTGTCTGCAATCCCTAATCTTTTCAGAACAGATGCTATTGCTTTAGATCAAGAGAAAACGTCTATACCAGTGCGAGCAAGCAAAAGCAGGTACAACAGATGTAGCCTCAGCCACTTGAATTAAATATGTACAGCAAATACTCAAAGGGCAAGAGATTTTTTTTTAAAAACAGTGCATGAAATAAAATTATATAGCTAGGAACAGAATTTAAACACAGATTATTTTCACTTAAAGGTGAAGGAACTTGTCTGTTGGCAACCCATACTCTTTTATAATGACTACGATATCCCATGAGTGAGAGAGACTGATAGATCACAACTAAAGTGAGTTAATTCTAAAGCTTACTTGTAAGGAGGAGTAAATCCTACCACAGACAAGGAGTATGCCTGTTAAGAACTGTATATTGTGCAGTTCAAGCAGTGGACTGGTCTGCATCATTATACAATAAAAAGGGTCCCTCACAACCCTCCGCGATATCTGTGCTCCTCTATTTCTGGCCTCTTGCGCATCCCCGATTTTAATCGCTTCGTCACTGGTGGCCGTGCCTTCAGCTGCCTGGCCCCAAGCTCTGGAATTCCCTCCCTGAACCTCTCCGCCTCTCTTTCCTCCTTTAAGATGCGCCTTAAAAACTCTTATCTCCTTATGTAACTGTCAAATTTTGTTTTATAACACTCCTGTGAAGCGCCTGGGGATGTTTTACTACATTAAAGGCGCTATATAAATACAAGTTGTTGTTGCCCCAGTGACATGGCAGTGGTGTGGAGCTATTTCATCAGTGTCCAAGATATCAAACAGCTTTCAAGAGTGTATGTAAAATAAATGTGTTTTGGGGATGTATAGCTTACAATAGTGCCAGACACTCCAGGTGGGAATATTAACTTGTATATGAACACCATCGTCCTCAAATTGCACTCTGCTGTGAAAATTTCCAAATATTCACAAAGAACAGGACTTGGAAGAAGACATTTACTCTTTGTTTGTTTAAATCAAGAGGTGCCAATTTCTTTCTTAGGAAACATTATAGAACCAGCAGGCCACATATAAACAACTAATCGATTGGCGTTGTTAAGATTGGCTGGAATTGTATAATCTGTTGATAATGTCAGATACATTTTGTCTGGTTGTTAGTGTATAGACTGAAGGGGATGCGACAAACCGTTCGTTTGGTTTGGAGGGAGGGAGAGGCTGCTCACTGTAGGGAGAATATCAAGTTGTCGTCGTCGCCTTCTTCTTAGGCAGTCTCCCAGAGTCGAGGATGACTTGCTTCCACACTAAAATGAGTTCTAAGGTGATGAGACCAATGCGGGACCTAGTCTCGATCACAGGTGGGGCAGATGGTGGTTGGCGAGACGGGTGGATGGGGACCTTGATTTGTTGGACGCTCCTTCCACTTTTTGTACTTCACTTCCGCGTGCCCCCAGCTAAAAAACTTGAAGTGTTTGGCGTCTTCTCGGATGCTTTTCCTCTACTTTGAGCGGTCTTGGGCCAGGGATTCCCAAGAGTCGGTGGGGATGTTCCATTTTTTCAAGGAGGCTTTGAGGGTGTCCTTGAAGCATTTACTCTGCCCTCCTGGAGCTCGTCAGCCGTGACGTAGCTCGGATTAGAGTGCTTGATTGAGCGTGGTCAATGCCTCAATGCTAGGGATATTGGCCTGAGAGAGAACGCTGACGTTGGTGCGCCTATCCTGCCAATGAATTTACAGGATTTTGCGGCGGCATTGGTGGTACTTCTCCAGTGCTTTGAGGTGCCTACTGTACATAGTCTATGTTTCTGAGAGTGGGTATCACTACTGCTCTGTAGACCATGAATTGGGTCTGTAGTGGATCCGTTGGTCAAGATCATGGCTTGCATGTCATCGTGGAGCAGGCAGAGGATAGTGACAAACTTTTGGGGGCAGCCAAAATGGAGGAGGACGCTCCATAGTCCCTCACGGTTGTCAGTGTCAAAGGCCTTTGTGAGGTCAAAGAAGGCCATGTACGAGGGTTGATGCTGTTCTCTGCATTTCTCTTGTAGTTGTCGCGTGGTGAAGATTTTGTCCATTGTACACTTTCGTCAACACGTACGAAAGCATGGGCCTTACACTAAACATCCATAAGACAAAGGTCCTCCACCAACCTGACCCCGCCACACAGCACTGCCCCCCGGTCATCAAAATCCACAGCACGGCCTTGGACAGCGTGGATCATTTTCCATACCTCGGGAGCCTACTATCAGCAAGGGCAGACATCGATAATGAGATCCAACAACGTCTCCAGTGTGCCAGCGCAGCCTTCGGTCGCCTAAGGAAGAGAGTGTTTGAAGGCCAGTATCTCAAATCTGGCACCAAGCTTATGGTCTACAGGGTAGTAGTGATACCTGCCCTCCTATGGCTCAGATACGTGGACCATATACAGCAGACATCTCAAAGCGCTGGAGAAGTACCAACTGCGCTGTCTCCACAAGGTCCTGCAAATCCACTGGGAGGATAGATGCAGCAATGTCAGTGTTCGCGCTCAGGCCGACATCCCCAGCATCGAAGCACTGACCACATTCGACCAGCTCCGTTGGGCGGGCCACATCGTCCGCATGCCCGACACTAGACTCCCAAAGCAAACGCTCTACTCGGAACTCCTACATGACAAGCAAGCCCCAGGTGGGCAGAGGAAATGTTTCAAAGCCTCCTTGATAAAGTGCAACATCCCCACCAGCAGCTGGGAATTCCTGGCCCAGTACAGCCCAGCATGGAGGAAGAGCATCCGGGAGGGCACTAAGCACCTCGAGCCTTGTCGCCGAGAACATGCAGAAACCAAGCGCAGACAGCGGAAGGAGCGTGCGGCAAACCAGGCTCCCCGCCCACCCTTTCCTTCAACCACTGTCTGCCCCACCTGTGACAGAGACTGTAGTTCCCACATTGGACTGTACAGCCAGCTGAGAACTCACTTTGAGTGGAAGCAAGTCTTCCTCGATTTCGAGGGACTGCCTATGATGATGATGATGATGTAGACCATGAGCTTGGTGCTGGGTTTGAGATCCTGGTTTTCGAACACTTTTTTCCTCAGGCGGCCGAAGGCTACACTGGCACAATGAAGGCGGTGTTGGACTTTGTCATCGATGTCTGTCTTGCTGGGTATGGGAAGTGGTCCACATTGTCCAAGGTCTCGTCATGGATCTTGATAATTGGGGAGCAGTACTGTGTGACGGAGGCAGGTTGGTAGAGAACCTGTGTCTTTATTGATGTTTAATGTAATGCCCAGACTCTCGTACGCTTCAGTGAAGGTGTTAACGACGGTTCGGACTCCGAGTGTGCACAAACGCAAGCGTCATCTGCATATTGCAATTCAATGACAGAGGATGGAACAACCTTGGATCTGGACTGGAGGCATCGGAGGTTGAACAATTTACCGTTTGTCCTATAGATTAACTCCACTCCAGCAGGGAGCTTGTTAAAGGTGAGATGGAGCATTGCAGCGAGGAAAATTGAGAAGAGCGTTGGTGCAATGACACAGCCTTGCTTGACCCCGGTCTGCACTTGCATTGGGTCTGTGGTGGATCTGTTGGTAAGAATCACAGCTTGCATGTCATCGTGACGCAGGCGGAGGATGGTGACAAATTGAGGACAGACGAATTTGAGAACGACGCTCCATAATCCCTCGTGGATGACGGAGTAAAAGGCCTTTGTGAGGTGAAAGAAAGCCATGTACAGAGGTTGATGCCGCTCCCTACATTTTTCTTGGATTTGTCGTGCGGTGAAGATCGTGTCCGTTGTGCTCCTTCGTGGACAGAATCCGCATTGCGACTCTGGGAGGAGCTCTTCAGCCACTGGGTGACTGCCTCTCTGTGGTGGAGGGAGAGGCTGCTCACTTTAGGGAGAATTTATAAAAACATTACTTTGAAACAGTAGGGCTTATTACAGCACTAATGTTAAATGAGGTTCTCTTTCCAAAGACTTGGTACCAATCAGATACAGTCTAAACGAATGTTAGGTTGGAACTGAAAATACTTAAAATCATCCTAGGCAATACATGAATTTCAGAGGATCTAGTCTACAGCAATTTATAAAGCCATATCTTGTTATATGAACAGAAACTCCACATCACCAGCACAACATAACTTGTACTTCTGGAACTGAGCAGAAACAATAGACGATCAAGTGATTATTTTTGAACTGAGAAAAGTTGAGCGTAGTAGTTCAAACAATATCTCGGTACTGCTTTTCTCAGCTACACCTAGTTTACAGCACTAAAGAAAACCTTACCTGGAGTTTGGTGCTGGTCATGCGAAAGTAGAATTCATCTGGATTTTTCTCCAACGCCTTTTGGCGTAATGCCTTTAGGGTGTTCTGTTTGCGATGGTAATCCCTGAAATGTGTGGTAACAAGTCAGCGGGCTTACCTCTAGAAAACTTTGGGATTGCAAAATAACTCAAATCTACAACATGACATCAATCAAGCTTAAATATGGCAAACTCTGGGACATTTTAAACAGAGGCTACATTCAATCTCGTTAGGATTCTTTTAGTGGATTAACAGTTCAACAACACATAAAAGAGACAGAAATTATGCTATCCCCTCCCCGCCAAAAGCCTCAACTTACCCAAAAACCTATTCAAACAGCATGTATTCTAAAAGCACTCATGGATACGTTTTTCCAGGACCTTGAGCAGCTTGCAGAGGATATCAGGTAGAGTCTCTGGACAAATATTCCTAAAAGTTTAAAATCCTGTAAGTCTAGATGCAGAATATTGTACACAAGTACAATCAGGATACAATACAGTTGTACCTCTCCAGTCCGGCATCCTCGGGACCTGACTGCTGCCGGATCAGAGAATTTCCCGAACTACGGAAGGTCTTGCTTACCGGTACCGGTGGGCAGTGCCCGCGCTTCGGTGTCTGTGCGAGTGTGTGCTGGCACCCTGTGGGCGGCTTCCTCAGCACCTGGGCAAGCACTCACTGACTGATGTTCCAAGCTGATCGTTGGACACACTGATGGCAGCCATTGCAGCCGACGAAAACTTAAAAAAAAAACGTCATTCCCTCAGGCCCAACTAATGCCGAACCACGGATGTTTCCGGATGAGTGTGTCCCGGACTGGAGAGGTACAACCTGTACTTTAATTCAAGCCAGATGCTTTGGACTTGTCATTTATGAAGCACTTACTGTGCACGAAGCTTGTAATCTTTCTTCTTCTCCAACAGACCCAGGCGCTTTCGAAATCCAGGCTGTGCACAATGGGTAAAATATATGTTAATGGGATTCTGTTCATAACATTTTGAAAGGCAATTTATTTTTAAATACAACAGATTCTCATAGCACTGCTCACATTAATTTGAATGACAGACTGCTTTACAGAAGGACATCAGTCTTATGCCATATAATGCACAAAGTATAATTCTGCAACTAAGATAGGGTCATGTGCCTTTAAGTCCAAAATCTGACAGTTAAGTAAACACAGCCTCGGGTTTAGTTGATTAGCGAGTCAAATTTCTCAATTGCAAAGTGCCCGTGAATTCCAGGTTCCAGGTCAGTGACTGACCTTTTAAAAACAAGATTACTTTGACATCGGGAACGTACCGGACACGAGGGGTGGGAATTTCCTGTGTATTTGCGCCCAGAGACATGCGTAATCAGGAAGTAAAGCAAATACCCAGCGTAAAAGGTCGAGGAAACTCAGGCACAAATGTGTTACGTGTATTATTACGCTATGCATCTCGACGCATTAAAATAGTGTCACCCCCCCCCGCCCCATTAAAGAGCCGTACACGTGAAATCCCTGCAATTATGCTGGTTGAAAATGGTGTAAAATTAGGCCCAGAATTTTAGGCGCAGCAGGAAAGAGTCATTTTTCCAGTGGTCTATTGCAATTTGTTTTAAAGCATTTAAAAATAATTTATCCGCACTGAGATCTGCACTGAAGTTTCTGTTTCTTTGAATGCATTTTTGTGGCATCAGTGCGAGTCACAATCAAAATTGAAAAGTTTCCACGATTGCAGAGTCTCAAACATGCTGTGCCTAATGTGCATGAATGGCGGTTAGGTGGCTTGAAACTTTTATTTTCATAATGTATGGTGCAAGTTCTGTGCTTTCCTCAGGCCTGCTTGTTTATGCCGATTCCCGCTTGTTTAAGCTGATGTTTAGGTTCCAGCGCATGGTAATGTGATTTGACGGGAAATTTCAGGCACAACTTGACCGATAAAATGGGTGCACAAGTGGGTTTCATTTCTCGATTACACCCAAAGAAGGAAGCAAATACTGAGGAATGAAGCACTTCATATTTTACACCTGGCTTCATTATCACATGCAGTACACAATAGGTTAGTAAAATGACTTCTACTTTACTCCAACAATATATTTCAACACAGCTTAGAAAAACATTTCATTTATCATTTGTATTTATCACACGGGCCTTCCTTCCAGCCTGCCAAAGTTGAATTTTACCTCAAGCATTTTCACATGCCTTTGGGTTTTGTGCGAAGTTGTGTTAAAAGGAAGAATTGTATTTATTAAAAAAAAGGTGTTACCACTGACCAAAGGCCAACATTTTGGGGTAACTTTAACCCAACCTGCATGTCGGGAAACTGGCTGTTTGGGTCAAACAATGGTTTACTGTCCAATTTCTTCAATAGAAAATAAAATTTGACACGGTGTAAAAGCGGCAGCCCACCCAGTTCGCTCAGTTTTCAACTGATTGTTATTTTAACCTAAATCACTCAGCCTTGGTTCAGTGGCAACATTCTTACCCTGAATCGGAAGGCCATGGATGTAAACATCACCTCAGGACTTGAGTATATAATCCTGGTTGACACTTTAGTGTAATGCTGAGTAGGAGGTGCCATCTTTGAGACGTTAAACCAATGGCCCTCCTGCCATCTCAGGTGGGCATAAAACATCCCGTGGCACTATACAAAGATAAGGGACTCTTCCCGGTGTCCTGGCCACAATTTATTTATTTCTGCCAACATCACAAACAGATTATCTGGTAATTTATCTCATCGCTGTTTGTGGGACTCTGCTGTGCACATATTGCCGAGTCCTGTCCTTACATTACAAAAGTAAATATACTTCAAAAGTACTTTGTTAGCTGTAAAGCACTTTGGGATGGCATGTGGTCATGAAAGGCACGATATAAATGCAAGTATTTTCTTTTCTCTCGATAGTATCTATCGTGTCCTCAGGAGGTGGGAAAACGCTTCATGACCAATGAATTTTGAAGTGTAATCACTGTTGCTTGTACATAGGCAACAAACTGTGCTGCATGTGGTGGCTGGGAGGGTGGCCAGTTTTACAAACAAAGTATTAGAATTGTGTTTCTGAGCTTGTTAGAAGTACATTATTGGGGGAGAGCGGTAGCTTTACTCTGCACCTTAACCAATATTGCACTGTGTTGTGTATCTGTAAAGCATGCACTCCCATGTTCTGCCACCAGGGAGCGCATCCCCTGAAGACCCAAGGGATCCCAGCATCCCTTGGGAGCACTGTAAATAAGCCAACCCCGAAGGCCTGTTCCTCACTCTGGAGTGTCTTAATAAAGACTGAGGTCACTGTTACTTTAACCTCCCTGTGTGCAGTCTCATCCGAGTTAGGAACACAATAACTGGCGACGAGTATACGAATCCAACGCAAAAGATGCAGCAAACTGTGGGCTTCCTGGAGAAGTTCTCGGAGGGTGAGGACTGGGACGCCTATGTCGAACGGCTAGACCAGTATTTTGTAGCCAACGAGCTGGACGGAGAAGGAAGCACTGCAAAAAGGAGAGCGGTCCTCCTCACGGTCTGCGGGGCACCAACCTACAGCCTCATGAAGAATCTTCTGGCTCCAGTGAAACACACAGATAAGTCGTATGAGGAGCTGTGTACATTGGTTCGGGAGCATCTTAAACCGAGGGAGAACGTGCTGATGGCAAGGTATCGGTTCTACACGTGCCAGCGATCTGAAGGTCAAGAAGTGGCGAGCTACGTCGCCGAGCTAAGGCGACTTGCAGGACAATGTGAGTTTGATGGCTACCTGGAGCAAATGCTCAGAGACCTTTTTGTACTGGGCATCGGCCACGAGATCATCCTACGAAAACTTTTGACTGTAGAGACACTGAACCTCAGTAAGGACATTGCGATAGCACAGGCGTTTATGTCCACCAGTGATAACACCAAACAAATCTCTCAGCACACAAGTGCTAGCAATGTTCATAAATTAACTGGAACTGTGTTTGCGAGCAGAAATGTACAGGGCAGAAACCACGAGTCTGCAACTGCCAGCAGGCCTCAGATGATCCAGATGACTCAGAGTCCGCAACAAAGGATGAATGTAAGGCAATTCACACCTTGTTGATGTTGTGGAGGCTTCCATTCAGCCTATTCATGCCGCTTCAAAGGGTATGTTTGCAAGAGCTGTAGAACAATGGGGCACCTCCAACGAGCTTGCAGACAACCTGCAAGCTTTGCAAAACCTGCTAACCACCACGTGGCAGAGGAAGATCGGTCCATGGTGGATCAAAGCAATTTCGAGCCTCAGCGTGAGGAGGCAGACGCTGAAGTACACGGGTTGAACACATTTTCAATGAAATGTCCACCTATAATGCTAAATGTAAAATTGAATGGCTTACCTGTAGCCATGGAACTGGACACTCCATCATGAGTAAAAAGATGTTTGAGGGACTGTGATGCAACAAGGCACTCAGACCAGCCCTGAGCCCCATCCACACGAAATTGAGAACGAACACCAAAGAGCTTATCACTGTCCTGGGCAGCGCCATGGTCAAGGTCACCTACGAGGACACGGTGCACGAACTGCCACTCTGGATTGTCCTGGGCGATGGCCCCACACTGCTTGGAAGGAGCTGGTTGGGCAAAATCCGCTCGAATTGGGATGACATCCGAGCGCTATCACATGTCAATGAGGCCTCATGTACTCAGGTTCTGATCAAATTTCCTTCCCTTTTTGAGCCAGGCATTGGAAACTTTTCCAGGGCGATAGTGTGGATCCACTTGGTCCCAGAGGCACGACCCATTCACCACAAGGCGCAATCGGAACCTCACATGATGAGGGAGAGAGTGGAAATCGAGCTGGACAGGCTGCAACGCGAGGGCATCATCTCCCCAGTGGAATTCAGCGAGTGGGCCAGCCCGATTGTTCCAGTGCTCAAAAGTGATGGCACGGTCAGAATTTGCGGCGATTATAAAGTAACTATTAATGGTTTCACACTACAGGACCAATACCCGCTACCTAAGGCAGACGACCAATTTGCGACGCTGGCAGGAGGCAAGACATTCACCAAGCTTGACCTGACTTCGGCCTACATGACGCAGGAGTCTTCGAAAGGCCTCACCTGCATCAACATGCACAAGGGGCTGTTCATCTACAACAGATGCCCATTTGGAATATGGTCGGCTGCAGCGATCTGCCAGAGAAACATGGAGAGCCTACTCAAGTCGGTACCACGCACGGTGGTTTTTCAGGACGACATACTGGTCACAGGTCAGGACACCGTCGATCACCTACAAAACCTGGAGAAGGTCCTCCAGCGACTGGATCACGTAGGGCTGCGACTGAAGAGGTCGAAATGCGTCTTCATGGTAACAGAAGTGGAGTTTTTGGAGAGAAAGATCGCATTCGGCCCACAGACGCCAAGACAGAGGCCATCAGGAACGCGCCCAGGCCATAGAACGTCACGGAGCTGCGGTCGTTCCTGGGACTCACCTATTTTGGTAACTTCCTACTGGGGCTAAGCATCCTCTTAGAGCCCCTACATGTGTTATTGCATAAAGGTGAGAACTGGATATGGGAAAAAACCAAGTAATTGCTTTTGAGAAAGCCAGAAACATTTTATGCTCAACAAGCTGCTTGTATTGTATAACCCGTGTAAAAGACTTGTGCTAGCATGTGATGCGTCGTCGTACGGAGTCAAGTGTATATTACAACAAGCTAACGTTGGGGGAAATTTGCAACCTGTCGCCTATGCTTCCAGGAGCTTGTCTAAGGCCGAGAGGGCCTACAGCATGATTGAGAAAGAGGCATTCGCGTGTGTGTTCGGGGTAAAGAAAATGCATCAGTACCTGTTTGGCCTCAAATTTGAGTCGGAAACCGATCACAAGCCCCTCATATCCCTGTTCGCTGAAAACAAGGGGCTAAACACTAATGACTCAGCCCTCATACAAAGGTGGGCACTCGCATTATCAGCGTATAACTATACCATCCGCCACAGGCCAGGCACCGAGAACTGCGCGGATGCTCTCAGTAGGCTACCATTGCCCACCACGGGGGTGGAAATGGCGCAGCCCACAGACTTGTTGATGGTCATGGAAGCGTTTGAAAATGATAAATCATGGCCCGCCAAGATCCTCTGCTGTCCCTAGTAAAAAAGTGTACTGCATGGGAGCTGGGCCAGCATCCCCATTGAAAGGCAAGAGCTAATCAAGCCGTTCCAGCGGCGAAAGGACGAGCTGTCCATTCAGGCAGACTGCCTCTTGTGGGGTAACCGCATAGTGCTACCCAAAAAGGGCAGGGAGACGTTCATCTCGGATCACCACAATACACACCCAGGTATAGTAATGATGAAAGCGATAGCCAGATCCCACATGTGGTGGCCTGGTATTAACTCTGACTTAGAGTCCTGTGTACGGCAATGAAGCGTGCGCGCTCAGTTGAACAACGCGCCCAGAGAGGCACCAGTAAGTTTGTGGTCCTGGCCCTCCAGACCATGGTCGAGGATCTATGTCGACTATGCGGGCCCATTTCTCGGTAAAATGTTCCTGGTGGTGGTGGATGCTTTTTCAAAATGGATTGAATGTGAAATGTCGGGAAGCACCGCCACCATTGAAAGCCTGAGGGCCATGTTTGCCACCCACGGCCTGTCTGACATACTGGTCAGTGACAACGGGCCATGATTCACCAGTGCCGAATTTAAAGAATTCATGACCCGCAATGGGATCAAACATGTCACCTCAGCCCCGTTTAAACCAGCCTCCAATGAGCAGGCAGAGCGGACAGTACAAGCAATCAAACAGAGCCTTAAACGAGTCACAGAAGGCTACTCCAAACCCGCCTGTCCCGAGTACTGCTCAGCTACTGCACGAGACCCCAGTTGCTCACAGGGGTGCCCCCAGCTGAGCTACTCATGAAAAGGACACTTAAAACCAGACTCTCGCTGGTTCACCCCAACCTGCATGATCAGGTAGCGAGCAGGCGGCAGCAACAAAATGTAAACGATGGTCGCGCCACTGTGTCACGGGAAATTGATCTGAATTACCCTGTGTATGTGCTAAACTATGGACATGGTCCCAAGTGGATCGTGGGCACGGTGATAGCTAAAGGGAGTAGGGTGGTTGTAGTCAAACTAGACAATGGACAAATTTACAGAAAGCACCTGGACCAAACGAGGCTGCGGTTCACAGACTGCCCTGAACAACCCACAGCAGACACCACCTTTTGCGAGCCCACAACACACACCCAAAGGAACGACGACATCACGCCGGATCAGGAAATCGAACCCATCACGCCCAACAGCCCAGGCTCACCCAGCAGCCCTGCAGGGCCAACAACACGCCAGCCCAGCGAGGGCACAGCCAACACACCAGAACAGAAATTTGTACCGAGGCTGTCCACCAGGGAAAGAAAGGCTCCCGACCGCCTCACCTTGTAAATAGTTTTCACTTTGACTTTGTGGGGGGGAGGGGGGTGATGTTGTGTATCTGTAAAGCATGCACTCCCATGTTCCGCCACCAGTGAGCGCATCCCCTGAAGTCCCAAGGGATCCCAGCATCTCTTGGGAGCACTGTATATAAGCCAGCCCCTAAGGCCTGTTCCTCACTCTGGAGTGTCTTAATAAAGACTGAGGTCACTGTTACTTTAACCTCCCTGTGTGCAGTCTCATCTGTGTTAGGAACACAATACACTGTGTTTGTGCGACTAAAGCTGGGTGCTTCACTTCACCACATTGGGATCCTTCACCTCGATAGAATCACACAGCACAGAAGGTCCTTCAGCCCATCGTGCTCATGCTGGCACTTTGGAAGAGCCAAGGTGGATGCAGAGAGGACGTTTCCACTGATAGGGAAGACTAGAACTAGGGGGCATAATCTTAGAGTAAGGGGTCACCACCCATTTAAAACTGAGATGAGGAGGAATTTCTTCTCTGAGGGTTGTAAATCTGTGGAGTTTGCTGTCTCAGAGAACTGTGGGAGCTGGGTCATTGAATAAATTTAGAAGAGAGATAAGACAGTTTCTTAACCGAAAACATAGAAACATAGAAACATAGAAAGGGAATAAGGGGTTATGGGGAGTGGGCAGGGAAGTAGACCCGAGTCCATGATCATATTAAATGGCGGAGCAGGCTCAAGGGGCCGTATGGCAACTATCTCCGCACCAGCAAAAATCAGTGCTTCTATGTCCTATTTCTTATGTTCTTATCCAATTAGTCCCACACCTCAGCTCTTTCCCCAAAGTCCTGCACATTTATCCATTCTAAGCGTCAGCTGTGGCTCAGTGGGTAGCACTTTCACCGATGGGTCAGTAAATTGTGGGTTCAAGACCCACTCCAGCGACTAACACATTAGCACAGCTGGCTCTCCCAGCGCAGTGCTGAGGGAGCGCAGTGCTGCTGGAGGTGCCGTCTTTCAGATGAGAAATTAAATCGAGGCCCCTGTCTGCCCTCTCAGGTGGACGTAAAAGATCCCACGGCGCTATTTCAAAGAGGAGCCGGGGAGTTATGCCCGGTGTCCTGGGGCCAATATTTACCCCTTTAATCAACAGCACAAACAGATTATCTGCTCATTATCTCATTGCGGTTTGTGGGAGCTTGCTGTGCGCAAACTGGCCGCCGTGTTTCGCACATTACAACAGCGACTACGCTCCAAAAGGACTTCATTGACTGTAAAGCGCTTTGCGACGTCTAGCGGTGAAAGGCGCTATATAAATGCAAGTCTTTCTGCTGAGTTTTCCAGTATTTTCTGTTTTTGTAAATATCCAGTTGTCACTTGAATGTTGCAGGGGTGTAACTTCCACCATGCCCACATCTGGAGCCCGGCTCCAGCGGCTGCGGACAGCCCTTACAGTCGGCTGGGATTTATCCTCCACCGCCACCATCCCTTTAAGCGGAGGGAGGGACGGACAGACGGACGGGACCGCGCCGCTCGGCCCCACACTCACCTGGCTCCGCTCCCGGTGGCTGCGTTGCGCCGATTTCTGCGCCTTGCTGAACGCGGCCGCCATCTTCGCCGGTCTCCAGGCACAAGCGGCTGCATCCGGGTCAGGGGTGACGGCCCATTGCCCACCACTTCCGGCCACGGGCCGCGCCCCCTCGCGGTTGCCGTGTGTCGCTGCGACCGCGTGGTGCCGCGCCGCATCCGGGAACCCCAGGAGCTCTCACCGCTGCCCCCTAGCGGGGAGCAGAGCCCTCGGCCCCTGCCCAAGTGGGCCCAACATTCCCCTGTCAGTCAGCCAGGCTTTGCACTGGGCTGGCCAACTCTGGTTGGACATATTCCCAGGGGTTTCAACACCTTACCATTCCTCCAGGCGTGAGAAATTTAGTGAGCTGATGCTGAAAGACAATTAAAAACAGAAAATGCTGGAAACACTCAGCAGGTCAGACAGCATCTGTGGAGAGAGAGAAACAAGAGTTAACGTTTCAGGTCGATGACCTTTCATCAGGTTCAGGACCTTTTGTGACAAAAGGTCATCAACCTGAAACGTTAACGGTGTTTCTCGCCACTGATGCTGTCCGACCTGTTGAGTGTTTCCAGCATTTTCTGTTTTTATTTCAGATTTCCATCACCCGCAATATTTTGCTTTGAAAGACAACTATTTGGGTTGAAGGTCTGTATTTTTGCATAAACATGTGTGACACACTGACTGATTGTGATACATATATTCAGCCCTCAACTCCAAAATGTTGTCAGACTGTTTGTTAATCAACCTGTGAACCCTCCTGCCACTTCACACTATCCTCCAAGGGACAAGTATGATGTCAGGAAAACTGTTGAACTGGATAAATTCAAATAGTGGAGAAGGGAAGGAACATGGATGTGTGCAGGGTGGTTGGAGGGGGAAGGTCATGTGATGAAACCTCCAGGGATACATCCAATCAGAGCTGGCAACCTCACCTGCAGTAGGTTACAGACCTTGGCCACACTCAGTCATCGGGGCAATCTATTCTGTTGCAGGGGACGACTGAACCAGCGGCATTGTAACCCACACAACGGCCAGAATCAATTGTTCCAGAGTCAAAGGTATCAGATATAAAAAGAATAGGAAAAGGGCCACAAACCCGGGATCAACTTTCGAACGGTCCCAATGTTACTAGCTGGCTAAAGCAGTTTTGTGCAGAAGCACTCGAATGCAACAGGAACCGGCAGGAACTTTGTAGGCTGCACAGAAGGAACTCACGGGCCCGATTTGGCCCAGGGGCTGCAGAACAGGCACCCCCAAACTAGTGCACTAAGAATTGTGCACGGAAGGAATTCAATCACCAGGATTGTCCCAGCTTCAATCCCGAGCAGACCTCAACAGGGCCAGAGGTAGGGACATCACAATGTCTTTGTGTTAGGGAAGGAACAGCTAATCGTGCTGCTCTTGATCACTGTCCAGCCCTCTGCTGATGTGTGTGTGTGTGTGTGTGGACATTGAGTGAGAGCAGGATCTCAGTTGCGTGATGGGTAGTAGGAGCCCTACAATAGACTTCAGTGGCTCTGGGCGAGGGATGAAAATACAGCGAATCACTACTCAGGAAAAAATGTGGATATGGATTCTGAATGAGGACAGGTACATATTGATTGTGATGCCCTCTGCGGTCAAATAGCCGACCATCACTCAGTGTCAAAGCTCACACATGAACTGTAGCCACTTAAGGCCAGGTACCAAAGAATGCCTAATGCCCAGCATTAGGCACTCTTTCACAGCCCTTGCACACGTCGTGCTTGAATCGACATTGATGGACTCTATGATTGCTCCTGCAGCGGCAACATGGTGTTAATGGATTTGCAGTCACGCCCCACAGCGGACTCTGAGTCATCCTAGGTCTGGCCTCTGTAGGCGTGTAGGCCTTCCATGTACAGTTCTGCCTGCTGAAGGAGTTATTTTATGCACAGTACTTGCCGGTGAGCTTCGATGCTGCAAAGATATCTGTTTAGTATTATCTTTCGTGGACATGAAAGCCTGGGCTATCGTGATGGCCTTGCTCAGATCTAGGGATTCGGCAGACAACAGTTTGTGAAGAATGACCTCATGGCCGATTCCAAGCACGAAAAAGTCCCGCAACATTTCACCCAAAAATCCAGCAAATTCGCATGGTCCCGCAAGGCGTCTTAGGTCAGCGGCATAGCTCGCCAGGTTCTGGCCCTCGGAGCGATGGTGTGTGTAAAAGCGATACCTGGCCATTAAGATGCTCTCCTTCGGCTTGTGGTGTTCCAGAACCAGCGTGCACAACTCTGCATAAATCTTGTCCGTTGGTTTTGTCAGTGCTAGCAGATTTTTGACGAGGCCATATATCGTGACTTGCAAACGGTGAGGAGAATCGCCCTGCGCTTGACCGCGGTTTTTTCCGTATCCAGTTCGTTGGCCACGAAGTACTGGTCAAGACACTCAACAAAGGCTTCCCAATCATCACCCTCAACAAATCTCTCAAGAATACCAACGGCAGTCATAACCGCATGAAAGTTCGTGATCTGTTACTCGTCGCCAATTGTTACATTCAGAATAACTCCACAAGACTGTATACTGTAAGCTCAAACTGTTGTGACCGTGGTCTCTTTAATGTAACTCCAGAATGATGAAGCAGCATGGTAGACTGCCTTTTATACCTGCTTGCCCGGGGTGTGCAGGTGACCCTTGGGTCTCCCACAGGTTCGCCCCCTGGTGGCAAGTCTTAGACACAATAAGGTTTACATACATAACACCTGTGTATATATTTTTGGATGTCTTCCTTGTGGTCATCAGTGCAAGTGAAATGTGTTCTGTACTATTGACATCCAGCATCAAGGACTCCCAAGTCAGGTACAGCACAAGGGCAAGTCCACCAAATTCACAAAGCAATCTGAAGTTCATAGTTCTCCCAGCTCAATTTGATAATTTGGTAGTTTGGTTGAATCACATGTGCGCATCTATTTCAATAGAATGAAACTCAGGCGGATTGAAAAACAGGCAGGTGATGGGCTCCACCAGATTACTGCCCAGGTGGTGAAGATAAAAATGTACTTCTGTGATTTTAGGCCTCGATTCAAAGGTCTATTTTAAAGTAGGGCCACTGCAGTTCTGTGTAATGTCATGTGTTGGACCTCTTCGTCGATGTCTGCCTTTGATGACAGTAGGCTCCCGAGGTATGGACAATGGTCCACGTTGTCCAAGGCCTCGTTGTGGACTTTTATAACAGGGGGCAGTGCTGCGTGGCAGGGACAGGTTGGTCGAGGACCTTTGTCTTACAGATGTTTAGTGTGAGGCCCATGCTCTCGTACGTCTCGGTGAAGGTGTTGATGATGGCTTGGAGTTCGGCCTCCGAGTGTGTGCAGACGCAAGCGTCGTCCGTGTACTGTAGTTCAATGACAGAGGATGGGACGATCTGAAGGTGGCAGAGGTTGAATAAATTCCCGTTTGTTCTGTAATTTAGCTCCACTCCAGCGGGGAGCTTACTGAGGGTGAGATGAACATTGCAGCAAGGAAGATGAAGAAGAGCGTTGGTGCGATGGCACAGCCCTGCTTGACCCCAGTCCGTACATGAATTGAGTCTGTGGTGGATCCGTTGGTCAGGATCACAGCGACGAGGTCCAACATCCCCTTCAGTGTGCCAGTGCAGCCTTTGGTTGCCTGAGGAAGAGAGTGTTTGAAGACCAGGACCTCAAACCCGGCACCAAGCTCATGGTGTACAGAGCAGTGGTGATACCCACCCTCCTATATGCGTCAGAGACATGGACCATGTACAGCAGGCACCTCAAAGCACCGGAGAAGTACCACCAGCACTGCCTCCGCAAGATCCTGCAAATCCACTGGGAGGATAGACGCACCGAGTGTCAGTGTTCTCACTCAGGCCAACATCCTCAGCATCAAAGCACTGACCACGCTCGACCAGCTCTGTTGGGTGGGCCACGTCGTCCGCATGCCCAATACGAGACTCCCAAAACAAGCGCTCTACTTGGAGCTCCGACACGGCAAGTGAGCCCCAGGTGGGCAGAGGAAATGCTTCAAGGACACCCTCAATGCCTCCTTGAAAAAGTGCAACATCCCCACCGACACCTGGGAATCCCTGGCCCAAGACTGCCCAGTGTGGAGGAAGAGCATCCGGGAGGGCGCTGAGCACCTTGAGTCTTGTCTCCGAGAGCATGCAGAAACCAAGTGTAGACAGCGGAAGGAGCGTGCGGCAAACCTGTCCCACCACCTTTTCCTTCAATCACTGTTTGCCCCACTTGTGACAGAGACTATAATTCCTGCGTTGGACTCTTCGGTCACCTAAGAACTAATTTTTAGTGTGGAAGCAAGTCATCCTCGACTTCGAGGGATTGCCTAAGAAATTGAATATCATATATAACCTCTAGATGGCACTGTGCTCCCTAGCTTGGGCAGTTCATAGAATCATATGAATCATAGAAGTTTACAGCACGGAAGGAGGCCATTTCGGCCAATAAGAGGCTATCCAACCTAATCTCACTTTCCAGCTCTAGGTCCGTAGTCCTGCAGGATGCAGCATTTCAAGTGCACATCCAAGTACTTTTTAAATGTGGTGAGGGTTTCTGCCTCTACCACCCGTTCAGGCAGTGAGTTCCAGACCCCCACAACCCTCTGCATGAAGAAATTTCCCCTCAAATCCCCTCTAAACCTCCTACCAATTACTTTAAATTTGTGCCCCCTGGTTGTTGACCCCTCTGCTAAGGAAAATAGGCCCTTTCTATTTATTTCTAGTCCCCTCATAATTTTATACACCTCAATGAGGTCTCCCCTCATCCTCCTCTGTTCCAAGGAAAACAAACCCAGCTTATCCAATCTGTCCTCATAGCTAAGATTCTCCACTCCCGGCAACATCCTTGTAAATCTCCTCTATACCCGCTCCAGTGTAATCACGTCCTTCCTGTAATGCGGGGACCAGAACTGCACGCAGTACTCTAGCTGTGGCCTAACTAGTGTTTTATACAGTTTAAGCATAACCCCCTGCTCTTGCATTCTATGCCTTGGCTAATAAAGGCAAGCATTCCGTATGCCTTCATATCCACCTTATCCACCTGGCCTGCTACCTTCAATTTGGCTCGGCTATGTACCCAGCCCCAGCTAAATGGGGTCTACCTTCATTGTTCAATTTATCCAGTGAGTGATTGCGGGATGTTCTCTGTCTATATCTTACTCCTCAAATAAAACCTCTCTTACTGCTAGATTTGAACGAGTTCAAGTGAGGTCATTCTACAGTGTCATTTTGAAATGATGCACGGAATTTTGCATAGACACGATGGGCTGAATGGCCTCCTTCCGTGCTGTAAATTTCTATGATTTTATGATTCCTGCAGCCATTGATGTTTGCTGGGGTTAATTCTTGGTCACCGACCGCCCTCAGGGTCTGGGCCTGTTCTTCAGTGTCAGCCTGGATACTAAATAGTGTCATGCCCCATTGTGCTGGGGCCGAGTACACGGCCAAGCCAAATCCTAACCTCCCCAGACGTTCGCAGCAGGTGCCACTGGATGGTATGAAGAGCCATTGCTGGTTCACTCCCTCCACCTTGGCCCGGGGGTACTGAGGCCAGCTGTAACATGCCTACTGGCACACACAGACTAACTCAGCACAAACCCCGATATAAGATGTTAACAAAGTAAACAAATTACAACATTTTTGTTTCTGATCCAGATTGATTTAAAGAAAAACAAGCAAAAGAGCATCGCCATGGTGATAGAGGTTAGCGGGGCACCAGGACATTACCTCACCCGCTGAGTTACCTGCCGGAATTCGATGAGCCACTCACTGCTCTCACTCACCTTGTAACAGCCAGGCGGGCAGTTAGCAGAGAGAATGTTTCCTTCTCTACATCATAAGTGTACCTTTATTCTGAAAATCCTGAGATAATATGGATAACCAGAGCTTTCAGCAAAAGAAAGACTGACTTGCATTTATATAGCACCTTTCATGACCACCGGACATCTCAAAGCGCTTTACAGCCACTGTAGTAATGTGGGAAACGCGACAGCCAACCTGCGCACAGCAAGCTCCCACAAACAGCAATGTGATAGTGATCAGATCATTTGTTTTTGTTATGTTGATTGGGGGATAAATATTGGCCAGGACACCGGGGATAACTCCCTTGCTCTTCTTCAAAATTGTGCCATAGGATCTTTTACATCACCTGAGAGAGCCAACGGGGCCTCAGTTTAACATCTCATCTGAAAGATAGTACCTCTGACAGTGTAGCACTCCACCAGAGTGTCAGCCTAGATTTATGAGCTCAAGTCCCTGGAGCGGGACTTGAACCCACAACCTTTTGACTCAGAGGCAAGTGTGCTACCCACTGAGCCACAGCTGACACAACAGGGAATACTATACATGTAGAGAGACAATCTGAATTTGGAATCTACCGTTATGGATCATATACAGGGATAATGGTGCCCTTTGATTGATACACATTCAGTGATATACAAGTAACCATATCCAGGTATATTGGGGCTGAAATTGCAGTCGGAGGCTTCCCGCGGGCAATTGCCCCCGACCTGAAACATTTCTACGAATTTACCTGGTGGTCCGGGAGGAGCGTGGGATTCCGATGGGGAGGCCTTCTCTTCCCGCGCTGTGAAGCGCGCTCCCGTCCTCCAGGTTCCCACGCAATAGATGCAGTCACGTGTGACTGCTCAGCCAATCTGGTACAGTATTCCACAGCTTTTCCATTAATAGCAATGGGAACTCCGTATCTAATGAGAAAAAAAACCCAAACACACTAAATACATAGAATAAAAAATAAAAAACACACCTTACATAATTAAAATTAATTGACATTAAAGTTAATAAATACCTTAGAGAAAATGTTTTTTCCGAGTTTTTAAAAAGCTTTTTTAACTATGGTTAAAAATAAATGTAACGTAGTGGGCAGGGTTTTAAAAAATATGTGCTTTTTAAATTTTATTTTATATTTTTGTATGTTTTTAAACTCTTACTCCTGTAAAAGTAGGCTATATGTCTGCTTTTATCAGGCGCAAGAATTTTGAGGGCATTTGCTGGGCAAGATATGGGTAACTACTGCAATCTTGCCCTTGCAAATGTCCTCGCTCCCGAGATACGGAGGATCTGTCATGCTCCGGCTTGACAGATCGGAAAAGCCGCTTTTGCGATGCCTTCCCGGGTCCATACACACTCCATACGGACCCAGGGAGGCTGGGATTTCCAGCCCATTGTATCCAGAACCTTAAATTAACATTTCCCAACTCACTTTACAGTCAGCCAGCTGTATCCTCCTGTCCTGCATGACCTTTTGAACCTGGCTGAAATCACCCATGTCAGAAGACACGATGCATGCACCAGTAGCGTTGTGCTCACGGTTCAAGCAGAGCCACATTGAAAACATTCCACATATACATAGCAACCTGCCCTGTGTGTGTGTGTGTGTGTGTGTATTTATGCGGGCAATGTCACTCTTGCATGTAAATACACACTTTTCTCATATTGGATACTATTTCTAGAAAGGTGGGCCTTAGCACAAGTAGGGTGGAAGATATACATCAGATTTTCTGAACTGACTCTATTGAAGAAATGGCTTTGAAGATTGCAATCTTGATACTTAACTTCATATGGTTGCTGCTCAAAAAACAATGCACATATATGATGTAGTGCCTTTCATGTAAGAAAACATCCCAAGATGCTTTATGGAGGGGAGGGCTGGTGGACATTGAGCAGGAAAAAAAACTTGCATTTAGATAGCACCTTACATGCACTGTTTTGTTTTGTAGGTAAATGCCACGGACAATTTTCACATGTCGAAGTACCGCAAACAGTACCTGAAAACTGGCTAGATATTTTTGGTTAAATGAGGGATCTTGGCTAGAATACTGAGAGAACACCCCGCTCCTTCCTTGAATATTACCAAGTACTTTTCTTTCTTCCACCTCAGCAGGTAAAGCCTTGGTTTAATGTCTCATCTGAAAGATAGCCCTTCTGACAATGCAGCACTCCTGCATTACTGTACTTACGTGTCAGCCAAGATTAGATCCAAGATTGTGGGACTTAAACCCACACCCTTACGATTAAAGGCAAGAGCACTGCTAACTCAGACAAGTTGAGCCTTAAGTAGGAGAGACGTTAAAGGAGATATTAAAGTACATTATAATTCATAGAATGATAGAATAGTGCAGGACAGAAGGAGGCCATTCAGCCCATCGTGTCTGCACCAGCACTTTTAAAGAGCAATCCAGTTAGTCCTACTCCCCCGCTCTTTCCCCACATCCCTGCAATTTTTTCATCCTTCAAATATTTATCCAATTCCCTTTTGAAGGCGACTATTGAATCTGTATCCATCACCCTATCACACAGTGCGTTCCAAATCCCAACCCATCAATGTGTAAAAACGATTTTCCTCATGTTGCCATGGGCTCTTTTGCCAATGACCTTAAATCTATGCACTCTCATTATCGACCCTTCAGCCATTGGAAACAGTTTCTCCTCATTTACTCTATCGAAACCCTTCATGATTTTAAACACCTCGACCAAATCTCCTCTTAATCTTTTCAGCTCCAAGGAGAAATGCAGTTGAAGTTGGTGACCATTTGTATTTTGTGACTATAGCCAAATGTTCTGATAGTTCTTCTGATTTCAATCCTGCTGCCAAGAGGCAAGCAAGAATGGAAAAGGAACCAGTCAGATAGCACAGAGATTTGTCTTGAATTCTAAGAGGTGGGTGTTAGAATTAACATTTGCGAGTTTATAGGCATCTATATATGGCTGTTACAGTGGCACAACCTTGAGAATACCAAGCTGTTGTGCCTGGATAATGCGAGGCAGATTCTCCTTATGACAAACTCTTGCTCTCAGCGGTGCAATCAGGGAGCAGTACAGAGCAGAGACTAAAGTCGTTTGTTTACAGAGGAAGAGAGAATTGAAGAGAAAGGCCCCTCAGACACGTGTGAGCGCCCCTAATGATTGGTTCTGACAAGCCATTGACAGAGTCCCCTGGCTGGGGATGTTATGTAGCCCAAGGAAACAAAGTGGATAGCTCTCTCGGGGAGCTGGCACAGGGGCGCTTGACTGAATGACGTCTTTCTGTGCTGTGAAATTCAATGATTCTTTGAAATCTAAAGAGAGAGCAGCAAAATAAAATGACTTAAACAGCTGAGAAAATAAAATATGTAGTTGCATATTAATGACAATATTTTATTGGAAACAAGAAAATAAAGTGCGCATTCATTGCAGGGAAAAGGTCAGATACAAGATATTTGCTTGACAAAAACTCTTAGTAAATATTGTAATGCTCTGGTACACCAACTGGTGTCACTGTTGCATCTTTCTAAACAGTTTCTCAGCCCAGTCAGGCAGCAGAAAGCTCCACCCAACCTTTAATCAGCCCTTCATAGTGCAATGAATTCTAATTCAGAGTTCCATTAGAGTCAAGAATCCATATTCCTTAAGGTTCTAGGTTTGGAGTCACAAAAACATTTTTAAAGATTGAATCCGACCAGCCAACATCCAAGGGCTGGGTTTTACGATCCTCGGTGGGTCCGTGGCGGGCAACATCAGTGGGGGTCCCGACCCCGCTGCTGTCTCCATCCCACTGTCTGAAATGAATTTCCCCTCATTGGGCTTGTTAAGCCCACCCAGCGCATTTCCCAGCCAATCAGAGGAAGCTGGTCTGGTGACGTCAATTGATGACGTGTCATCATCCGGTTTCCTTAAAGGGATCATGGCGAAATGTATCTGCCATTTGTGCTGTCAGTGTTCTGCAGCATTGAGGTGCTGCAAACACCGATAAACTCTGTACAGAGGTGCAGGGCTGCACCCAGGCTCTCCCATGACTGTCTCCATATGCTTATGACAGTTCGAATGAGGTCAGACTGGATGGAGACTTGTGTAAAGACTTGCAGCATTCTGAATCTGTAGTGGAAATGCAGTTTAGAGAAGCTAGTGGTTAAGGGAACATTTCTCACTCAGCTGGGAGCTTTGACTTGACATTTGAAGCTGTCAACTCATCAGCTGATTCAATGGCCAGTGATCTCCCGCCTCAGCTTCAGAGACAAGTTCCAGGCACAGTGGGAAACCGGTGGGTGACCTGTCAAATCCAAAAAGCCGGGGACAAAAACCATTGTTAAGTGGCTGTAACCAATCCACTAATGATTTTAATTGCCTCCCCCACGGCTGCATGTCAGATCTGCTCAGTGCTGACAGACCCGACATTTGGTAAAGGCGCGTGGCAGCGGGTTCACAGCGGGGTCCCGAACCGCCGGGGAGACAAAACACTTTCCCACGCGACCTGCCACCAATCGCGCCCGCTGACCCGCTGCAAAATCCAGCCCGACGTCTCTGTAAATTCTCCACTGTGCACTGCTAGGGAAGGTGGACAAGTACAATAGGAAAGGTTATTTTCTCCCTCAATAGTTCTCTTTTAATCTTGTCATTTTTCCTTTGTTTTCTGCCATTGCTCCTGAAGGTGCTGACTCCTTGCTGGTCTGCTGGGATTTACTTGCACTTTTTGAGCCTTCCTGGTTCTGTATGATTTGGTACCACCGTTGGGAATATATTGAAACAGAGTTCTATTGTTAAATACGTCCTCCTAACAGCTCAGTTCATTCACCCAGTATCGAAGTTGTACAGAACAGGAAGATCCGAGGTTCAATCACCAGTTGGCACCTGGTTAGCTGGTCCTAGCCAGGATAGTGGCAATCATACTAAACCTGGCCTCAAAGGCTAGCGTTTGGTCCTGTGAGTCCACAGTCAGAACCTTATAGAGCATGCAATTATGCTCCTAACAGTGTTTCTAAATTAGAATTAATTTTGCCACGACAGTTTGATAACAATTAGTAGGAGGATTTTGCTGCCTGACTGGGTTGAGGAACATTTATAGGCACAACCAGGAGGGAATAGTCAACCAGAGTGGCCACTCCCAGTCACTCTCCAGTGATCCTGCTGGGAACTGCGCATGTGCGGAGGTTGGGCGAGGACACGATTGGGCTGACCTGCGATGCACCCATGGTTGAATGGCCAGCCAACACTCACTGCCTACTCTCACACATGAAGAACTTAGAAGGTTAGAAAGAAGAAAGACAGACGTACATTTATATAGCGCCTTTCACGATCACCGGACGTCTCAAAGCGCTTTACAGCCAATGAAATACTTTTGGAGTGTAGTCGCTGTTGTAACATGGGAAACGTGGCAGCCAATTTGTGCACAGCAAACTCCCACAAACAGCAATGTGATAATGAGTATCTGTTAGAATTTCAATAAATCATTGTTGGGAATTTCCTCGGAGCTCCTCCTGTCGGAAGTGCAGCGAAAATCCCATTTACACACGCAATCCGATGGATTGGCGCAGCTGATGTTAGAATGTCTATCACTAAAAGAAAGATTTTGACTTACATTTCTATAGCGCCTTTCACGATCACTCTCAAAGTGCTTTACAGCCAATGAAGTACTTTATTTTGGAGTGTAGTCAGGGTCTTAATGCCTGTCTAGTGAGGCTTCATGTAACAAACAAATAGAGCATGACACTTGCTGAAATGGCCAGAATAGGCGCGGGTGGCAGGTTACACCCCCCATGAGGTAATCAAATCGTAGCCTAAAAAAATCCTACCTAAGTGAACTATGCTTGTGCAGAAACTTTGGCGAAAGTTAGAGATTTTAATTTACTCAAAAAAAAATGGTGCAGGCCAAAAAAACGGCGCAGATAATTGGGGAAAATTGGAGTTAGGTCGCAGATCAGCCATGATCTCATTGAATGGCGGAACAGGCTCGAGGGGCTGAATTGTCTACTCCTGTTCATATGTTCCTAAGAATGAGCATTGAGCAGTTTACTGGAGAGCAGTTGGTGCCTGTGGCATTGTCTCCCAGCGAGGAGTTGATGGCCTGAGTTTTGTGCCTCTGCACTGGACTGCCCCCAGTGTTCCAACAATTGCGAGCTGTGGAGAGCACAAGTGGATAACACCAGCCAATGTCTTCAGGAGAGGAAGAGATAAGAGAAATATTGGCACCAAATAAAGATAGATTATAGAAAATAAATAATGTGCCTTCCAAAGTCAGGTATAAAGGGATTACTGCAAACCTGGAGGTTTTTTGAATGCTGTGCATTGCCCTCCTACATTTGTCCTTTCTCTGTTCTCTCAGGTCTCTCCTTTCCTCCATTAATTGAGCACAGTGGTCTGCTGATTGTGATCAAAAACAAGCCTTATTGGCCATTAAAGTGATTCGATCAAGCCACACTACAGTCACTGAATAAGCAAACTGTTAACAAGAAGTCCCAGCACACCAGAAGACACAGTTATTAAATAAACTGTTGATAGTTTATTGATGGTAAAGGCCTTTGGGACATCCTCAGGATGTGATAAGGCACGATATAAATGCAAGTTCTTACTTTCTGTCTTTTATAGTTTCTTCCAGGAGTCCTGCATGGCTGGAGATACAAAGTTCTGACCTGAAATTATTAAATTAAATACAATTTATACATCAATGCAATTTATTTATAGACTTTACAAAATTAAGTCCTTAAAATACAAAGTTTGGTTTCAAGTCAGATACAGTTTTACATCATATTATAAATTAAATAATTCATAATTTTAAATTAAATTAAACAGACTGTTCCATTAAGTTAATAATTAGGATTATTGCGAGAATTAAATACTGAAAATTTAAGGTAATATTTGACCTAATTTGTAGCCTTCCTTCTTTTAATTAAACATCTTTGTAATTGTACCTATTATTAGGAAAGAGGGCAAAATTGGGTGGCTTTGCGCCTCCCATTAGCACCCCCAGGAGGCGATAACAGAGCACAAATGCCTCTGCGACCGGGCGCGGCGATGACATCGACTCCCGCCATATTCGGTGGGAGTTTAGCGGCGGCGCTATGCTGTTGCGCCCTGATCTCTTTCGCTCGGAGATCGTGACGTCATCGCTGTGCGCATCGCCCCGGTAACGCCCCGGAACTGAAATTGCCTTCCGCCCCCTGCAGTAGCGCCGGGCGCAAACACCGACAGCTGCAGGAGGTGTGGATCGGGCGGCCGGCCGCTTTGGGGACGATGCTTAAAGGCGAGGTGGCCGAGGTAAGTTAAAAAAAAAACTTAGCTTTTTTCTTCTAGTTTCCCCCCCCCCAAATTCCTGCCCGCGATCGATCAGCTCGACACTCTGCTTGAATGCCGGGCTGATCGCGCGGGATTGCGGCTGCCTTGGTGGTCCAGGTAGGTACTTTTTATTTTGCAGTGCCTGTAACGCTGGCCTGTCCCTTTAAGGGAGGGAAGGAGATTATGACCGTGGCAGCGCTGGACGGCCCAATGTGCAATGCTGCTGAACTCACCGCCATGCCTGCTGCCGATTGCGCTCCAAAACAGAAGTGAATCACTTGATTTAGCGCTCTACTTCCTTCTTGGCGAATATTTTAAAAGTTTTAAATCGTTAGTGCCTGCCGCTAACTTTTCAAACTTTTAAAAATGAGTGAATATCTCCCCCAATATACCATTGCTCAGAATTATCATGGAGGTTAGTGGCACCCGTCCGCTGGGAGTCCAGTGGCAGACGACTGGCTGAAGCAGAAACTGGGATGGTAAATGGTAATGCTGCGTGGACGTATGGCCGCACAGCGCTCCAAGGAACCCGCGCAGCTGGCTTTTCCACGTAAAAAGCACGCATGCGCAGTATTTTGAATGGCCCGCGCAGCCCCTTAAAGGGGCCGTGCAGGGCCAAGAAAAATCACAGGGAACATTGAATCCTGGTATCGCTGGACCTCTGCCCCGAAGAGCAGGCTGTGCGAGTTCCTGTGGAAGCTGTGGTGTGTAAATGGTCGATCCCCAGCTCCCCCCCCGGAAGCTCGGCCGTGTCAGAGGTGGTGGGGCTGGTGGGATGGCATTATCTGTTGCATTTCCTGCTGACCCTGCCTCCAAACTCCCAAATGTATTGTACAATGGCTTGAATCTGGGGTTTAATTCATTGTAAGTGGGCCGACAGAGACTTTTCAAGGCCAGAGTCATGATCTGGAACACTCAACAACAACAACAACAACTTGTATTATATAGCACCTTTAACGTAGTGAGACGTCCGAAGGCGTTTCACAAGAGTATTAGAGGATTTAAAAAAATTGACACTGAGCTGCATAAGTAGAAATTAACCCCGGTGACTAAAAGCTTGGTCAAAGAGGTAGGTTTTAAGGAGCATCTTGAAGGAGAAAAGAGAGGTAGAGAGGTGGAGAGGTTTAGGCAGGAAATTCCAGAGCTTGGGGCCTAGGCAACAGAAGGCACGGCCACCGATGGTTGAGCGATTATAATCAGGGATGCTCAAGAGGGCAGAAGATAAAAGGCTGCCAACTGGAAAATGGCCTTCTGATAAAGATTGCTGATCTGAAAATGATCTGGCTGGATAATTAATCTGATCCTGGTTTGATCCCAGAAACTCTGATAGGATCAGGTTCTTTCCTCACCAGTGGGGCACACAATTCCACCTCTGCCATAGGGAGCAGGATCGTGGATATTTGGGGCTTACATATTCAGGATTTTCCATTCGGGTCTCTGCCCTTTCCTTGAATGATAGTACACTCCTTCCAGGATTCCCGCCTTTAAATTAACCCTTTCACAAATGATCTTGTATTTTGTGTTCTCACAGCTACTCCTCATTGCACACAAATAAAAAAAGATTCAACTGGCTCTCTGAACCACTCTGAACACGTTAGTAAATAAACAGGGAAGATAACGTTTGAAACATGAAGTTTCACTTGTCATACAGACAGAATTGGAATCAGGAAGCTCCAACTACTGTTGGATACGTGTTTTAGTATAAAATTCTGAGATTTGCTTTTCTGATGATGAAAATTTGTCAAAACTCCTAACAACTAATTAACATCCCCACTTCATGAGATACAGAAATACATGGAAAAACTGGACTTTAGAAAATAAACAGACTTTAGAAATGTTTCACTCAAAACTGGTCTGCCAGCACAAAACTAGATGGGCACCAAACTGAATCATTAATCCTTTATTGTAGTGACGTGGCGTACAATGGCAGCTAGTGTCATAAAAGCTGTGCCGAACTGAATGAAAGTATTCGGAAAGTGATGAGTATTCCGTTTCTGGGCCGCTTCTTTGGGGCATTGCACTATGTTAAATGTGTTGTTGTTATTTGAATATTACAGGTTCAGGGAGTGATGTGAAAGTGGTCACTTAATCTTGGAGTAACAGTTATTTACCTAAACTTTGCTCTCGCAGAATTTCATGCCATTGAAACCTGTTGATTAAATACATTTTTTAATGATCACTGCCAGGTACACGTTATTCTCTGTCTAAAGCACCTGAAGACTCATAAAATTATTGAGCTGTAATCATTCCCAGGTTTCCATTATTCCCTATATGTAGCATCTGCATCTCTCAGTTATATATCAGCCTTGCAATCACTTCTAGCTATTCATTATATAATGCCAAACTGTATTTGATTAAAAGTCAAACGTTCAATTTTAAGCACTTAATTTTGGTAAAGTCTATAAATAAATTTCATTGAAGTATAAATTACATTTAATGCCTGGTATAATAAAAAGCTGCATCAAAAAGTCTTTCTTGATAGAAATCAATTAAAGATTAACAAAGTACCATCAGATGGTGGAATTTACTTAAATAACTACATTAATTGCTGTGATAATTTAGCACAGTGAGTGACTGCGCAGAATTCAAGTAAAACCGTGGTTCATTTTCTAATCTGTAGGTTGTCCATAGCAGCAGGAACCAAGCAAAAAGCAAGCACCTTGTTTGAAATAACAACAACAACGTGCATTTATATAGCGCCTTTAATGTAGTGAAATGTTGCAAGGCGCTTCACGGCAGTATTATGAGACAACAAATTTGACACCGAGCCGCATAAGTAGAAATTAGGGCAGGTGGCCAAAAGCTTGGTCAAAGAGGTAAGTTTTAAGAAGTGTCTTGAAGGAGGAAAGAGAGGGAGCGAGACGGGGAGGTTTAGGCAGGGAATTCCAAAGCTTAGGGCCTAGGCAACAGATGGCATGGCCACCAATAGTTGAGCGATTATAATCAGGGATGTTCAAGAGGGCAGAATTAGAGGAGCGCAGACTCAAAAGGACTCAATTTGCTGGCTGTACTACAGATTAGACGCCTGTTTTTCATCATCTGACAAAGGTAAATCACAACTAGGTCTAAGGACAATCTATAATGCGACCTTCTGTTGAATAGGTGAGGCTGTGATTATCATTCCCTACTGCAGAGCTGCTAATGTTCTAATGGGCAATTCACTATTGCTAGGCTGATGATGTCAAAAAACTTCTACTACCATTTACTGTGGCAGATGATATCATAGAGTCGCATAGAACATAGTGTTGGGTAAGCCTGGTGGGTGACCCAACAGATCAAGAAGCTCTCAGGTCTGATCTGCATCCTGTGCTGAGTTATCTGATATCAGCTTGGATGATCAGTAGGGAGACTACAATGAATACAGTATTCTTGGGGAATAGGAATAAAATAGGGTTCTAGCTCCTGATCACTATCCAGTGATCTTTGGTTGGAAGTGTGTGTATGGGCATTGGATCAAGACTGGGTCAGACTTGGTAAGATAACTTTCCACAAATGAATAGTCTACCAATATTCAACATCTTGGCTAATACTTTATTGGGCACTGATTTCAGTGAGTTATTGACCGATGTCTGTGCATTCATTTCCCAACTGTCATCTTCAGTAGAGGATAAAGAGCAAATTGGGTGGTGGGGGGAGGGGGTAAGGCCTTGCATCACAGAAGCTTATTCTGCAGTCAGGGCAGATCCTGATGCAGCATTATCCCGTTTCTCAGTTGCCAGCATGGTCAAGCTTGGACTGACATAAATGGTATTTACAGGTGGGCTGGGGTCTGGAGTGCAATTGTGATGTTTTAGGTGCTAATTTGTTATGTCCCATTAGGACCACTGGGCAAGTACTGCCTGAGGAAAAGTGGTCTAAATAGGCAATTGTGGATACTTATGAATGCGAGACAATTCTCGTTATCTTCAGGCTCCAGGTCAATGGCTCACATTCAAGGTTGTTTTTGTATGTCGGTTAGTTTTTGAGTCAGATAATTGAGGGTTCAAGACCTGCTCGAGCACCTGAGCACATCGTCTAGGCCTACAGGTCATTGCACCATTGGGGAAGTGCTGCATTGTTGGAAGTGCCATCCATCAAACGGGACATGAAACCAAGGTCTTATTTATTTGTTTAGGTGGACATTAAAGATCTCATTGTAATATTTTGAGGTCCCGAGTTTCCTGGCCAACAGTCCTCCCTCTATTAGCACCATCAAAATTGATTAATCAATCATTCATCGCGTTGTTTTGTAAGATCTTGCTGTGCACAAACAGACTGCTACATTCATGTACACAGTAAGATGAATGCACTTCAAAGTCATTGTATATGACGTATTTTGGGATGTTTCTGAGAAAGAAGTGATACACCACTTTATCAGTTGGCATGTGCGACACTCATGTTATGTCTGGAGTGCATTGCACATGTGCTAAACTTTATAAAACTAAAATATCTCGCATAGCCTTGCTCACAGTAAATGAAAACAAGAGATGTATTATGTCAGATAATGAACAACATATTATTATCAAGCCATAATAAATCTAAATTCCATATATAAATAGCCCAGCAAGTAGATTCTTTTTCATGTCATCCATTTTCTCTCTCTCCTCTTTAGTGAGCCTCCCTCTCTCTCTCGAAAAATAATACAAGCAGTTGATAAGAACTTTCATCTGAACTTTTACCTCAAAAATACTTTTTAAATGCATCATCCACTTGATCATCCACTTGAACTCACTCAAAAACCACTATCCCTTAAGCAAAAAAAAAAGTCAACAACCAATGGGGGAATGACTGGTGTGTAATCCCGCCCAACATTACTTCTCATTTTTTGGGGAGCCACGCGGCCCCCTTTAATGGACTGCGCGGCCCATTCAAAATTCCGCGCATGTGAGGTTTGTCCCTTTAAATGCTGGTGAGTGAGCTGTGTGGGACCTCCAGAGCGCTGAGCGGCCACACAGCTTAATGGCGGTGCAGGCTAGAGTGGCCGAATGGCCTACTCCTGCACCTATTATCTATGTTTCTATGTTTCTATGTAAAGGGGACATTGACCCCTCCCCAATTTTTGGCATAAACTATGCCCCCTCTTTCTCTACTCCCAAACCCTGAATTGTCCCTGTCCTTTTAACTTGTTATAGGCAGATGTTTTTCTGTCTCAGTTACCTCAATTCATAGCTAAAATGCACAAGTATCTTGCACCATAACCAAGCTCTCTGACGTTGGGGAGATGCTGTTTTACTCATTTTCATTGCTAACCATCCAGGTGAAAGGTCAGTTGATTTGCGCCAATATATTTTCATCAGCGCTGCTATTCCATAAATAGAAAAATTCTGAATTTCTATTACTTTTTGTGGCAGTATGTTTCTCTTTCATTTAACAGTTAACTTTGCTTTGAGATGAGATCTAGCCCGAGTCTATTTTTCTCTGCTGTTTAAAATATTTGCCTCTTTAGTTGCACTAAGTTTCTGGGTGGGAAGTCATGTTCAAGGGGTTGTGACACTTGCTCTGGATATTGGTGGAAGTCAACCAGTCACTCAAAATACTCAGCTATAGCACACTCTGAAATCTTTGTTTTGCTTTTCCCACCAGACTATTTTTATGGCATAACAAACACAACTCTTTTTTCTCCTTGAGTATATATTTTAGATAAATCACACAGTATCTGGAATCTTTCCATTTGAGGGTATGGAGGATTCAGCACACTCTGATTTGTACCACTTTGGAGTTGTGTATTTAATATTCCATTTTTTTCACCACAACAACAACAACTTGAATTTATATAGCACCTTTAATGTAGTAAAGCAGCTCAAGATGCTTCACAGGAGCATTATCAAACAAAATGTGTCACTGAGCCACATAAGGAGATATTAGGGCAGCAGACCCAACGCTTAGTCAAAGAGGTGGCTTTTAAGGAGCGTCTTAAAGGAGGAGAGAGAGGCGGAGATGTGTAGGGAGGGAATTCCAGAGCTTAGGACCTAGGCAGCTGAAGGCACGGCCACCAATGGTGGAGCAATAAAATCAAGGATGCGCAAGAGACCAGAATTGGAGGAGCACAGAGATCTTGGCGCGTTATAGGACGGGACGAGGTTAAAGAGATAGGGAGGGGCGAGGCACTGAGAGATTTGCAAACAAAGGATTATAATTTTAAAATTGAGGTGTTCCCGGACCGGGGAGCCAATGTAGGCCAGTGAGCACAGGAGCGGGGTTTGGCACGAGTTAGGATACGGGCAGCAGAGTTTTGAATGAGCTCAAGTTTACCTGGAGCATTTGACTATTTGTTGGGGTGTAGTTCAATGGATGCTGGTCATCCTTAAGTACTTTGTCCAAGTGTATGAGTCTTGACAATGAATGCCAACCAGATGTTCAACCACAGGGGCATCACAAGAAGTCCAATCTATTCCTCATTTTATGTCCACTCACATGTACTTACAACATAGGTCACAGGAACCCTCACCAATGTTCTCCTCCCTAACCCAAGGGCACTGAACTATTTGATCAGCTAACATCTTCACACATCAGTCTGTGTGGCTCAGCTACTTGATGGATAGGCTCGCTAAGCCATCAGAGGAGCTGGTATCTCATTTGTACTGAGTCCCAGAAACTCAGTTTACTGATGTCACTACTCGGCATGATGCGTACTAGAGGATGGGTACTTGCTTAAAATAAATAACTGCAGCTGCATGTATTTAGTCTTAAGTGGCAACATGAAGATAACTTGCCTTAGAAAATGTACCTTTCTAATGCCATTGAGTGTCCACAGGTCAGATCCTTCACATCTCAAAGTGCCATCAACAGTGCAAGAAGTACTCATCTGCAGTAATAGTCCCTTCATAGTGCAGCAGTCCCAATCTTGGCATCAGGGCCACGTTATGACTGAGGCAACATTAATCTGTCATTGGATGAGTGGAAACTACTTCAGAAGAAAGCATTCTTACCATATGTCAGCTATGGCTCAGTTGGTAGGACCTTCGCCTGCCAACAGCCCTCTTCCGTGCACTGACAGCTAGAACTGTCCACCCTGTTAATGGTAACCTGCTCATAACTACACTTGGTGCACTGACCTAACTTCCCCTCGGATGTCCATCCAGCTACACTGGGGATTTGGACTCATCATGCCAAACCGTTATTTTTCCATAATAATACTCATCACCAATGGCTCAATTTGGTGGGATGAAATGGAGTCACACAGGCCAGATTTGATCCAATGGTCTATGCTGAGTCAATAATCTTGAGTAGGGCCATGATGGGTTATCAGTGGCCTCGGCACCGTGGCCTGGGGAAAGGAGACATTGGTCTCAGTTCCTGATTACAATGCGGTGACTCATGCTAGAAATAAGATACCGCGGGTATTGGGTTCCAAGGAGGCCCACCTCAGCTGTGATGTATGTGGCAAGTACGAGCTGCTATCTTGAAGAGGGGAGCGGTAAATGAATAAAATAACAGGGACATTTCACGGGAAAAGATGTACTTCTCAAAAGGGGAGGAAGGGGGAAGAGATCGGAGCGGGCCACAAGGATAACTAACGTTTCAGTGCTCTTTTGAGGCGAGTTTGAGATTTATGTTTGTACGCTGGAAACAAAAGCACAGGAAACATTTGCAAGCTAAACAGGAACACGTAGAACCTTCTCTGATAAACCTGATCAGTATCTAAGAGCCCTGACCTGTACACTGACACCGGATGAAACCTGAAAAAAACGCCCAGCCTATTTTTCAGGAAACAAATGGTCTGTTTGATTCCTTAAAGCTCAGCGAGCAACCAAGTAAACATATAAAGGGACATTAAGTGAAGTAAGTTAGTAAATAGAGGAGAGTGCAATAAGAGCATCACAAAATGTTTTTCTGCTCATGTTCTCAAATCCCTCCATGACCTCACCCCACCCTATTTTGTAGCCTCCTGCAGCTCTACAACTCTCCGAGAACTCTGCGTTCATCCAATTCTCTCCTCTTGTGCATCCCCCACTTCTTTCACCCTACCATTGGCGGCTATACCTTCAGCTCTACAGGCCTCAAGCTCTGGAATTCCACCTCCAAACCTCTTTTCTCCATCTCTTTAACCTCCTTTAAGACACTGTTTAAAACCTACCTCTTTGACCAAGCCTGTCCTAGCATCTCCTTTTTGGCTCTGTTATGTATGTAGTGGAGTGCCACAGACCCCAGCTCTTTACAATATACATTAACGATTTGGATGAAGGAATAGAGTGTAATATCTTCAAGTTTACAGATGACACTAAACTGGGTGGCGGTGTGAGCTGTGAGGAGGATGCTAAGAGGCTGCAGGGTGACTTGGACAGGTTAGGTGAGTGGGCAAATGCATGGCAGATGCAGTATAATGTGGATAAATGTGAGGTTATCGATTTTGGAGGCAAAAACACGAAGGCAGAATATTATCTGAATGACGGCAGACGAGGAAAAGGGGGAGATGCAACGAGACCTGGGTGTCATGGTTCATCAGTCACTGAAAGTGGGCACGCAGGTACAGCAGGCGGTGAAGAAGGCAAATGGTATGTTGGCCTTCATTGCTAGGGGATTTGAATATAGAAGTAGGGAGATCTTACTGCATTTGTACAGGGCCTTAGTGAGGCCTCACCTGGAATATTGTGTTCAGTTTTGGTCTCCTAGTCTGAGGAAGGACGTTCTTGCTATTGAGGGAGTGCAGTGAAGGTTCACCAGACTGATTCCAGGGATGGCTCGGCTGTCATATGAGGAGAGACTGGATCAACTGGGCCTTTATTCACTGGAGTTTAGAAGATTGCGAGGGGATCTCATAGAAACATATAAGATTCTGACAGGACTGGACAGGTTAGATGCGGGAAGAATGTTTCCGATGTTGGGGAAGTCCAGAACCAGGGGACATAGTCTTAGGATAAGGGGTAGGCCATTTAGGGCTGAGATGAGGAGAAACTTCTTCACTCAAAGAGTTGTTAACCTGTGGAATTCCCTGCCGCAGGGAGTTGTTGATGCCAGTTCACTGGATATATTCAAGAGGGAGTTAGATATGGCCCTTACGGTTAAGGGGATCAAGGGGTATGGAGAGAAAGCAGGAAAGGGGTACTGAAGGAATGATCAGCCATGATCTTATTGAATGGCGGTGCAGGTTAGAAGGGCCGAATGGCCTACTCCTGCACCTATTTTTCTATGTTTCTATGTAAACTTTACTCGTGTGTAATACTTGCCATCAGGGGGCGCACCTGTTGGAGACCCAAGGGTCACCTGCACACTCCGGGCAAGCAGGTATAAAAGGCAGTCTACCATGCTGCTTCCTCACTCTGGAGTTACATTAAAGAGACCAAGGTCACAACAGTTTGAGCTTACAGTATACAGTCTTGTGGAGTTATTCTGACCATAACAGGCTCTGTATCAATTTTTGCCTATTACGTCCCTATGAAGTGCCAGGGGGTGTTTTGCTATGTTAAATGTGCTATATAAAGGCAAGTTGTTGTTGTTTTTCTCTCAAAGACATTGGGGGTAACTTTCTAGTTACTGCTGGAGTATAAAACTGCCGCGATTATGAGCTGGAAGTGTGGTAAAGGGCTTGAATCTCTAATTGAGAGGTAAGGGTGCCACTAACTGAGTGAGCTGACACAGTTTCTGTATGCAGCTCCATACTGAACACTTTTGTGTGCAGCTAATCCCCTAAAACTGAAGACATTAATCAGAATTGGGTAAAACTTGATGGGGGTCTGTTTTCATGTGATCCCTTTCATCGGGTGTGTGGGCAGTGGGTGGAGTGAGCCCGCCACCCGCCCGCTGATCACCCGAGGCCTTGAGCCGTTTTCATGGTCAGGCCTCATTAAAGTAAAATCAGCAAGCGGCCAGTGCTAAACGAGTGCTGACAGGCAGATCACCTATTGGTGGAAATCGGGGCGGGGAGGTGGGGGGGGGGTGGGGGTGGAAGTCCAGCCGCTGCTCTGTTGAGTCAAGCTGGTAGTTGTAATGTCAACGGGTGGGCCAGGCATTCGTTGTTGGAGGGGGGGGGGTGCTGGGCGGAAGTTGGCATGGACAATCTGGTGTGAAAATTCATGCAAGAGGAGCATTAATGTTCTTCCTGGGCCCACAAAAGATTTAGAAACACTTGCCTGCAGCAGTGTCGGTGCAGCCTCCGTTTAAGGGCCGCACGTCATCATTCAACAATTGCATTCGGATCCTATGTGTGTCCTAGGACCCCATTCACATACGCTAACAATGCCCTGTTTCTAGCAGGGTCCCTGGACACCTATTTCCCAGCCTGCTCCAGGAATGTAGCAGATGGGACGACAGTATAAACTGAGTGGTGAATTTAGTATTGTGAATTTGGTCTTGCTACTGCTACCAACCCCCCTCCCCCCAACCCCAACACCACCCCCACTGACTATTAGAGAGACCAGGATAAGCCCCAATATTACTTTCCATCAGTATCACTGAACCTCTTTTGTCTGTGACTAAAACAGTGACCCACTAATTGCTGTTCTCTTTAACCCCGGCATTGTCCATTGGCTGCTGTTTAAGTGAGTGTTAAAAGCAGTGTCCATTAGTGCCTATTCACTCGGGCCGGAAGTGTTGAAAGAGGAAAAAACACAGCCAAGGAACAAGATTTTTACTTCTCTAATGTGAGGTCAGATGGCCAGCCGGATGCTAGGTTCCTGCTAATGCCAGGCTGAATTAGCTCTCCCCTCAAGTAATCCATTCATTGTGAAGTCACTTTCTTTCTCAGTGCCATTCCTGCACTGGATGACAGAAATTTTCTCCAATTGAATATTGAGAAGACCGAAGCCATTGTTTCTAGTCCCCGCCACAAAACTCTGTTCCCTAGCCACTGACTCCATCCCTGTCCCTAACTTCTGTCTGAGGCTGAACCACACTGTTCGCAACCTTGGTGTCATATTTGACCCTGAAATGAGCTTCCGACCACATATCCGCTGCATAACTAAGATCGTCTATTTCCATCTCCGTAACATCGCCTGCCTCCGCCCTTGCCTGAGCTCATCCGCTGCTGAAGCCCTCATCCATGCCTTCGTTACTCTAGATTTGACTATTCCAATGCACTCCTGACTGGCATCCCACATTCTACCCTGTAAAGTAGAGGTGATCCAAAACTCGGCTGCCCGTGTCCTAACTCGCACCGAGTCCCGCTCACCCATCACCCCTGTGCTCGCTGATCCACATTGGCTTCCGGTTAAGCAACACCTCGATTTCAAAATTCTGATCCTTATTTTCAAAGCCCTCTGTGGCCTCACCGCTCCCTATCGCTGTAATCTCCTCCAGCCCCACAACCCCCCCGAGATGTCTGCGCTCCTCTAATTCTGCCCTTCTGAGCATCCCTGATTATAATCGCTCAACCATTGGTGGCCGTGCCTTTTGATGCCTAGGCCCCCAAGCTCCGGAACTCGCTGCCTAAACCTCTCCACCTCTCTTTCCTCCTTCAAGACGCTCCTTAAAACATACCTCTTTGACCAAGTTGGTCACCTGCGCTAATTTCTACTTATGCGGTTCGGTGTCAAATTCTTATCTCATGATACTCCTGTGAAACGCCGTGGGACGTTTCACTACGTTAAAGGCGCTATATAAATACAAGTTGTTGTTGTTGCACTCAGTACTAGGGTACGTTTTCAAAGCCTTCCTGTGCGTCGGTGCTGAGGTAATGTAAGGCTGCCAATGGCACGGGGAACTGTACCCCAGCAAGATTCAATGTTTACAGGAGAAAATTGGATTGAAAGAGAAGAAATATTGTTTGGGGGATGGGAGAGAGAGATTGTAAGAATTGGAGTTAACCTGAGGACAAAGTGGTTAATTGTTTCCATGTGCCGTTTCTAACTTCGATCATAAAACCGACATTGTTCAAAGTTGATAATCTGTAAAGTTCGAAGCACAGGGGATTGACCATCATTCGTTCCCTTTCAATACGTCTGCTCTGTGCAAGGTGTGCTGCAGGATAAATGATCTCTCATCCATACGTTAGCATGACCCGTGTGGTTGCCTAGCAATATTGATATCAACAAAGGGAGTGTGGGAGGTGTCCCTTTTCATCTCACTGGCAAGTGAATTTTAAAGTAAAACGGATAGGTGCTGCCAGTAATCCCTCATCAGATTAAACCGCCGTGAATCTAATATGATTGAGGTAACTTTGATCATTCTCAGCCCATGGCCTAGCGTGAACTCCATTAGAGTCTCAGTAGTAATGTAAAAGAGGCCATCATTTTACCCTCTTGTACTGGGCCATGGATTGTTCGTACAAAGGAGTCTACAATTTTCCCTTCTTCCTGCAGTTTACAGGCTTTGAAAACTCAAACTTGGCATAATCCAGCGATTACTTCTTTGTTTCATTCCTACACTTTTCAAAACTAGTGGCACCCAGCACTCATGGTTCTCAGTACAGTCATTAAAAAAAAAAGATTTGTGCTGGTGTGACATTAATCAGAAAAATTAATAAAATGGACTGAAAAAGACCTTCCACAACAGGGGTCCAGAGATATATTCAGGCCAAAAAGAAAGAAGGACTTGCATTTATATAGCACCTTTCATGGCCACTGGACGTCTCAAAGCGCTTTACAGCCACTGAAGTACTTTTGGAGGGTAGTCACTATTGTAATGTAGAAAACGTGCCAAACAATTTGCGCACAAGCAAGCTCTCACAAACAGCAATGTGAAAATGACCAGATAATCTGTTTTTTGTTATGTTGATTGAAGGATAAATATATTGGCTAGGACACCAGGGATAACTCTACTGCTCTTCTTTGAAATAGTGCCATGTGATCTTTAACATCCACTTGAGAGAGTAGGCAGGGCTTCGGTTTAATGTCTCATCCGAAAGACAGCACCTCCAACAGCGCAGCACTTCCTCAGCAGTGTCAGCCTAGATTTTTGTGCTCAAGTCCATGGAGTGGGACTTAAACCCACAACCTTCTGACTCAGAGGCAATGGTGCTACCCACTGAGCCACTGGCTGACACTGCACCAACATCTACTTACCTTCATTATCAATGTTACTGAGATCTGGACCTAGCTGTGTGTAATGTAGGCTGTGTGTAAGGCCGTAATTGTTAAGGGTATTACTTCAACAACTGTGCTCTTTCATACAATCATCGAATGGTTACAGCACAGAAGGAGGCCATTTGGCCCATCGAGCCCATGCCGGCTCTCTGCAAGAGCTGTCCAGCTAGTCCCATTCCCCTGCCCTTTCCCCATAGCCCTGCAATTTATTTTCCTTCAGGTACTTATCCAACTCCCTTTTGAAAGCCGCATTTGTGTCTGCCTCCACCACCCTTTCAGGCAGTGCATTCCAGATTCTAACTACTCGCTGCTTTAAAGTTTTTCCTTGTGTCGCCTTTGGTTCTTGCTAGAACTCCTAATCCAAACCACAACTGACCACATTTTCTTCTCTTCATTATGCATGGAAGTTAACCAACTCTATTTTATCTAAAACAGACTCAAACAATTGATTGTTTTTAATTTCTTTGTGAGAACATCAGGCTATTGATCACAAAACTCTTTCCTCAGCTTCAGTCAACAGTAATCAGAGTACCACAATCAGAATAATCAACTTTTTTCCTGCCAATTTGTGTCTGGAAAATCATCACTCTCAATCATCATTCATTTCCACTGATGAGCAGAAGTGAGCAGTGTTTGAGCAGCCAGAGATGAGAAACCTTCAAGTACGAGCAGTAGCTGAGTTACTAAGAAGTCCATGGTTACGCCTGAAAGATCTGTAGAAAATGGTTATGATGTCTGGAATGATCTGCCATTTGAGGACTCCAAGGACTTGAGAACATAAATCTAGGATGACACTCCAGTGTAGTGCTGAGGGAGTGCTGCGCTGTCGGATGAGATGTTAAATCGAGGGCCTGTCTGCTCTCTCAGGTGGACGTAAAAGATCCCATGGCACTATTTCGAAGAAGAGGAGGGGAGTTATCCCTGGTGTCCTGGGGCCAATATTTATCTCTCAATCAACATCACTAAAACAGATGATCTGGTCATTATCACAGTGCTGTTTGTTGGAGCTTGTTGTGCACAAAATGGCTGCCGCGTTTCCTACATTACAACAGTGAGTACACTCCAAAAGGACTTCATTGGATGTAAATCGCTTTCAGACATCCGGTGGTCATGAAAGACGCTATATAAATGCAAGTCTTTCTATACTCTGTTGATTCTGATTGACACGGGGGAGATGGTTTGTTGAGTCTTGGCACATGTTCTTTTTGTACACAGCGAGAGATATACCTGCACGTTTCATGCTGAAGGTTAGTGTTTCAATGGCCCAGTACTGTGCCAGTGTTTGCCAACAAAAATCAGCACAGACCAAACCCTATCCCCATGAACACTAAATCCTAACTCAGTGCTGTTGGGAATAGAAGTGATCTTACTCATTCCATACTGTAGAAGGGGAAATCTTACTGTAATGTAGGCACCTGGGAGTATGCTCACAGGTTTGTTGAGCTGTTGAGCTGTGAGTGGTTTAGCCAGTTACGTGATGTTCACAAGACTCAATAAAACCCCAGCCAGTTGGATTTGGATGATTCACGATGAGGCAGATGGATGTGATTCTGATGGATGAACTGGTAATGTGCAGTGTGATTGTTAAACCTTTGTTAATAAACCAACTAGTTCTTAATAGCAATGTGTTACTATGCATTCTTAAGCAAAGAATTCTTGAAGCAAATACATTGGTTTCACAAGAATAGGAACTCGCATTTATAGTATGGAGTGCCGGGAATCACTTCCATTAGCAACAGGAATCGGGTGGGGAGGGTGCTTTGGGAGAGGGAAAGGCATCGAAGTTGGCAGCTGTGCTTTGGAGTGGCGTTAACTGAGCGGGGGGAGTGGCAGCTTGAACTGGGGCGGGGGCGGGGGGGAGAATGCTTGCTTGATCCGAGAGGGGGGAAAGAATATGATCTTGAACTGAGGGAGTGGGGAGGATAGGGGAAACAATGTCAGCATGAATTGAGATGGGGAAATAGCGTTTGCTTGGTGAGCAGTGGGGAAATGATGGCAAAATGAATTGGTGGGGCGGGGGTTGGTGGGGGGGGGGGAGAGTTCCAGCTTGAATCGAGAGAGGGGGTGGGGGAGAGTTCCAGCTTGAATCGAGAGCGGGAAGAGGGGAGGGGAGAGTTCCAGCTTGAATCGAGACGGGGGCGGGGGAGAGTTCCAGCTTGAATCGAGAGAGGGGAGAGGAGGAGGGGAGAGTTCCAGCTTGAATCGAGAGGGGGATGGGGGAGAGTTCCAGCTTGAATCGAGAGGGGTGGGGGTAGGGGGGGGGGGGAGAATTCCAGCTTGAATCGAGAGGGAGGGGGGTGGGGGAGAGTTCCAACTTGAATCGAGAGCGGGGAGAGTGGGGGGGGAGAGTTCCAGCTTGAATTGAGAGAGGGGTGGGGGAGAGTTCCAGCTTGAATTGAGAGAGGGGTGGGGGAGAGTTCCAGCTTGAATCGAGGGGGGGGAAAGAACAATGCTAGTTTGAATGGTATATGGAGAGGGGGAAGAGTGCCAATGTGTAAGCGAGATGGATGGAAGAGGACAGAATATCCCTGTGTAAGCGAGAGCGTGACTGCTACGATAAATTTGGGGGATATGGTCTATTAGTCTGTTGAAAATTTTAGATTTAAAAATCTAACAATTATGAAGTAAGTGCATAAAATTAACTGTAAATGCATCATGTTACATTTTCCGTGGGAGTGTGTCCCTAGATCCCCATCCCGAGAAATGCATTGCCAATCTTGTACCTTCAGCATTTGTAAAGAAGTAAAGCTCGCATTTATATAGCACTGTTCATAACCTGAGGACGCCACAAAGTGCTTTCCAGTCATTTTGAAGTGTAGTCACTGGTAATGCAGCCAATTTATGCACAGCAAGGTCCCAGAAACAACACTGAGCTAATAAAAAATCAAACTACTGTGGAAGCTGGAATGTCAAATAAAAACAGAAAATGCTGGAAATCTCAGCGGGTCAGGCAGCATCTGTGGAGAGAAACAGAGTTAACGTTTCAGGTCGATGACCCTTTGTCAGAACCCTTCATCAGAACCCATGTTCTAACGATGGGTCATCGACCTGAAACATTCTCTCTCTCGCTCTACAGATGCTGCCTGACCTGCTGAGTGCTTCCAGCATGTTCTGTTTTTATTACACTGAGATAATGTTGGCTGGACCTTTCGCTTAAGTTTTAAAGTCCATGTAACTATTTGTGTTAATGTGATAGATGAATACACAGGACTGTTCCTGAGTTGTTAACTTTTTGGGCGAATTTGTCAGTTTTTTTCAAAGCGGTTGGCCAGCTTTTGCTGGCTTTCTAGGTTAGTGCCTGTGCTACAAGTCCCGGCGGATTAAAAAGCATACAGCAGTGAAGTTTTTTGTGTCCACCTCCCTGCTACTCCAGTTAGCCAGCCTATGGAAGCGTTAAAGAACTTGCCATTTGCAGAGTGTGTCACGTTTCTGTAATAAGTCCTGTGGATTCACGGTGAGCAAACGCATGACTCACTCCAACTTTCTACTCCGCTGCTGAAATTAAGCTGTACACGGTACACTCATCCCTCAATTGAAACCAAATGTTGTAATCTGCAAGTACGTGCAGAAACCCTTGCTTTCTCCTGTGTTTCTCTTCACTTCTAACCTTTTAAGTGAAACAATACTCCATAGCCATGCATGAAATGTTTCAGAAAGAACTGAGTAGGATTTGTGGAGTTTAGCAAACTCGAAATTAAAATGAAAGCACGTTTCCGTGGGGTTAGGATCTAAATATCACATTGTCAGTGCCAGATGTTTTCCATCTGGTTTCAATTGACGTGAGCAGATATCCCCAGTCTGTTAAAGTGGCAGTGAGTGAGGCTGCGATCCTCTTCGACCTCTCCAGTCTAGCAGCCCTTTGATGCAGTCCTTCTGCTAGAGCTTCAAATAGTTTTGCGTAGCCAGCTGTCCCTTTGATTGCAATTTGTCAAATCATTCCTAGCCCATGTAATCCCAGTCAGATGTCTAACCCCTCTTTGAAACCCTCTTCCATCCAGCAATTTCCCAATATGGCTGCCTTTATTGTTGCAACACAGCGCAAGTCAGATAACATCGAGTCTTGCTCACAAAGAAATGCAATCTATCTATTTGCTTGTTGTACTCCTCCTCCTGGTCATCTTCTAGTGCTCTAAATTTCTGCAAAAGGGAAGCTGCTATTTCACTTATAAATGCACAGCTTTCCTAAAATGTACTCCAGTGATCTGATACCCTTACCCCTGCCAAGTTCGTAGTAGAATGAATCTGAGAGGGGGCTGCACCCCCTTGTTCACGTGGCACAATGAACCATTCATGTCAAGCAGAACTCCCACTAAGATTTTTAAGAACTGCTGGGGCTATAAAGAATCTTAAAAATTAAGTGAGTAACCAACATTTAAAGAAGCATTCCTTTCTGGCTCCAGTAAAATACACGGTGAGTAGCTGAACTTTACTGACCAGGTGCGTCCCAGATTTAATCCCTGACTTAATGCTGAGTTATCGGATCTCAGCCAGAACAATGGTACGGGTGGTACTATTAGCCTTGGGATAGGTTGGTGGGCAATTGAACGGGCCTCCTACTCTTGATTGCTATGCAGTGCTCCCTGATGGAAGTGCGGGGTGAGTGTGCACATTGAGTGAGGGCAGGGCCAGCCTGCAATGTGAAGCACCCATGATCAAATACCCCTCTGACACGCACCGTCAAGAGCCATACATCCACAAGATACTCATGGATGGGAAAGACCATTTGGCCTATCCTAATTCATCGATCCATCCAGAACAACCCTACTCTCCCTCCTTTGCTGCATCTGGTTGTTTCTTAAATGATTCCAGGATTTTTCCTTCTACCACTCTGCCCAGAAGTCCATTCCAAGTGTTGATCACTCTCTGCACGAAGAACCTCCTGGCATCAGTCCTAAAGTTACCTTTTATTAACTTGAACCTGTGTTCTCGTCGTACCCTCACAGTTTCATTCAAAGCATGGTTCTGGATGATCCTTTTTCCACACTATTTACTACCTCGTATACCTCTGCAAGGTCACCTCGCAAAGGCCTCCTTTCCAGGTTGAGAAGTGTAATGTATATAATGATTCGAAGGTCTTGTTACTGTAAACTCACTCAGATGTAAACCTGGTTCAACTTTATTCACGCCCAAAGTGCACACATGACATGGTACTTGCTCTTATATACCAGGGCTCTCGCACACACGTGTATAGCCCGATGACCTCCGACAGTGGCGCCCTCGCTGTCTAGTGACCCCAAGCATCAATACATAACAAGAAGCCAAAGTCCCCCCAGTCTTTCTTCATAACTCAGACCCCTGGCACTAAGGATCAGCCTCAAGACTCTTCTCCGCACTGCATCCAGCACTCAATGTTTCCCTTATTTCTTGACGAACAGAACTGGACACGTTACTGAGAGTGCAGCCTGACCAGAGCAATGTACACTTTGATCACAACTTCTGCTGAGTCGTGCGCTACTGTTTTGGCCATGTCATTCAACATCCTATTGGTGTTATTGATTGCTGCTCTGCATTAGTTGGACACAGAGGGGTGGAAATTCGGTACCGCTCATTTTGAGGCGCTAATGGCGGTAGGGCAGTAAATTTTGCGTCCGGAAATGTTTTGCGTCTGCAGCCACAAAATTCATCATCTGGGCCCTGAGTGTGGGGCGGAGCGCTGAGGGAGGCGTTGCACACCTTTCATAGGACGTTAGGCCGGCTGAGCAACTGAAAATCCCCAGCTAAAGAGCCGGCCTTGGAGCGCCCTAAGAGAGGCTTCACTGGGGGAAAAAATCGGCCAAAAAAACATTCCCAATACCTTACTGACACCACATAAACATAAATCGCAAAAATAAAACATAAAAAGCAATCACACTTACTCGACATTCCTTCACTTGCTGCCGCCGGTACAGCTCGGACCTCCCGCTTTCCCTGGCGGTCCCACTAGGGGGCGCTACGAGGCGCTTTGGGTCCCCCAGAAAACAAATTTCAAACCGGTGTCACAACCGGGGGTGTTGCACACCGGCTCACCTCTCCCAGGCGGCACAGCTCCGCGTCCCCCACAAAACCGGCACCGAATGTCCTGGCGGGGTGCTGGAAACTGGCCACCCGCCCGGAAATAATTTCCGCCGCCATTACCGCCCCACTGGGGCGTGAACAGAGGCGACAACGGACCAAATTCCCACCCCTGTGTCTACTGAGACTCTGAGCAATCAGGGCAGCATCTGGGAGCCGATTACTGAAGGAATGTCTCTTCAGTAAAGAAAGTGACTAAATTAATTAATTCCCGTGAAGCACTTTGGGATGAGATATGAAAAACGTTTGGCTAGAAATTTGGCGATTTTGCGACCGGGTTTTTGGTGCTATTTCACCCTTTTTGGCGAAAACCCGGTCAGCGGGAAATTCAGTGACCTTTGCGCGGTGGCACTTTCCACGTGCTGCTGGGAGAGCAGCGCCGTCGTGCAACAGTCAAAATAGCGTTTTCACCTGAAATTTGGCTCCTTGTGCACCGTATTCTGCGCTCAGAATACCGACAGGATAAAACCTGTCATAGTAGCCCTGCCAGCAGCAGTGAGTATGTAGACCTGCGAAAAGGTAAGTTAACTTTTTTATTTTTTAATTCTTTTTCAGCGATTCGCTAGATAAGTGCCTTGGAAATGTTTCATGAATTTTCTTTTCCCAATTTATCTTTTGGTATTTTTCTGCCCTCCCAAGGCCTCTCTCGCAGCGGTGTCGGCCTCGGACTAAAGTTGGCAAAGATCGCAGTTTGCGCCGTGAATCCTTGTGCAGCACCGATTTTTACGGCGCAAACTGCGATTAAAGGTTGAATTTCGGGCCTGATAGTGATAGCGAAGCAAAAACGGTAATTTTGGCAAAAAAATACAATTTTGCTGAAAACCAAATTTCTAGCCCACGAAACGCAAATGTCATTCTTTCTTTATACGTTAGTCTCAGGGAGTCAGTTTTCAAAGGATCGCATGAATTATGACATCTGCTGATACTGATTTTTTTCTTTTGCTGCCCAGTTATCTCTCTCCCATTGAGTTAGCTGCACTGTAATGTGATGGGCATCAGAAGCCCTCTGGGACCATGGCCAGATGACTGTTCTTCCTGTGTGAGCATTGGCAGTCTATTCAATCATGCAAACATACGAAAAGACCTCCCAGTCCAACAAACCCATTTCATCCAGTCATGCTTCAGTTGCATACACCAGTGACTCACTCCCCTCATCACACAATATCCTGGAAGAGGCAAACAAAGAAGGGGTAAAAAAAAGTCTCCCGAGGCGAATTTAGGAAAAACTCTTAAATTCTATTCTGATCCCTAAGGCAATCAACAAAAGTGTCTGGAGACCACGGTAACCCATAAATCCTTCTAATCCCAGCTAATTGGCAAATTACCATTCATAATTCGAAATGTCCTTTCTTAGGAACTTGTCCAGCTTCCTATTGAAGGGCTTTTGGGAATCCGCACATGCTTTGGTAATCTATTACCAGAGGACGGTCGATGACTGTGTAAACAGAAATAGTTCCTAACATCTCCGCGAACTCTGCTTAAGGATTTTATAAGCATGAAAAATTCAAAGCCAAGCCCAATCCTGGCCTCATCTGACATTCACATTCACTCTCATTTTTGGAACATCGTGGGTGAAAGTGTGGCAAATGAGGGTACGGGGCCCAGAAGATCCGAGGGCCCAGGGGCAGCACGGACCTGCCCACACTGCGATATGTGTGCACACTAGGTCCGTGCAGCAAAGCAGGTCTTCAGTCGTCGTGGTTCAACCTTTGCCACTGGATAAAGGCCTAGCTCTGTCAAGCCCGTGTGGTAGCTGATGTGCAATGGTCACCACACGTTAAAAAAATCCACGCACAGGCATCTTCCACCCCCTCAATTGGAGTTCAGGACTGGAACATCGGGTCCTTCATCGAAACACCTGTGAATTCTTGTGGAAGCAAGTCATCCTCGTTTGAGGGACCGCCTATGATAATGACTTTTTAGCAAGGAATGCTGGACAACAACAAGGAATGAGACCACGGCTGACTTTTGCCCTTTGGGCCAGTAATGTGCTTCCTGGCCTGTGCTTGCCTTCCCCAGCGTTAGGCAAAGTCCACAGTCAAAGTGACAAAACTGCAGAAGCATGCACAACATAAACAGGGAGGACTTGGCAGCACAGTTTCCAGGAAGTAGTTTCATAACATAAAGAGGGCAATTGATTTGCTATGTTTGTCTTGAGGAAACATTGCGTCTTTCATCTCTGTCCGGCATCCTCCGAGTGCATGTGTGACGGAAGCCTGAATTTGACAATAATGTAAATGCTGCAAACCCCAGACTTGTGCTGAGTGAGGCAACCAAAGTTACCCTGGTGACCAAAGTTACCCCAGTGATCAAAGTTATCATGGCAACAGACCTAATGTTGCAGATCTTGGCCATTCTTGCTTTATGGTTTGCACCTTTGATCGACTGTGAATGACTCATGGTCTTAAAACCCTCAGAGTACTGGACCTAATTGTTACCAGTTTTAATCTAATATGTCATTTTGTGGTAGCGTGCTATCTCCAGTAGTTAATGTAACAAGATGATTAATGACTAGCTGTCAAAAACTTGCTTTAGTCATTACTCTTTACTGATTACTTATCTTAAAACAAGTGAATTAGGAACAGATTATTCCCACTGTGCGGGGTTTGCATTAATTTGACCTCATCAAGTTTAGAAAAAGATTGTGAATTTTGTGCAAGTCTGGGCAAATCCAACAACGGGTTTCCTTTTGGAGAAGGTCTAAGGCCCATAGTATAGTGTAGGACCTCATTTTTATTTTGGTTAGTTTGATAGGCGACACATTAAAACCCATCATCATATTTCAGCAAAGCCAAATCAAGTTACTGAGAAACAGTGGTAGATTTTCTGTTTGCCCGATATAGAGTGCACACACTCTCTCTGTAAGGCCAGATCACGCTTTCTTAAACACAGAAGCTTAGGCACAGTTTGGCAGAGGCAGAGCTTAGAAATTCCCAAGTATGCACAGGGGAACTGTTGGAGTTTAACCAACTAAAACCACACAACCTATCAGCACATTCACTGCTTGTCCAGCTAAGATCATCTTACCTTTTAGAACTTTGGCTTATATGATTATCTGGAGCAGAATAGGAAGAATTCCAGCTTGGAATGAGTGTCCACAGAGTGAAGTGTGAATTCTGGATACACCAAGTCGGGAACTTAATTTTTCATGCGAGACTTCCTCAGCTGGCATTTACATTCGGCATCAGTAATGCGATGCAGCTCATAGTCGGAGATGCCTTCATGGATGGTTTCTCCCATGCTTCCTTCCCTTCAGCAAGCTGTTCCCACTTATGGATGTCTATTTGGCACTGTTTCATAGTCACTGTTAAGCAGTCTTTATATCTCTTTTGCTGTCCACCATGAGATCGCTATCCAGTGGTCAAAGCACCATGAAAGATCTTCTTTAGGATTTGTTCATTAGCCATTTGCACCACATGACCTGATCATCGTAGCCATGCCTTTTTGATCAGAATATCACTGCTTGGCATGTCAGCTTTTTAACAACTGTGGTGTCAGGGATCTTGTCTTGCCATTTGATCTTCATTAGTCATCCCAGGTAGTTCAGGTGAAAGTAGTTCAGTTCCTTCATTTGGCGTCCAAATTTCACTATACTTTGAGCTTGATCAATAGGCTGATGCCTCTCCTGTCCCAGACGCACTCACTTAGTTTGCCAAAAGCTAAGCTGGCTTTGGTGATTTTGCAGGTGTTTTTGTATCGACATGGACTTCTCCAGACAGGGTACTACCCAGGTAGTTGAACCTGTCCACAGCCAGAAACGTGTGATCACCAATAGTGATGATAGGTGGAGTGTAAGCCTTGCCTGGGGCTGATTGAAGGAGTACCACCGCTTTTTAAGGCTGATAGTCATGCAAGCAAGCTGTTTTGTAAATGGTTCATAATGGTTTGCTTATCAACCTGGGAGTGGACCACAAGAGCACAGTCATCAGCAAATAGGAGTTTACAAACAAGTTCTTCCAACACCTTTGTTTAACTTGTAGTCTAAGATTGAAGAGCTGCCTGTCAGTCCTGAATCTGACTGGGACTCCAATTTCAAGATTATTGAAAGCCATGAGAAGCAGAGGAGCAAACAAACCATTGAAGGGTAATGGTGTGAGAATACTCTGTTGCTTAATTAACACCATTTGTAACGGGGAAGGAGATAGAATTGTCCCCATCTTCCATCACGCTAGCACTCTTCAATTCAAATAAGTCGGATGACATGGATTCAGAAGCCCAGGATATTACGCAGCCAGTTCTTTTACCATTTTTGAAAGAAATTCAGTTTCTGTGCAATTTTTTCAATCCCCCTCCTTGTTGCACCAGTGCTAGATTCCATGTGGAACATCACCCACATACATCTTAACCATCAGCCTTTCACGCTGACAGCATTCGGGAGAGTAGTCAGCGTGCCAGCATTTGCCGACAGAAATCAACACCCCAATTCTGCCCCATTCCGCTCCTACCGTCTGCTGATGTATTGGATCAGGGCCCCGCTCCTCTCAGTGTTGCTGAGGTCTAAGGGACTATTGGATAATTGTTTGGTATCTTAAACTTTACATGGCAGCTTTTATATCCCCTACTCCAATAGTGTCTGAGTATGACCGTTTATATACAGTAATCATTTTGCTGTGTACTGCACCCAATGTTGGTACTGTATTGTGCCAATTGCTATGTGCATTGCTTTCCCCCATACATGGCAAAATGCTTTATTGAAGTTAAACAAATCTAACCACAGGTAGGATTTCTAGCTTTTCCCTTGCCCAGAGTTGGTTGTCGGGCAGATTTGGTGGATCAGAGGGTGATCAGAGCTTGAGTTCGACTGTTCGTTTTGCTGCTAATAAAACCTCATCCACAACTAACTCAATAGAAGAAAACAATACACTTTTGGTGTCCAGTTTACTAGACGCTTTACTGAGAATGCAGACTGTCCATACAAAATCATATGTATGGCAACCCATCCATATTGGTGATCATCTTCATCATCGGCAGTCCCCCGGAGTCGAGGATGACTTGCTTCCACTCTAATATCTTGTCATTAAGCACTCTTCGGTACATAAGAAAAGATTAAAGACGAGAATGGGCCATTTAACCCATCAAGCTCACCCCTCTAGTATTTCAGCCAGCTAGCATCAATTGCATCTTTAACTCCCTTAATGCTTTTGATTCCACTATCCTTACCGAATAGATGTACCACCCTGTGAGTAAAGAAAGCTTTTTGGAATTTAATTTTTACTAATTTAAAAAGATGTCCCTATGTTCTACTGGCCTGACTGACCTAGCAATAATATTTTGGATTCAACATATATATATCACCAATACTTTGTATCTAAATAAGGCTTGAGCACATAATTAAACAGCCCCACATATTATGTATGCACAGAGTTTATACACAGAGAGATGTGAGCACTTTAAGTACTCAAAAGCAGCGGCATTTAGCTAACGCTGCCACATTACACAGAGGAGACAGTGCTGCCTGAGCCAGGAGCTGTATACTCTCCAGACACATCAAAGTCTTCTGTGTGTGTTTAGCTCCGGTGAATGGATTCAGTGTAACACCTCACACCAATTGTGATCAGATTTCAAGAGTGGAATGAACAATGTGTAGGCCTTTTATTATAACAGGAGTGTCTCATTCCAAGCACCATTTGATCCTCATGCAATCGTTTGGATTTGCTGGAAGAAAATACCAATTGAGCCAGCTGTGTTTTATTGTTGGAAATTCCATGCTCCAGTCAGGAATTGTGCTGCCATTTTATCTAATGATCGAGAAACATATATGTTTTCATTTAGCCAGTTAAAATTAGACTGTGCTTTTCTTGTTTTCTCTTTCTATACTTGCCAACAATCGGGAAAGAACTGATCTCATTACTATGTGCAGCATCGTCAGCAATGCATTAAAAATAAATTCTGTGTTACTACACATAGCAACCAGAGCAATTCTGCCCTCCCCTGTCCTCGCCCCCTAGCCCTGCAGGGGCTTAACCCCATCCTCAAACCAGCTCCCCAGACTGTAGTAAAGTGAATTTTTCTATTCCCACTCCATCTGTGAGTGAGACTGTTGGCTGCTGCCAAATCATTGGCAGTTTTGTACTGTGGTCTGTGCCCACTAAGAAGTGGACTGGGACAGCTCAAACCCATTCCTTTCTAATGCCAAAGAGAGAGGCTTTCATTCCATCAATCTGCACTGGATTAAAACACAGGTCCCGGGAGACAATAGGATTATGTTCTCGGCCATTACGTCACACAGTACCTACTCCCACTCCCCCAGTCGTCTCTGATAAAACAATGATGTGGAATCAGTCTGTAAACAGTTGAGGTATTTATTTTTTTACTCAGTAAAGTGCATAAAGAGATACAATTGTTATGTGGGAGTCCTGCACATATTCAAAAAGGGTGATAAAACAGGCACCGGCAACGACCAAACCCATGAGAAAGGCAAAATACTGCGGATGCTGGAAATCTGAAACATAAACAGAAAATGCTGGAAATACTCAGCAGGTCAGGCAGCGTCTGGTGCCAATATTTACTCGGAGACGTGCTGGGAGCAGGGGTTGCGATATCGCATGGTAAACCCAGAAGTAACCCACAACCCCCCGAGATGTCTGCGCTCCTCTAATTCTGTCAACGTATTTACTGAGGCGTATGAAAGCATGGGTCTTACGCTAAACATCCGTAAGATAAAGGTCCTCCATCAGCCTGTCCTCACCGCAGAGCACTGCCCCCCAGACATCAAGATCCCTCGGCCCTGGACAACGTGGAGCATTTCCCATACCTCGGGAGCCTCTATTCAACAAAAGCAGACATTGATGAGGAGATTCAACACTGCCTCCAGTGCGCCAGCGCAGCCTTCAGCCACCTGAGGAAAGGAGTGTTCAAAGACGAGGCCCTCAAATTTACCACCAAGCTCATGGTCTACAGGGCTGTAGTAATACCGGCCCTCCTGTATGGCTCAGAGACATGGACTATGTATAGTAGACACCTCAAGTCGCTGGAGAAATACCACCAACGATGTCTTCGGAAGATCCTGCAAATCCCCTGGCAGAACAGCCGCACTAACATTAGCATCCTCGACAAGGCCAACATCCCCAGCATTGAAGCACTGACTACACTTGATCAGCTCTGCTGGGTGGGCCACATTGTCCGCATGCCAGACACGAGACTCCCGAAACAAGCGCTTTACTTGGATCTCCTTCATGGCAAACGAGCCAACGGTGGACAGAGGAAACGTTACAAGGACACTCTCAAAGGCTCTCTGGTAAAGTGCAGCATCCCCACTGACTCCTGGGAGTCCCTGGCTGAAGACCGCCCTGGATGGAGGAGGAGGATCCGGGAGGGTGCTAAGCGCCTCGAGACTCGTCGGCGAGTGCATGCGGAAGACAAGTGCAGGCTGCGGAAGGAACGTGCGGCAAACCTGTCCCACCCTCTCTTACCCTCAATGACTATCTGTCCCACCTGTGGCAGGGACTGTGGCTCTCCCATTGGACTGTTCAGCCACCTAAGGACTCATTTTAAGAGTGGAAGCAAGTTTTCCTCGATTCCAAGGGACAGCCTATGATGATGATGATGAATTCTGCCCTTCTGAGCATCCTTGATTGTAATCGCTCAACCATTGGTGGCTGTGCTGTGCCTTCTGTTGCCTAGCCTCCAAGCTCTGGAACTCCCTCCCTAAACCTCTCCACCTCTCTACCTCTCTTTCCTCCATCAAGATGTTCCTTAAAACCTATCTCTTTGACCAAGATTTTGGTCATCTGCGTTAATTTCTACTTATACGGCTCGGTGTCAAATTTTTATCGCATAATACTCCTGTGAAGCGCCTTGGGACATTTCACTACATTAAAGGCACTATATAAATAAAAGTTGTTGTTGTTGTAAGTTCAGCCCGTCTGTCAGTGGCTTTTTAACGGAACCAGCTCATTAGCATTTTACTTCAGGGTTTGCCATCCAATGCACGGCAGCGGACGCATTGAGGATCCACGTGGCACGATCTCAGTATTTAACGGGTCAATCTGAAGAGGGTATTTGGAGGAGTTGGGTTTTGCAACAAAGAAAGAGGAAGTTCAATGATGGATTCGAGATGGGCAAAGGTCAATGATGTAGCCCTTGAAGTTCTGCTGGGGGTTATGAGGAGTAGCAAAGAGGTTCTCTTCCCCAGCAGTGGGAGGAAGAAACCTACTGCTGATACCAAGGTGGTGTGGCTGGAGGTGCCCCAGGAGGCCAGCAGCAGGAGCATTGTGCCAAGCTCATGGATTCAGTACAGGAAGTGCTTCAATAACCTGAGCAGGTCAGGAGTAGTGAGTGCAGTTGCACCTGCAGTTATATCTTGCTGTACGTATCACCCCAACCCCTCACTCTGCTCTCTCAAGCCTACTCTATCACATCACTCCTCACACCCGCTAGCATTGCACGCCCACCCATCCATCTCTTACTATGCACTTCCTCACAGCCCCGTCTATCCATTCACCACTCCCACTCACCCTCATCCTTATGCAATTTCAAGTGTCTCCCTCATAATCACCCTCACCAAATGCACTCCATCCATCGGGTGACGATATGCCATTACAGTCACTGATAGGTCTGTCTTTCCCCCATTGCAGGAGAAAAGAGCGCAAAACACTAGGGAGAGGGAGAGAACTGGAGGTAGGACTCCACAGATCATGCAGTTGACAACTGCAGAGGAAGAGACCATGGAGATCAGTGGAGTTTCAGCTTCCCTGGCGTCTGAAATGGGGGAGCTCCGTGATGATGCGTTCTTCCATGGAGAGTGTGGCCAGCTCCGTGCAACATCTAACCTTCCAATCGAATGCGTCCATGCTTGCCTCGATCACGGCCGTGAAGACTCTGCTGCCATAAGTAGGATGGCAGATACCTGAGCCTTGGCCTTACAGTGTTGCACTGATCTGAACCAAAGTGCTCCCTTGCACAATGATAGCAGTGAAATGTGGCTGGGCCATGAGAGGGATGATGGCAAAAGGGAACATGGAAGTGGGGACTCCACTCAAAATGCTTCCACTTCTCACCCGTTACCACCTCCCCCTCTCAGTCAATAGCCCAAAGCTGCCTCATGTCCCGATGGTCGAGTCTGCCCCTGCACAGGTGCAGGTGGAGCAGTCTTTTGGAAGGGCCCTCATGGGCTCCAAAACCCAAAGGACATCAGCCAAGAGCATCTCAGCAGTGAGAGCAGGGATCTGAGCAGTCTGCCTCTACCTCTAGTCAAGTCACAGGGGTTGTACCACCTACGAGTAGTAAGAAAAGTAAGAATAAAGCTTTGTAGTTGCACAAGAGTATGTACATGGGTGTATGAGAAAGTTAAGTTAAAGCACATAAATATTCTTCTTTTTCACCACTTTCCTGTCTTACCCATTCTTGGTTGATGGGTGGCAAGTTGCCTTTGAACTTGTTTGGTGAAGAATGGGAAGACATGAATTGATGGGGACTAATGCGGGTGGGTAAGGGGTGGTCCGTTGTTTGCAGGACTGCTTTGTGTCAGTGACATTGGTGGTGGGGGGGTGGGGGGGGGTGGCGAGGGGGGTAAGCGAGACGAGTGGGCTTTGCATGTGCTTGTGACATGGGTCCACTGGTACAACCTAAGTGAATCGTCATCAATAAGGGCATCCTGTGCACCAATGTGAGCAGCATTGCCTTCATCACATGTCCCCTCCTCATCTTCCTCCCCGTCCTCCTCTTCCTTCGCCTCAGAATCAGGAGCTCTGCATCTTGTTCCTTCTTAAGGTCCGAACCTCATTGATGTGTAATGTTGTGCAGAGCTGGGCAGACCATGGCCATTGTGGTGACCCTGGCTGGTGCGTACTGAAGGGCACCTCCAGATCTATCCAGGCACCTGAAGCGCATCTTCAGCATGCCGCTGGCTTGTTCGATCACACATCTGGTCGTCATGTGGCATTTCTTGTAGCGCAGTTGGGCTTCATTGGTCAGGTTTCTGACAGGTGTCTCGAACCAAGTTTGAAGTGGGTATCCCTTGTCACCTAGCAACCACCCTTTAAGTCTGCTTGTAGGTCCAAAGACGTCAGGAAGCTTGGACTGCTGCTTCATGGCAGCTCCCCGGGAATCGTGTGCACACCTGCAGAAATGTCTTTTTATGGTTGCACACCGGCTGCACATGGATGGGGTGGAAGCACTTGCGGTTGATGAATACTCCTGGGTGATCTGGGAGTGCCCGGATTGCCATGTGTGTGCAGCCGATGATGTCCTGCAGCTGTGGGAGACCAGCTAGAGCTGCAAACCCAAGCACCTGCTCACTCTGACTTGCGTCAACACAGGCGAAGTTGACCTAATTGCGGGCCCTGGCAAACAAGCCATCAGTCACTTGTCATTCATTTGTGGGCCGCCGACTGGGAGATCCTGGATATATCTCCGGCAGATCCTTGGAAGGATCTGGAGGCAAAAAAGTTTAGGGTGTTGTTGTCTTTGGCAGCCACTGATAACGTGTGGCCACCAGGTCAAGCAGGCAGCAGGTCTGCTTCTAGGAGGTTGCAGATGTCTGCCACCAGCAACGTGATATCCTGAGCCTCCTGAGACACCGATGTTTGGACATATCAAGGAAACGCGGCCTCTTTCCTGTACACCCTGTTCCGTGGGTAGTGCCTCCTGCGAGCTGCACCTCTCTCTACCTTTCCTCTCTCCATTTCCCCACCTCCCCCCTCTCCACCTCCCCCTTCTCCACCTCCCCCTCGCCACCTCCCCTCTTCCTACCTACCCCTCTCCACCTCCCCCCACTCCATCTCCCCTCTCCCCACCTCCCCTCTCCCCACCTCCCCTCTCCCCTCCTCCTCTCTCTCCACCTCCCCATTCCGCTGCTCCCCCTCCCCATTTCCCCTCTCCCCGCCTCCTCATTCCGCTGCTCCCCTCTCTCCACCTCCCCTCTCTCCGCCGCCCCTCTCCCCACCTCCCCTCTCCCCACTTCCCCACCTCCCCTCTCCCCACCTCCCCTCTCCCCACCTCCCCTCTCCCCACCTCCCCTCTCCCCACCTCCCCTCTCCCCACCTCCCCTCTCTCCACTTCCCCTCTCTGCTGTCCAGTCACAGGTCTTTGAACAGCAGGCCATTGCTGCTGCAGCTGATGGTCATTTTTTGGGTCTTTTGTCCGAGCTCCAATCTAAGGCAGCTGAAGCACCGACCATCCTGACGTGAGAGAAAACCTTCCACTGGTACGCTCGCGGCCTTCCGTGAGAGGTGGGCGCCGGAGGGACTGGAGTGCATTATCACCCCCGGCAATCAAATTTTAATTTGATTTTATATGTTTTAAAGTTTAATTTGTTTTAATTGCCGGGTTCTAGTGTCTCCCTCCCTTTTTATAGGGGGCACTTGTAAAATTTATGGTTTTACTGCCCAAACAAAAAGCAAAAAAACACAAAAAAACCTACAACAAAAAAACGAAACAAGGGCAGTTGGAAAGTGTCTGGAGTGTCCTCCAGATCGGGGGGCACTTGATTTAATGTTTATTTTTGGTTTCCCCAAAAGAGTTGTGAGAGAAAACCTCCAATTCGCAGAAAGTAAATCTCAGCAAAAGTACTGTGAACAAACCTTTCCCCTGGCAGGTAAGGAAGCAGCTGTAAGTAATGAGTATTTATTGCAACATTTCCATGAGATCGAATCACCCTCATCAATTGCCACGGTGCTCTCACCTTGCTTTCACTGACGAGTTTAAGGAACCCGAGTGGGTTGTATGTAAGCAGCCTAACGCGCCCGACATAAACGCAGAAGTGGGCAGGTTGGAGCCAGCTTCCCAACACGCTGACATTTTTGCCGGATTTAACCCCCCGCCTGCACCCAATCCCACACACTCCTCCAAGTTAAAATTCTACTTATTCTCCCTGTTTCTCTCTCATTTGCTGTGTCTTGTCAGTTTATTTTTCAATTGGTGTCTCTGTCTCTCGATTGCTGAATTGTTCAGTGTATTCTGTGTAGTTGAGTTGATATTAGTGCTGACTGCTGTGAAGAACGTAAACTTGTGAGAACAACCCCCTTCACCTAATGGAATTTCAGTTTTCTGTCATGTTGGTGCAGAATTTTTAATATATGTATATATGTGTGCGACATTCTTTCAGACAGACAGATGGAGTGAAGCTACATTGAGGGAAGGGAGGGTAGCAGTGGGAGCTCGGTGCTTCAGACATGTACCATGGGGGAATGGAACCCATTTACAGACCAGGTCTTTGAGAAAAGTGAGTCAGAATTAGCGACTCCATTGTGTGCACTAAACAAAGTGGTTCGAGTATTGTCATCAGTTACATTGCACTTGACAAGATAACAACACTGTCTCTATTGTGTTCTTTTGAAGTTAGGAAAATGTACCAGGAGCAGGCCTGAGAAGTCAATCTATTCTTCATGGGTATTCTAGTGCTTCATAAAGAACAAAGAGCTGCGAAAAGGGAACTGTGCAAAGTCTGGAATCATCTGCTAACGTCATTTGTGGTCTTGGTGGGCGGGGGGCAGAGGGAGGGGGGGAGAGCAATTATGTAATTGTTGCCTGATTTGAGGCTGAGATGAGGTGCTGCACTTCCTAGCCTCATCTACACACTGGATTTGTGAAATTCTGGAATAATGCAACATTCAAAGATTAGCCTTTGTCACTTGTCTGCATTTGTCGACTGAATGGTTGGCTCTAACTTTGAAAATTATTCTGAGTGTCTGCCTTAAAAACAAACTGTTAGTTTTTAAAAGTTCAATTACTTCAGCCATCTAGACCTTTACAAGAAATGGTTGCATTATTTTAGCCTGAATTGCAGAATTTATTTCCCATTTTACAGAATTAGCAGAACCCCAGGAGTTCTTGCAGAAATGTACAATTAGGTGGTAACTAACATGAACTTCGTGTTCCTCATTCTACTAAGGAGCTGGCGTATTTTGCCTGCTTGGATGTCACGATGCTTCCAATCTGAGTCTGGTACTATTGGCACACTTCCCAGACCACTCCAGCTCCCTTGGCAGCAATGCGTGCGGTACGTATGTACATAACAACTGCAATGTGCATTTATACAGAACCCTTAATATAGAAAAAAGTGCCAAAGCGTTTCACAGATGCATAAGGAAAAATTGGACACAGAGCCACCGAAGGAGAGAATAAGGAGAGTGACCAGGAGCTTGGTCAAAGACGTGGATTTTAAGGAGGGTCTTAAAAGGTGGAAAGGTGGCGGGGAGGCAAAGAGATTTAGGGAGGGAATTCCAAAGAATGGACCCTAGGCGGCTGAATGCATGGGCGCTACTGGTGATGGGAAGGGTGGGGGTAGAATGGACAAAAATCCAGCGCTAAACTTTGGAGGAGGAATTTAAACACAAGGGACTGGATTTTCACCGACTTTGCGACCGGGTTATCGCCACGATTTGACCCTCCACCGCGAAAACCCGGTCGGCGGGATCCTCACTTACCTCTTTGCGGTGGCGCTTCCACGTACCGCTGGGGAGAGGTGCGCCGATGTGCAACGACACAGATTGTGTTACCGTCGTACTTTTGGCTCTCTCCTGACCCTTTCGCCACGCCCAGAATACCGACTGGGTCAAACCTGTCAGTGCAGCCCTGCCAGCAGCGGCAAGTATGAAGACCTGCAAAAAAGGTAAGTTATAGCTTTTATTTTTTAATTATTTTTCAGCGCTTTAGTAGGTAAGGGTTTTGTGAATGTTTTTTTGCAATTTTTTTTGTTTGTTTTTTCCCCCCTTCTAAGGCCTCTCTCGCAGCGCTACCAGCCCCAGAGTAAAGTTGCCGAAACTTGTGGTTTACGCTGCGAATCCTCGTGCAACGTCAACTTCACCAGGCACAGACATAAAGGCTGAATGTTAGACCTAACAATGGTAGCACAGCGAAAAGGGTCATTTTGGCGTAAAACTACCATTTTGGCTGAAAAACAAAAATCTAGCCCATCAACGAGGACAAAAGTGACAGGTGACTGGGATGGGGTGGGATAGGATTTGGGCAATCGAGCTTTGGGTGAGCTGAAGTGTATGGAGGGTGGAAGATGGAGACCAGCCAGTCTGGATGTGACAAAGCCATAGATGAGGATTTCAGCGGCAGATGGGCCGAAATAAGGGACCTGGCAGGCGATGGAGGTAACTGCTCATATATGCATAATACACCACACTAATATAATGATATTATCCGTTGCCATGTAGAAGTTTCTGGAATGTTTCTGGAATGTTGGGTGTGTGGTGCATGTTAGATTGCAGCTGACAATAATGTATCACGAAAAAAATTCACGTCTTCTGATACTGGCTAATACTGGATTGCATGTATCTGGCCTCACACTTGAACAATATCCAATGGAGTGAAGTGTTAAAGGGAGGAAGAGCATGGAAAGGGTCATAGCCCAAATGAGTTAGCACCTTCAGCAAACGTAGGTTCTGGCCAGCAGAGTATGTGAAATACTCAGACGTCCATTACCATATTTAAAAGCCTCAAGCCAAACCACTCAGAAATTCCAGAGTTGCTGCACAATATGAAGTGCACAGTCACTTCCCTTCGGGACGCACCCCAGTTACATAAGTCCAGAGAAAACTTTAGCACAATTTGGTTCAGGAAGCCCAAGTCTGCAGGAGAGGAGGAGAGGAAATGGGAAGCTTCTATATGAAGTAATTTCCAATGTTTTCTCTATCAAAGGGTGTTACTACAGCCCTGTAGACCATGAGCTTGATGGTATATTTGAGAGCCTGGTCTTCGAACACTCTTTTCCTCAGGCGGCTGAAGGCTGCACTGGCGCACTGGAGGCGGTGTTGAATCTCGTCATCAGTGTCTGCTCTTGTTGATAAGAGGCTCCTGAGGTATGGGAAATGGTCCACGTTGTCCAGGGCCGTGCCGTGGATCTCGATGATGCCCTCCTGTATGGCTCAGAGACATGGACCATGTACAGTAGACACCACAAGGCGCTGGAGAAATACCACCAACGATGTCTCCGCAAAATCCTACAAATCCCCTGGGAGGACAGACGCACCAACATTAGCATCCTCAACCAGGCCAACATCCCCAGCATTGAAGCACTGACCACACTTGCTCAGCCCCACTGGGCAGGCCACATTGTCCGCATGCCAGACATGAGACTCCCAAAGCAAGCGCTCTACTCGGAATTCCTTCACGGAAAACAAGCCATAGGTGGGCAGAGGAAACGTTACAAGGACACCCTCAAAGCCTCCCTGCTAAAGTGCAACATCCCCACTGACACCTGGGAGTCCCTGGCCAAAGACCGCCCTAAGTGGAGGAAGTGCATCCGGGAGGGCGCTGAGTAACTTGAGTCTCATCGCTGAGAGCATGCAGAAATCAAGCGCAGGCAGCGGAAAGAGCGTGCGGCAAACCTGTCACACCCTCCCTTACCCTCAACAACCATCTGTCCCACCTGTGACAGGGACTGTGGTTCTCGTATTGGACTGTTCAGCTACCTAAGGACTCATTTTAAGAGTGGAAGCAAGTCTTCCTCGATTCCGAGGGACTGCCTATGATGATGATATCAAAGGGTAGATGTAGATTGATACTCTTGCTTTTGGTAGCTCCTTGTGGAGCACAGGAAAAACCAAAATGGGGTTGCTCCAGCAACACTTGCACGTCGGCTCGAAGCCAGGGACGGAGGCACTGGGGGACCAGGCACTGGTCCTGTTGTGTGGGGACGGCTGTGTGGGGACGGCTGTGTGGAATGGAGTGGAACAGATGAAAGGGGAGGAAAATAAAAAAATGAATTGGTTTAAGAATTACATGGAATCTACAGCACGAAAACAGGCCCATCGGCCCAACAGGCCTATGCCAGGCTTGCTCTGCTACATATCTTCTTCTTCTTAGGTGGTCCCACGTATCGAGGATGACTTGCTTCCACGCCAAAAAGGCATGAGTTCACAGATGTTTCAGGTCACTGGTCCAACTACATGTTGAAGGGTGAAAGATGCCTGTGCATTGATTTTTTTTAACGTGTGGTGGCCGTTGCACACCAGCCACCACACAGGCTTGACGGAGCTAGGTCTTGGTCCAGTGGCAAAGACAACTGGAGACCAGCTCTGCTGCATGGACCTAGTGCGCGCACATATCACAGTGTGGGCTGGCCCGCGCTGCCCCTGGGCCCTTGCCTCTCCTGGGCCCCGATCACATCGCTACATATAAACAATTTTGAAACACATGAAAAGAAAAAGGCTAAATATTTAAATCTTGAGTATTTCAACATTGATGGTAAAAATCAATTATACTTTGCAAAACTATGAAACACACTGTACACCTTGCAATGGTTTACTTCAGCTATCAGAAGAATGCATTGCTATTGGAAACAAACCATCTGTTCCAGTGGTGCTGTAAATGCCCAACATAGCATTTGAGAAAACAAAGCATCGTTAAAACACAAGTAGGGTGTTAGAAGTCAAATTCAAACTTTTGCTGCTTATTAAAGGGATGGCTATATTTCCATAAATAAACAAAACTAACCAGATCAAAGGGCAGATTCATAGAAATGTTCTTATTATATTTGAGTGGATTCACCAGTGAGTTCACATATAAGCAACATGGAAAATAATTCCAACAGAAATCAGCAGAGAAGCATCTCTTCTGTCAACCAAGTAATTTCTATCCGTAGGATTATCATTGCCTTTCAAAGCTGTTCCTTACCTCCCAGAAGTGCAATTCCAACAGAGATCACTGGATAATGATCAGGAGCAACAAGCCTGGCTTATTGTTTTCCTCCTCCTTAATCCATGGATGTTGAAGCAAACTGTTATGTATGTTAGCTGGGTTTTACCTGCCACCGGAGGGTGTGACTGTCGGAGTCCTAATGGTCACTGGCAGACACGTACAAGCCACATATATAATGCTGGCAACCATGTTGAATCCTCACTTTGAGAATAAATAAACTAGAGTAAGGCCATGCCTGAACTAGCTCACTGTACTTAGCCTCGTGGAGTTATTCGATATTTAACAATTGGCGACGAGTTAAAAATACAAACTTTCACGCAACCATGTCTGTTGGAATTTTAGAGAGATTCGTGGAAGGGGAAGACTGGGAGGATTTCACTGATTGCCTCGACCAGTACTTCGTAGCCAACGATTGGAAAGAACCGATAACGCAATTAAGCACAGGGCGGTTCTCCTCACCGTTTGTGGGTCAAAGATTTATGGCTTCATCAAGAATCTACTCTCACCAACTCGACCAAAGGATAAGACTTACGATGAATTGTGTGCGCTGGTTCGGAACCACTTTAAACCGAAGGAAAGCATCACCATGGCGAGATATCGTTTCCATACGTACAATCGCTCCGAGGGCCAGGACGTGGCGGAATTTGTCGCCGACCTGAAACATCTCGCTGGGCCGTGCAACTTCGGAGCTGCATTCGAGGAAGTGCTGTGGGACTGTTTCGTGCTTGGCACCGGCCACGAGGTCATCCATCGAAGGCTGCTGAATCTCTAGACCTGAGCAGGGCCATCACGATCGCCCAGGCAAGCATGTCCACGGACGAAAATTCGAAACAGATATCTTCCCAGCATCGAAACTCACCGGCAAATACTGTGCATAAAATAATATCATCGGCAGGCAGAGCTGCACATGGCAGGGCCTACCCGCCCGCGTTCGTACGACCTGTAACTGCTCAAAGTCCGCCGTCGGGGGTGAATCAAATCTTGTCTTGTTGGCATTGCCGGGACTATCATCGGGCCCATCAATGCGGATTCAAGCAATATGTGTGCAAGTGCCCTGCGACACATTCGCTGAAGGTGCCCCATTGTTGCACAGCCTTTGCACATGTACTGGTGAGGATGATCGATCCAGCGTGGATCAAGCGGCACAGGCAACTCAATCTGAAGTACAGGATGAAGAAGTGTATGGGGTAAATTCTTTTACCAAAAGTCCTCTGATAATACTGGAAGTTAAATTGGAATTGGACATGTATGCGAGTCAGTCAATAATGAGCCAGAGGGCTTTCGAAAAGCTGTGGGACACTAAAGCAAAAAGACCCAAACTGAGCCCAATCAATGCGAAGCTGTTTACCTACACCAAAGAGCTCATACCAGTCATTGGCAGTGCAGCAGTAAAGGTATCGTACGATGGAGCTGTGCATGATTTATCATTGTGGATCATTCCAGGCAATGGCCCAATGCTGTTCGGCAGGAGTTGGCTTGAGAAAATTAAATGGAATTGGAAAGATATTAAAGTCTTATCATCAGTGGATGACGCTTCGTGTGCTCAAGTGCTGAGCAAGTTTCCCCCGTTGTTCGAACCAGGCATCAGCAACTTCACGGGAGCCAAGATGCAGATCCACTTAGGCCCGGATGCAAGACCCATCCATCACAAGGCTCAGGCGGTTCCGTACATGATGAGGGAGAAGGTCGAGATCGAACTGGAAAACAGGAAGGTATCATATCACCAGTCGAGTTCAGCGAATGGGCCAGTCCAATTGTCCCGGTGTTGAAAAGTGATGGCACGGTCAGGATCTGCAGCGACTACAAGGTAACGATCAACCGAGTCTCGATACAGGATCAGTACCCATTACCCAAAGCTGATGACCTGTTTGCAACGCTAGCAGGGTGAGGGGCGTGGGGTGCGGGGGAAGTCGTTCACCACATTGGACCTGACCTCCACTTACATGACACAATAGCTGGTCGAGTCTTCGAAAAATCTGACGTGCATCAACACGACAAAGGACTGTTTATATATCACAGATGTCCTTTCGGAATTCGCTCGGTGGTAGCCATATTTCAAAGAAATATGGAGAGTTTGTTGAAGTCCGTCCCGAGAACCGTTGTGTTCCGAGATGACATCCTGATCACCGGTCGTGACGCCACCGAACACCTGCCAACCTGGAAGAGGTTCTACGTCATCTGGACAGAGTGGGACTCAGGCTAAAACGCTCCTAGTGCATTTTCATGGCACCAGAAGTTGAATTCCTGGGGAGAAAGATTGCAGCAGACAGCATCAGGCCTACGGACTCAAAGACAGTGGCCATCAAGAATGCACCCAGACCCCAGAGTGTGATGAAGCTGCGTTCATTCATGAGTCTTCTCAACTATTTCGGTAACTTTCTACTAGTTTGAGCACATTGCTAGAGCCCTTGCACATGTTGCTGAGAAAGGGTAATGACAGGGTTGGAGCCAAATCTCAAGACAGAGTCTTTGAGAAGGCCAGGAACCTGCTATGTTCCAATAAATTACTGGTACACCATGTAAGCAGTTAGTGCTGGCCTGCAACGCCTCATCATATGGGGTCGGTTGTGTGCTCCAGCAAGCCAATGTATCAGGCAAACGCAAACCAGTTGCATACGCATCCAGGTGTCTGTCTAAGGCTGGAAGAGCCTATAGTATGGTAGAGAAAGAGGCTTTAGCATGCGTATATGGGGTTAGGAAAATGCACTGATACCTGTTTGGGCTTCGGTTTGAGCTTGAAACAGACCACAAGATGCTCATTTCATTGTTTTCTGAGAGCAAAGGTATAAACACCAATGCCTCGTCCTGCATCCAAAGATGGGCACTGACATTATTCACTTATGATTATGTCATCCGCCACAGACCAGTCACTGAAAACTGTGCTGATGCGCTTAGCCGGCTACCATTTCCCACAACCGGGGTGGAAATGCCACAGCCCGCAGACTTGCTGCTGGTCATGGATGCCTTCGAGAGCGAGGGGTCACCCGTCACGGCTCGCCAAATTAGGACCTGGACCAGCCAGGATCCTGTACTGTCAAGCGTAAAAAAGTGTGTCCTAAATGGAAATCGGCCCGCCATTACCAGGGAACTGCAGGATGAAATTAAGCCTTATAGCCGCCGCAAAGATGAATTGTCTATTCGGTCTGATTGTCTGTTATGGGGTAATCATGTTGTTATGCCAAAAAAAGGCAGGGAAACTTTTGTGCGTGATTTACACAGTACCCACCCAGGCATTGTCATGATGAAGGCCATTGCCAGGTCTCACGTTTGGTGGCCCGACATTTACTCGGACTTGGAGACATGCGTGCATCAGTGCAACACTTGCATGCAACTGAGTAACGCACGTGTGGAGGCTCCACTGAGTCTGTGGTCATGGCCATCAAACTGTGGGCAAGGATCCACATAGACTTTGCCGGCCCCTTTTCCGGCAAAATGTTTTTAGTGGTAGTGGACGCTTACTCCAAATGGATTGAATGTGTAATCATGTCATCCAGCACGTCCACAGCCACGATTGAAAGCTTCCGGGCCATGTTCACCACCCATAGCCTGCCCGACGCCCTCGTCAGCGACAACGGACAGTGTTTCACCAGTTCAGAGTTCCACGAGTTTATGACCTGTAATAGCATCAAGCATGTCAGGTCTGCCCCTTTCAAACCCGCATCTAACGGTCAAGCGGAGCGGGCTGTCCAAACTATCAAGCAGAGCGTAAAATGCGTGACTCATGGCTCCCTACAACTCTTGTTGTGAACAAAATAAACATTAAATCAAGTGCTCCCTGATTAAAGGGGGGGACACTCCAAACACTTTCAGACAAGTGCTCCCTTGTTTTTTTTGTTTCTTTTTGTTTTTTTTGGGGCACTAAAAAACACAGATCATACAAGAGCCCCCTTGTTAAATGGGTGGGGGGGGCACTAAAACCGACAAACATAGACAAATGAAACTTTAAACAGTAGTAATCAAATTAAAATTTGGTTGCCGGACGTGATGATGCACTCCAGCCCCTCCGGTGCCCACCTCTCGTGGAAGGCCGCGAGCGTACTGGTGGACACCGCGTGCTTCATCTCCAAGGACACCCTGGCTCGGAAACGGCTCCCTACCGACCCGCTTGTCCCGCATTATGCTCAGTTACCGGATGAGACCCCACTCACTCACCGGGGTCCCTCCTCCCGAGCTGTTAATGAAGAGAGGCCTCAAATCCAGGCTCTCCCTTGTACACCCGGATCTCAATGATCAGGTCAAAACCAGAAGGCAATGGCAGCAATGGTATCACGATAGCGCGGCCACATCACGTGACATTGCTGTTCATGACCCTGTGTTTGTCCTGAATTGTGGTCATGGTCCAAAGTGGGTTGCTGGCACGGTTTTGGCCAAGGAGGGGAACAGGTTGTTTGTTGTCAAACTGTTCAATGCCCAAATGTGCAAGATGCACATCGACCAAACCAAACTGCGATTCACAGACAACCCAGAACAAATTGAAGATGACATCATCATTGACCAACCAACCATCAGTTGACCGTGGTGTTATTCACGAAGATGAACCTACCGTCCCTGATAGTCCTGTCAGACCGACTGCTCCGCAATGCAGCAATGGTCCTACTAACTCACCCAAGCTTGGGTTTGAACTGAGAAGATCAACCAGGGAGCGGAAGGCCCCGGACCGTCTCTACTTGTAAATACAACCTGTACCAAGGACTTTGGGGGGAATGATGTTATGTATGTTAACTGGGTTTTACCTGCCACCGGAGGGCACGACTGTCGAAGTCCTAATGGTCACCGACAGACACGTGCAAACCATACTTAGCCTCGTGGAGTTATTCGATACTTAACACAAACTATAATAATGGAATCCCGATTAAAGGAAAAAATAGAAGAACATCTAGCAACCAAAAATATAATAATGAATAGTCAGCATGGATTTCAAAAGGGAAAGTCTTGCTGACCAACCTCATTGAATTTTTTGAAGGGGTAACAGAGAAAGTAGACAATGGTAATGCAGTAGGTGTAATTTATCTAGATTTCCAAAAGGCCTTCAATAAGGTCATCATCATCATCGGCAGTCCCTCGGAATTGAGGAAGACTTTCTTCCACTCTTAATATGAGACCTTAGGTGGCTAAACAGTCCAATACGAGAACCACAGTCCCTGTCACAAGTGGGACGGATAGTCGTTGAGGGAAACGTTTTGCTAGATAAGACACAGAGAGAATGCTTCCACTTTTGGGGAAAAGGCCATCAATATAAGATAGTCACCAAGAAATCCAATAGGGAATTCAGAAGAAACTTCTTTACCCAAGAAGTGGTGAGAATGTGGAACTCGCTACCACAGGGATTGGTTGAAGCGAATAATATAGATGCATTTAAGGAGAGGCTAGACAAGCATAGGAGGGAGAAGGAAATAGTCAACATCATCATCATCACAGGCAGTCCCTCGGAATCGAGGAAGACTTGCTTCCACTCCTGAAGTGAGTTCTTTGATGGCTGAGCAGTCCAATATGAGAGCTACAGTCCCTGTCACAGGTGGGACAAATAGTCGTTGAGGGAAGGGGTGGGTGGGACTGGTTTGCCGCACGCTCTTTCCGCTGCCTGCGCTTGATTTCTGCATGCTCTCGGCATTGAGACTCGAGGTGCTCTCCGCCCTCCCGGATGCACGTTCTCCTTTTAGGGCGGTCTTTGGCCAGAGACTCCCAGGTGTCAGTGGGGATGTTGCACTTTATCAGGGAGGCTTTGAGGGTGTCCTTGTCACGTTTCCTCTGCCCATCTTTGGCTCGTTTGCCAAGGAGGAGTTCCGAGTAGAGCGCTTGCTTTGGGAGTCTTGTGTCTCGCATGCGGACAATGTGGCCTGCCCAGCGGAGCTGATCAAGTGCAGTCAGTGCTTCAATGCTGGGGATGTTGGCCTGGTCAAGGACACTAATGTTGGTGCGTCTGTCCTCCCACGGGAATTGTAGGATTTTGCAGAGACACCGTTGGTGGTATTTCTCCAGCGACTGGAGATGTCTACTGTACATGGTCCATGTCTCTGAGCCATACAGGAGGGCAGGTATTACTACAGTCCTGTAGACCATGAGCTTGGTGGCAGTTTTGAGGGCCTGATCGTCAAACACTCTTTTCCTCAGATGGACGAAGGCTGCACTAGCGCACTGGAGGCGGTGTGGAATCTCGTCGTCAATGTCTGCTCTCGTTGATAAGAGGCTCCCAAGGTATGGGAAATGGTCCACTTTGTCCAGGGCCGTGCCTTGGATCTTGATGACTAGGGGCCAGTGCTGTGCGGCGAGGACAAGCTGGTAGAGGACCTTTGTCTTATGGATGTTTAACGTAAGGCCCATGCTTTCGTACGCCTCAGTAAATACGTCGACTATGTCCTGGAGTTCAGCCTCTGTATGTGCGCAGGCGCAGGCATCGTCCGCGTACTGTAGCTCGACGACAGAGGTTGGGGTGGTCTTGGACCTGGCCTGGAGACGGCGAAGGATGAACAGGTTCCCGTTGTTTCTGCAGTTTAGTTCCACTCCAGTGGGGAGCTTGTTGACTGCGAGGTGGAGCATGGCAGCGAGGAAGATTGAGAAGAGGGTTGGGGCAATGACGCAGCCCTGTTTGACCCCGGTCCGGACATGGATTGGGTCTGTGATGGATCTGTTGGTAAGGATCACGGCCTGCATGTTGTCGTGGAGCAGGCGGAGGATGGTGACCAACTTTTGGTGGATCCGAAACGGAGGAGGACGCTCCATAGACCCTCGCGGTTGACAGTACTCCAAGTTCATTAAGGTACCCCATAACAGACTGATGAACGAGGTAAGAGAATGCGGAGTAAGGGGACAAATAGCAGAATGGATAGCTAGCTGGCTTCAAGACAAAATGCAGAGAGTGGGGGTAAAAGAAAAAAAGAAAGACTTGCATTTATATAGCGCCTTTCAGGACCACTGGTATCTTAAAGCGCTTTACAGGCACTGAAGTACTTTTGGAGTGCAGTCACTGTTGTGATGAGGGAAACACAGCAGCCAAATTACGCACAACAAGCTCCTACAGACAACAATGTGATAATGTGAAAAGGTACAATTCACAGTGGCAGAGGTGTGTCGTGGTGTTCCACAAGCATCAGTGCTGGGACCACTGTTGTTCACAATTTATATTAACGATTTAGACTTTGGAATCAAAAACACAATTTCTAAATTTGCAGATGACAAAAAATTGGGGGGATAGTCAATATTGAGGAGAACTGCAACAAATTACAGGAGGACATTAATGAACTTGCAGAATGGGTATATAATTGGCAAATGAAGTTTAACACAGATAAATGTGAGGTGTTACATTTTGGTAGGAAGAATAGGGAGGTCACTTATTACTTGGAAGGTACGAGTCTGGGTGGGGTAGAGGAACAAAGGGATCTCGGAGTACAAATACACACATCACTAAAAGTTGTGCCACAGGTTATCATGGCCATAAAAAAAGCAAACCAAGCGCAAGGGTTTATTTCTAGAGGTATAGCTTTGAAAAGTAGTTTATGTTATGCTAAACCTGTATCGAACCTTGGGTACACCACACTTGGAGTTCTGCGTACAGTTCTGGTCACCATATTATAAAAAGGATATAGAGGCACTGAAGAGGGTGCAGAGAAGATTTACAAGGATGATACCAGAAATGTGAGGATATATATATCAGGAAAAATGAAGGCTGAAGGGTGACCTAATAGAGGTCTTTAAAATTATGAAATGTTTTGCTAGATAAGACACAGAGAGAATGCTTCCACTTTTGGGGAAAAGGTCATCAATATAAGATAGTCACCAAGAAATCCAATAGGGAATTCAGAAGAAACTTCTTTACCCAAGGAGTGGTGAGAATGTGGAACTCGCTACCACAGGGATTGGTTGAAGCGAATAGTATAGATGCATTTAAGGGGAGACTAGACAAGCATAGGAGGGAGAAGGGAATAGTCAACATCATCATCATCATAGGCAGCCCCTTGGAATCGAGGAGGACTTGCTTCCACTCCTGAAGTGAGTTCTTTGGTGGCTGAACAGTCCAATACGAGAGCTACAGTCGCTGTCACAGGTAGGGCAGATAGTCATTGAGGGAAGGGGTGGGTGGGACTGGTTTGCCGCATGCTCTTTCTGCTGCCTGCACTTGATTTCTGCATGCTCTCGGCATTGAGACTCGAAGTACTCATCGCCCTCCCGGATGCACTTTCTCCTCTTAGGGCAGTCTTCGGCCAGGGACTCCCAGGTGTCAGTGGGGATGTCGCACTTTTTCAGAGAGGCTTTGAGGGTGTCCTTGTAACGTTTCCGCTGCCCACCTTTGCCGTAAAGGAGCTCTGCATAGAGCACTTGCTTTGGGAGTCTCGTGTCTGGCATGCGAACTATGTGGCCTGTCCAGCAAAGCTGATCGAGTGTGGTCAGTGCTTCAATGCTGGGGACGTTAGCCTGGACGAGGAAACTGACGTTGGTGCGCCTGTCCTCCCAGGGGATTTGTAGGATCTTATGGAGACATCATTGGTGATATATCTCCAGTGACTTGAGGGGTCTTCTGTACATGGTCCATGCCTCTGAGCCATACAGGAGGGCGGGTATTACTACAGCCCTGTAGACTATGAGCTTGGTGATAGATTTGAGGGCCTGGTCTTTAAACACTCTTTTCCTCAGGCGGCCGAAGGCTGCACTGGCGCACTAGAGGCGGTGTTGAATCTCTGCATCAATGTCTGCTTTTGTTGATAAGAGACTCCTGAGGTATGGGAAATGATCCACATTGTCTCGGGAATAGAGGGTTATGCTGACAGAGTTAGATGAGGAAAGACAGGAGAAGGCTCGAGTGGAGCATAAACACTGGCATGGACTGGTTGGGTCAAATGGCCTGATTCTGTGCTGCATATCTGATGTAATCCCTATGCAATAATGCCGAGGCCAGCTAATTCTGCGCAGACCAGCATTTGAATCTGGGACATTCTGGACTGCAATGCTTGATTCCACACTTGGTGGAACATTTACTGACTGAGTCATTCGATCAGCTTAAGCAGAAAAATTACTATAGCATATCATACTTTTAACCACTCACCAGTGAATTGAAATATGTTTATATATTATACATTTATATACATATATTGCCTGTGTTGAATTTATGATAATAAATTTTTATTGCTAGAAAGAGTATCTAAAGGGTTAACACCTAAAGTTGCTCAAAGTATTTTGCAACCGATGGGTCCATTAACTCAGACCAGAAGTTGGCTGGAAGGGCCTCATAAGGTGTGGGTTTTTATGACCAACGCAATGGATTGTCTAACTTAGAACTGTTTCTCTGCCCAGGGTTATTACATTAATCACTAACATCTTTACCATTGTCAAACATTGGCTATTCATTTAATATTGATGAACAGCTGTTCGATCTAATGTAGTTATGAACCGTCCCACTTCGCTGCCGTCTCCCTTCTGCACTAACTCGCACTGTACCCTGCAGTAGTACACCCCCACGCTGCCCATGGCCGCTGCTCATCATTCCTTTTATGGCCCCGACTTGCCGCTGATAGTCTCTCGCCTCTCGTCATCAAGGTCCAGGTCGGTGATTGGAGGGTGGGCAGTTACAGCAGGAGTGGCGAGGTCGGGGCGAAGGAGCGGCGAGAGATTGTAGAGGGACGTGATTGGGGCCCAGGAGAGGCGTCAGTTCGGGGCCCAGAAGAAGCGAGAGCCCAGGGGCAGCATGGGCCAGCCCACACTGCGATATGTGTGTGCACTATGTCCGTGCAGCAGAGCTGGTCTCCAGTCGCCTTGGTTAATCCTTGCCACTGGACCAAGACCTAGCTGCATCAAGCCCGTGCGGTGGCTGGTGTGCAAAGGTCACCACACGTTAAAAAAAATCCACGAACAGGCATCCTCCACCCTTCAGGATGTAGCTCAGGACCTGGAATATTAGGTCCTTCATTGAAGCATCTGTGAACTCATCCTTTTTTGGCATGGAAGCAAGTCATCCTCGTTTCGAGGGACTGCCTATGATGATGATGATGATGAGTTATGAGAGATGCCTTTTGTTGCCGAGGTGGCTCTATACCGTATTAACATAGAACAACGGGTCAGCCCCTAGTCTGGGGTAGTGGGTTTGATCGACAGCTGTGTGAGATCTTTTGAGAAGGGGACTGGATCATTGACTGGTTGCAGCTTATTTAAAGGATTCTGATGAAGGGTCATTGACCTGAAACATTAACTCTGCTTTTTTCTCCACAGTTTCTGCCTGACCTGCTGAGTATTTCCAGCATTTTTTGCTTTTATTTGGCAGAGATCTCTTATTACAAGATTATATTGATTGTCATTTGCAGATCAACACTTAATTTCAGTCCTACATCCAAGACTTTTATATCTTAAGGTGGTAATTTTAACTCCCTAAAACTGGTGGATTTGGGTCGGGTGGGATGTTAAAATTTTAAAAATCTCCAAACCCGAACCCACCCATTTCCGGTTTGGACAGAGGCAGGACAGGCGGTGGCCGACCAACCTGCTCCCTGGAGGCAGGTCCCACATCTAAATATTTAATGAGGCTACATGTCTCAGATTTAATCATTTTCCAGCTTTAACGTTAGTCGGCAGCATTTTCCGGGCCTTAGGAAACCCGGCAGCTAAAGGGAAGTGAGGTCTGCTGAGTGGAACAGATCATTGCTTTTCCAGCACTGCTTGTGGGCCAGGAAGAGCAAGAGTGCTTCCTCTAAGCCCACCAAGATAACCTGCTTCCCCCGCCCTCCCCGCCCCAATCGGATACCCCCGCCTCACCCTCGCACGCGATTACCGACCACGTCTCTCAGCATCTAATCTCTGTCCGACCCCCACAATCACCTCCCAACCCTCCAAACCATGCTGTGCCCACCAACCACCTCCCTCACTATCTCTACCCCGAGGAGCAAGAAACCTCCCTGCTCCTGGGCTGCGGCCTCTTCTGCGGCGTTCCCTGCCCGACAGGGAGCCAAGCCTGGCAATCAGGCCGGCATCCGGGAGGGGAACCTATTTCAAAAAACAAGCTACACAGACTTTGTCGTCATATCTCCACAGCATTGACCAACCAGAACGTCCCCTCCACACGTGGAAATTCCGCCCCAGGAAAGATCGGGACCTGAAAGTTTAAGGACTGCCAGCAGAAACAGCCGAGCAAGTTTTCAAATGGTAGGGAGGGAAGTGCATCTTTATTTTAAAATCTATGTTTGGAGAGAAAGCAAATGATGTCTATTATTTTATGTTCTGAGGAAGGTAGAATAACGTGGGTTTCACTCTGTAACACTTTACTATCCGTTCATCTGTCTTGTGCAAATAAAACCACTAATTGATTTGGAACCTGTGTTCTTGGTCTGGTAAGAGGGCAATATCCTCAGACTAGAGGAGATATATGTGGCAACGCATGATACAGTCCAGTAGCCAATGTACAGAGCAAGGGTTCTTTGTTACCATTTGAGTCTTGCTCTAAGTTACCTAGATATTGTGCAGGAAAAGATTGTGGTGGGTATCCTGGGTAGCTTCAGATGCAGTATGTCATTGTGAAGAAGGAACTGCCATGTGGCATGATATCCCTTGCATGGCATGCAAAAGGGCATAAGTTTGATTGGAGACTCCGTCTAATTATGGAAAGTGCTTTTCTGATGTGAATGCAAGTTGAAAGTATTGGAGAAAAGCCTTAATTGTAACACTGATATCCCGACGTCTCTGGAGTGCTCAGATAGCATAATATTTATCCAGATCCACATTCTATTTAATGTGTTCCTAGGTATATAAAGTTCTGATACTGTACAAGGCAATGATTTAACTGCTCCTGTCATTAAATATTTACTTCAACATTTTCTGTTTTTAAGCTTTGGTGCTGTTCAGAGCTTTCAGCGCTTTGATCAACATTTTTATGAAGTCTTTTTAGTTTGATGAAAGGTATCTGATTATAATTCTAACGGCAAACAATATTTCACCGGGCAATAAATGTCAAAATTAACAAGTGCACTGAATATATTATTATTGTTGGGACCTCACCAGGAATCAAGATATTTTGCCTCGTGTTTCTGTCTCTGTCAGCTTGGGCTTTTCATCTCCTGTATCTTACCCAAATGGATATATTTTGTACGTACGTCTAGGCAGTGAGTTCGAGTTATTAAATTATGAATGGCATCAAAAGTCGTCCTCATCCATGTCCACAACAGAGGTTAAGAGCAGGAACTCAGCTATTTATGTTTTCTCCCTTATCCAGAGACACTGAAACCAGTCACAACATCCCCCACTCACCACAGACCAAGTACTGAAGCTGGGATTTTTGTCCTCAATGAGACTGTATGCAACAGCACATGGTACACTTATCATCCACTGAACTAAAGAGGGAGACTTCTGCTTCCGTCAATCTTTCATCACTCCCTCCAGCCTATTTTTCCAACACTGTATCTCGTCATATGCTCTTTGGGAACTTTTTTCTGTGGTTATATTTTTTGGTAACTGAAAAGTTCACATATTGGGAAAATAAAGTCCAACGTCAAGAGCCGAGTATAATCTTTAAAAGATTTATGGATTTTTTTCCCATAACCATTCCAAAAACTTGAGCACGTAACACCTAGGCTGACATTTCAGTTCAGTACTGACGGAGTGCTGCACTGCTAGAGGTGCCATCTTTCAGATGAGACATTAAACCGAGGCCCCATCTGTGCTCTCACATGATTGTAAGAGATCTCAGGTCCTTCCCAAAATCTCAAAACTCCTACCTCCCTCAGTCTTTCCTTCCTCAGTCTTTTAAAACTCAGCATCACTTAATCACTACTTCCTCATTTACCCAAACTTCGTTTACCTTTATGGTGTCCTGCATTAGGTTTATCAAAAATCTAAAAGTAAAATTGTGCATTGATAAGTTAACCTAGGTCACTATGAATTATAAATTCCATTCAGAATTGACCACAGAGAGTAGAATTGCTACAATACAGTGCAGGAATTTGAGACGATTGCTCTGCCTACGGGATCTCCCTATTGTCTCCCAATTGCCTGCCATACTCTGGATCTGAACCCGAGTCCCAGAAGTGAATGGACAATGCGCTCACCCACTCTGCCTCCTAGAACCTCTTCATTTATTTTTGACCAACAGCATTTTATTTTTGAGCATTCTCTGTAACCTCCTCCAGCTCCACAACCCTCCACGATATCTGCGCCTCTTGAGCAACCCGGATTTTAATCGTTTCACCAATTCCAGAGCTTAGGGCCTCAACTGCCTGGGCCCTAAGCTCTGGAATTCCCTCCCTGAACCTCACTACCTCTCTTTTTTTCCTTTAAAACTCTCCTTAAAATCTACCTCTTTGATCAAGCTTTTGCTCATCTGCCCTAATATCTTCTTATGTGGCTTGGTGTCAAATTTTGTTTGATAACGCTCCTGTGAAGCACCTTGGGATGGTTTACTATGTTAAAGGCGCTATATAAATACAAGCTTTTGTTGTTGTTTACAAGAATGTAAAGAAAGCCACTTATGAAGTTGAATACAGAATCACCAGGGAGAATCGGCTAATACGAAGAGAACAGAAGATGTGTAGGAGAATTGTAAGCAATAATGCTCCTGTTTTATGAGTGCTAATTCAGGAAATTGGGGCAAAAGAGAAAACATGATTTTGAAAGCAAAACTTCAGTTTCGTGGATAGACTAGAGAAGCTGAGATTGCTCTCCTTAGGGCAGAGAAGGTTAAGGAGAGATTTGATAGAAGTGTTCAAATTCATGAAGGGTTTTGATAGAATAAATAAGGAGAACGTGTTTCCACTGGCAGGTGGGGTCAGTAACCAGAGGACACAGATGTAAGGTAATTGGAGAAAGAACCGATGGAGAGATGAGTAACGTTCCCCCTACGCTGCGCGGCCATGGCAACAATCGCGAGGTTCCGCGCCGGCCGTTGATTGGCTGTTCTGCTGTAAATGATACATGATTTAAAGGGACCGCACACCTAAAATAAAAATTGGAGGGAACATTAGCAATGAGGAGAATTTATTTTGCACAGCGAGTTGTTATGATCTGGAATGCCCTGCCTGAAAGGGTGGCAGAAGCAGATTCAATAGTAACTTTCAAAAGGGAATTATTTTTATATAGTACTTGCAAAGGAAAATTTTGCAGGGCTATGAGCATGGAGCAGGAGAGTAGGACTAATTGGATAGCTCTTTCAAAGAGGCACGATGGGTTGAATGGCCTACGTCTGTACAGTATGCTTTTATGATAATGACACAAACTGGTTGATTTCCACAGACTCTTGTGAGACCGTGCGAGTTCAAGTCACAGTTTGTGTGTTTTTAAGCTGAAGTTGCAAAATTTCATGTCTTTGTACTTATTACAAAAAAAATATATTGGATTTAGATTCAATTCCAAATAGTTAAATGGCACTCAATTTACAAGTCTAATAAAAAATTCAGCGGGTTTTGTTAGTTCTGGTGAAATTCTGAGACAAATATATAACCAGTCAGAGTTCTTAGAAATAGCCCATTATCACTGGAAACCAGTAGGACTAGCTGTTCCAGAGTACACTACAGTTACGCAGCATAGAGTTTACAACGAAGGTCATTAAGTGGGTGTATATAGGATAGCGTTGCGGTTTTGAAATTTTATGTACCAGTCAAATTGTATGCTTTTTAGAATTATACTTGGGTACAATCTGTGGTTTATTTAGATGTGGATTAAATGACAGTGCTTGGATGTGTGATAGTGAAAGGACAACATATATTGCCTTTTTTTGACGAGAACATTTTTTTTTGAGCCTTCTGTGATCAGAACCTGCTGTGTGATTTCTTTGTAGGGTAACGTAGTTACATCTGTATGAAAACTCTTTTCATGCTGTGGATATCCAGTTTGTTCCTCTTTAGTGTAAAGGAAAGCACCACGAGATTGCACTATATACATATACATAAGTACCCTCGACTTACTTTATTAAAGTTGCTATTGTAGGGCTGTCCAATAGTGTGTTGAGCCATGCGGAGCAAGATATTCCGAGGTGTGAACCTTGGCCTTGCTGATTTAGCTGATTTCAGACAGTGCCTGGTGGCGGGGGAGAGGTGGGAATCAGCCAGAGACCCCCTGGAAACAATGCTGCACACTCCTCAGTTGAATAGCCTGCCAACACTCATTGCCACTAGGATGAGGAACGTAACCTTCTGACACCTTGTTCAAGTGGCCTTTCTGATGTGTGAGCCGAGACAGTGAATGTTCAACAATCACTGGGGGCATCATAGTCAAGTTCAATCCGGTTTTTGTTTAATAGCCACACATATTTGGGCTGGATTTTCGGCATTGATATTTTTGGGGCGATAATGGCGGCGGGGCGGGAACAGTTTGCGTCTCAGTAATTAAGTTTGGGCGGCTAGGCCCTGAGTCAGGAGGCACAGCGCTAAAGGAGGTGTTGTACACCTCTCTTGGGCGTTAGCTGGGAAACTCCTGAGCTAAAGAGCTGGGCCGGGAGCGCTCCGAGATACTCCTGGGTGGTGGGGGCGGAACTTAAGAACAATACCACAAAAACATTCCCAAAACATTACCCACGCCACCTCAACACAAATCGCGAAAATAATAATGAAAAGAAAAGACAATCACGCTCACCTTAAGAGTCCATTACTCACCACTTCACCGACGGGATGGTTGGACCGCCCTGATTTCCCAGCTGGTCAGCGCGAAGCACGCTTTCGGGCGGACGGGTCAGGCAGGAGCTCAAACTCGCGCTGGATTCACAACCAGACGCGTTGCACACCGGGCGCAGCTCTTCCGGGCGGTGCTGCTCCGTGCCGCTACAAAACCGGACCCGAGGATCGCTGCAGGGCGCTGGAGGCTGACCGTCCGGACAGAACAGTTCACCGCCGCCATTGCCTCCACTCCGGGGCAAAAAAAGGAGCGGAAATGACCCAAAAATCCAGCCCAATTTCCATCATGGTCATTGCGTAGGAATTAAGAGTGGATCTCTGATTGATTTTCCTCGTCCAAAGCCAGGGATCTACTGGATCCACAGTGTTTCAAATTTTATACTCCCATCTGAGTTTAAGTCCTTCTATAGTTTCATCGGTCCACCAGCCCTACAACCCTCACCTCAAATTCTCTATTCCGCTGATGTACATTCCTCCTCCCTTTACCCCACAGATGCTGGCTGTCCCGACAGTTGCCTTCGCCCCACTCCATGGAATTACCTCCCTAAACCCTTCCACATAGCCAGCTCCCTCTCTTCCTTTGAAGAAATTCCTTAAAACCCATCTCTTTGATAACAACAACAACAACTTGTATTTTTATAGCACCTTTAACATAGTAAAACGTCCCAAGGCACTTCACAGGAGCGTTATAAGACAAATCAGATAAATTTGACACCGAGCCACATAAGAAGAAATTACGGCAGATGACCAAAAGCTTGGTCAAAGAGGTAGGTTTTAAGGAGTGTCTTTAAGGAGGAAAGAGAGGTAGAGAGGTGGAGAGGTTTACGGAGGGAGTTCCAGAGCTTGGCAGCTGAAGGCACGGCCACCGATGGTTGAACAGTTATAATCAGGGATGCTCAAGAGAGCAGAATTTGAGGAATGCAGAAGTCTCAGGGGGGGTTGTGGGGCTGAAGGGGATTACAGAGATAGGGAGGGTGAGGCCATGGAGGGAATTGTAAACGAGGATGAGAATTTTGAAATTGAGGTGTTGCCTAACCGGGAGCCAATGTAGGTCAGCGAGCACAGGGTGAGCGGGACTTGCTGCGAGTTTGGACAAGGGCTGACGAGTTTTGGATGGCCTCAAGTTTACGTGACGAAAGTTTGGTCACCCCTCCTAATCTTTCCTTCTTTGGCTTAACAATCATTTTTCTTCACGGATCTGTGAAGTGCCTGGGGACAGGTTTCTGCATTAAAAGTGTTAGATAAATGCTTGTTGTTGTTGTGGTCATTGAGATGAAGGGGTGCTGAGATCAGGCAACTGCGGATCAGGAATTGAACTCTGGACCTTCTGGTCTGCCTTGATTATTGCTACATCAGGCGGCATATTTACCCACCAGGTCACTGGGACCATCAACGGTTCAAACTTACTATTTAAAGATATAAATATTTAATCTGTAGAACGATCAAAAATTCTGCCTTCCCCCAAGTGGATTGTTCCAGGTAGGATGTTGCTGAGCTGGCTATTGAACATTTCCCACTGCTGTATTTGTAATTGTTGTCTTCCACATTCAGACACTCCTGATAGGTGGAAAGTGATGCCATGTTAATACAGCAGCAATGGTATTTTATTATGGAATGTTTCAGGCAGCTGTCTGGAAGACTTATGCTCATTTCCAGACAAAACAAGGTACAATTTAGAGAATGTTACACTGAAGCTACACAATGAGGCACTGCAGTTTACCAAAAAATAAACCACAAGTAATGGTGTGGAACTCTCGTGCCTAAGGGCAGAAGATCATTTGAAAATAGTGGAAGTTCACAAGATCATAAGATAAGGATGGTTGAGGAAAGTCATTCAGCCTATTTGTGTTCATCCATCCAGAAAGAGCCTACATTTGCTCTATTGCAGCGTCCAATTGATTCCGAGTTTTTCACCTGGGAATCTATTCCACGTATTGATCACTCTTTATGTGAAGAACCACCTCTTGATGTTTGTCCTAAATTTGCTTTTTACGAGAATGAACCTATGGGCTCTTGTCCAACTCCTGCAATCTAGCTCAATGTAGTTTACTGGATTTATCTTTTCCAAAGAAAGAAAGCCTTGCATTTATATAGCGCCTTTCACAATCTCAGGATGTCTCAAAGCTCTTTATAGCCAATGAAGCACTTTTGAAGTGAAGTCACTGTTTTCACGCTTTAACTATCTGATTTGCCACCAAGATTGCTCTCAGACGACTCCTCTCAATGAGCTAATCATTTGCAACTAATGATATTGTACATTGTGAACAAAATATTGCTCTGTGAATGTGGCTTGGGGCTGGTCTACCAGTTATATGAATACAGGGAGCAGATCCCAAGGAGTTTGCACTCTTTGGCGAGAAATTTCTGCTTTTGGTGCAGTCGGCAATCTGGTTGCAAAGTATGCTTGAAATTGTGCTGGTTTTCCAAGTCAAATTATGGTTCAAGTTTCCATTCAAACTCAGTTGCAAAATTACAAACATAATATCTTCAATGCAATCGGGCAGTGTAATAGAACGCAATTGTTTATTTACTTTTTCCTTGCATTAAAAAATGCTCCTTGGCGTATTTAAGAGTGGTCGTTTGGTGTAGCTGAAAATGGGTCAATCACAAGAAATAAGCTTTTAATAAGACTGTCCAGTCCACTGAAAATGACTTTAAATGCGATACTGAATCATTTATTAGTTTCATTGGTGTTCACTAGTCACTTTCTTCGTAAATTAAATATTTTAAAATATTTTAAAGATTTTAAACCGTGCCTTTGCGCCTAATAAAACAAGCTTATGTTGAAGTGCCTCCGCAAATGGGAGCAATCAGCAGAAACTCGCCACGTTCAATATTTTGATCTGGGGGCGGGCCCAGTTAGTAGGCGGGACCGGCTTCCAGTGCAATGTTTTTTAAATCAGCATTAAAGATCGCGGAAACTGTTGTCAAGCTATCTCCAACGGAGCTTAATTGCATGCAACGGAAAAGGGAGGAGACCCTTGACCCAAATAGTTTTTATTCATTCACTCAGGTAATAATGGGTATAGCAGCATGTGCTGGATTTAAACATTATACACACATCCACTCCTGTACTCAATTGAGGGCCACCCGTGCACTTTCCAAAGGGGTCGGGAATAGGAACTCTCAGGAGTTTTTTCTCCTTCAGTTCAGGGAGGGCTAAGGCCAACTTTAGTGTCCCTTCTGCCAGCTCAGGTAAACTGAACTAACTCAAGACAGAGCTAATATATAAACAGAAAATGCTGGAAATCTCAGCGGGTCAGGCAGCATCTGTGGAGAGAAACGGAGTTAACGTTTCAGGTCTATGACCCTTCGTCAGAACTGGCGAATGTTTGAAATGAACAGATTCTTAAGGAGCACTGAAAGAGGAGGAGGGGAGGAAAGAATAAACGGGAAGGTCTGTGATAGGGTGGAAGGCAGGCGAGATTAGAGAGTTAAAAGGGATGGTGGGCTGACTTGAGATGGTAACGGCAGAAGTTAAAAAAAGACGAGTCTAGATAGGGTGTGAATGGCAGAATAATTAGCAGCTGCCAGGGGAAACAGAGAGAGAAAAAATACAAAAGATCGAGGGGTGGGGGGAGGGGGGAAGGAGAAAAGGGAGCGAATATGGGCAGAGGTTATAAATGTTCCTGATCTGTTTAGCTCAGAGCTACACTGAGCACTGCTTTTACTTGCTGAGCTAACAGAGAAGCCCAAATCAGTTTTATTCCACAAAAGGATTACTCTCAATGTGTGAGAGTTCAATAAATTCCCACATGTTAAAGTTACATAGTAGTGATATAAACAAGCACTTTTTTGATATCATAAACCATGAAAGTGAAGTAAAGCACATTTTTCATTAACGGATGCACCATATAATATATTTATTGGATGCTCAGAGTATTGAGTAGCCAGACCTAGCTGTCTAAAATGATTGTGTTTTTATTGTTGCCAATTTCTCCCCCTTCTCTCCTGAAGGCATTGATTCCTGTTGGGACATAGTTTCATGATGCCTCACTTATGCCATTTTTTCATGGGTGAACCTAGACATTGACAGATAATTAATCGTGATGGGCTTTACAAGCAAACCCAACCCTGTCTTCAACTGATGTCCATATATGGACTTTGAATCAATCTGGAGCAAGGATCTGGGCTGATTTTCCCTCCTTCCATCTTCCACCCTCCAGACATTTGAGCTCGTCCAAAACTCATATCCTAGCCAACACCAAGTCCCACTCTCCCCGGCTCCCAATGCCTTGAATTTAAAATCTTCATCCTTGTGTTCCTCCAAGGCCTCACCCACTCCTTACCTCCGTAAGCTCCTTCAGCCCTACCACCCTCTAAAACATAAGAACATAAGAAATAGAAGCAGGAGTAGGCCATTCGTCCCCTCAAGCCTGCTCCGCCATTCAATAAGATCATGGCTGATCTTCAACCTCAACTCCATTTTCCTGCCTGATCCCCATATCCCTTGATTCCCCTAACATCTATCTATCACAGCCTTGAATATATTCAATGACTGAATATCCACAGCCATTCGGGGTACAGAATTCCAAAGATTCACAACCCTCTGTGTGAAGAAATTCCTCCTCATCTCAGTCCTAAATGGCCGATCATTTATTCTGAGACTATGCCCCCTATTTGTAGACTCTTCAGCCAGGGGAAACAACCTCTCATCATCTACTCTGCCAAGCCCCCTCAGAATCTTATATGTTTCAATGAGATCATTTCTCATTCTTCTAAACTCCAGAGTATATAGGCCCATTCTACTCAATCTCTCATCATAGGACAACCCTCTCATCCCAGGAATCAATCAAGTGAACCTTTGTTGCACCACTTCAAAAGCAAGTATATGAAGCTATGAAGACCAAAACTGTGCACATAACTCCAGGTATGGTCCCACCAAAGCCCTGTACAATTGTAGCAAGACTTCCTTACTCCTGTACTCCATCCGCCTTGCAATTAAGGCCAACATGCCATTTGTCTTCCTAATTGCTTGCTGTACCTGCATGCTAACTCACTATGTCTCTTGTGAGTGGACACTCAAATCTTTCTGAACATCAACATTTAAAAGAAACCTCTGTATTCCTCCAATTCTGGCCCCTTGTTCATCCCCCACTCCCTTTGCTCCACCATTGGTCATGTCTTCAACCGTATAGACCGTAAACTCTAGAATTCTCTCCCTACATCTCTGCCTCTCCACCCCTCTCTCCTTCTTTAAGAACTCCCGTAAAACTTACCTCTTTCAACCCAGCTTTTTGTCACCCATCCTAATAGCTTCTTCTTTGCCTCAGTATCAATTTTTGTCTGATTACACTCGTGTCTCAGGATAAGGAGTCGGCCATTTAAGACTGCGATTAGGAGGAATTTCTTCACTTAGAGGGTTTTGAATTTTTGTGGTGGGAGGGGACAGATTGCTTATGTTAAAGGCACTATATAAGTTCACGTTGTTATCCCCATCCACTTCCACCCTTCTCCGCCTGACTGAACTTGCTCTCACACTGAACAACTTCTCCTTTGACTCCACTGGCATCTTCCAAATAAAAGGTGTTGCTATGGGAACCCACATGGGCCCTAGCTACGCCTGCCTTTTCGTGGGATATATGGAACATTCTTTGTTCCAGTCCTACTCGGGTCCCCTCCTTTTTCCGGTAAATTGATGACTGTATCGGTGCCGTTTCCTGCTCGCGCCCTGAACTGGAAAATTTCATTCACTTTGCTTCCAATTTCCACCCTTCCCTTGCCTTCAAATGGTCCATCTCCAAATCTTCCCTTCCCTTCCTCAACTTCTCTGTATCCATTTTTGGGTATAGGCTATCGACCAACATCCACTATAAGCCCATTGACTCCCACAGCTCCCTTGATTACAATTCCTCCCACCCCGCTTCCTGTAAAGACTCCATTACATTCTCCCAGTTTCTCCGTTTCTGTTGCATCTGTTCTGATGATGCTACTTTCCACACTAGTGCTTCCGATTTGTCTTCCTCCTTCGTAAAAGGAAGATTCCCCTCTACCATGGTTAACAGGGCCCTCGACCATGACTGATCCATTTCTCGTATTTCTGCTCTCACTCCTTCCCCTCCCTTCCAGAACCACGACAGGGTTCCCCTTGTCTTTACCCTACACCCCACCAGCCTCCACATTCAACAGATCATCCTCCGCCAATTCCGCCACCTCCAGCGTGATCCCACCACAAAACACATCTTCCCCTTACCTCCCCTTTCAACATTCTGAAGGGACCACTCCCTCCGCGACACCCTGGTCCGTTTTGCAGTCACCCCCAGCACCCCCTCCCCTTCTCACGGCACCTTCCAGTGCAAATCCAGGAGATGATTCCTGCCCTTTTACCTCCTCCCCTCCCAATTGTCCAGGGCCTCAAACACTCCTTCCATGTGGAACAGCAATTTACTTTTACTTCTTTCTATTTAGTATACTGTATCCGCCGTTCATGATGTGGTCTCCTCTACATTGGGGAGACCAAACATAGATTGGGAGACCAAACATAGATTGGGTGACTGCTTTGCAGAACACTTCCATTCAGTCATCAAATGTGACCCCGAGCTTCCGGTCGCTTGTTACTTTCACTTTAATTCTCCGCTCCACTTCCACTCTGACCTCTTGGTACTTGGCTTCCTACACACTTCAAATGAAGCTCAACGTAAACTCAAGGAATAGCACCTCCGTACTTTACAGGCTTCCGGAATTAACATTGAGTTCAACAATTTCAGAGCATAACCTCGGCCCCCATTTTTTCGGACCGTAGGTGTTGATAATTCTGTTATTTCCATTTCTTCTTGAACCATCTTTTGTTTCTTTACTTGCCCCATTACCATATCCTTTTGCCATGTAAAAGAAAGATATATTTATATCGCGCATTTCACAGCCACTGGAGGTCCCAAAGCTCTTTACAAACAATGAAGCACTTTTGAAATGTGGTCACAGCTGTAATGTAGAAAACGTAACAGCCAAATTGCGCACAGCAAGCTCGCACAAACAGCAATGTGATAATGACCAGATAATGTTTTTAGTGATGTTGTTTGAGGGAAAAATATTTCACAGGACATCGGGGATAACTCCCCTGCTCTTCTTTGAAATAGTGTCATCTTTTACATCCACCTGAGAGGGCAGACTGGGCCTCGGTTTAACATCTCATCTGAAAGACGGATCCATCGACAGTGCAGCGCTCCCTACACTGGAGTTTCAGCCTAGATTTTTGAGCTCAAGCCCCTGGAGTGGGACTTGAGCCCATAATCTTCTGACTCAGTGGCGAGAATCATACAATTGTACCATCATCCCTTTTGTCGTTTAATCTCTCTTGCCTGCCACCCTATCACAGACTTTCCCTTTTGTTCTTTCCTCCCCTCCCCACTTTCCCTGCCCCTACACTTGCTTAAAACTTGTTACATCTCTAACTTTTTCCAGATCTGATGGAAGGTCATCGACCTGAAGCGTTAATTCTGTTTCTCTCTCCTGACTGGCTGAGTATTTCCAGCATTTTCTGTTTTTATTTCAGATTTCCAGCATACGCAGTATTTTGCTTTTGTATTAGTTGTTGTTCCTTATCAGAGACCTATTATAGTACCAAACATCCACCTCTGCTCAGCCTACACTGTGAATCAAACCCAGGGCCTTTTTTTATAGCACAGAAGGAGGCTATTCGGCCCATCGAGCCCGTGCCGGCTCTCTGCAATAGTACCTCAGTTAGTCCCACTCCCCTGCCCTTTCCCCGTAGCCCTGCAATGTTTTTTCCTTTAGGTACTTAACCAACTCTCTTTTGAAAGCCACAATTGAATCTGCCTCCACCACCCTCTCAGGCAGTGCATTCCAGATCCTAACCACTCGCTGCATAAAAATGTTCTTTTTGATGTCACCTTTGGTTCTTCTGCCAATCACCTTAGATCTGTATCCTCTGGTTCTCGACTCTTCTGCCAATGGGAACAGTTTCTCTCTATCTACCCTATCTAGACCCCTCATGATTTTGAACACCTCTATTAAATCGCCTCTCAACCTTCTCTGCTCTAAGAAGAACAACCCCAGCTTCTCCACTCTATCCACATAACTGAAGTCCCTCATTCCTGGAACCATTCTTGTAAATCTTTTCTGCACCCTCTCTAAGGCCTTCATATCCTTCCTAAAGTGTGATGCCCAGAATTGGACACAATACTCCAGTTGAGGCTGAACCAGTGTTTTATACAGGGTCATCATAACTTTCTTGCTTTTGTACTCTGCCTCTATTTATGAAGCCCAGGATCCCGTAAGCTTTTTTAACCGCTTTCACCACCTGCTGTACCACCTTCAATGATTTGTGCACACTGTGCCCGATATCCCCAAGTCTCTCTGTTCATGCACCCCGTTTAGAATTGTGCTCTTCAGTTTATATTGCCTCTCCTCATTCTTCCTACAAAAATGTATCACTTCGTACTTTTCTGCATTAAATTTCTTCTGCCACCTGTACGCCCATTCCACCAGCCTGTCTATGTCCTCTAAATGTCTAGTGATGCCTAACACTATCCTCATCACAGTTCACTATACTTCCAAGTTTTGTGTCATCTGCAGATTTTGAAATTGTGCCCTGTACACCCACATCCAAGTCATCAATATATATCAAGAAAAGCAGCGGTCCTAGTACCGACCCCATGGCGAACACCACTGTGTACCTTCCTCCAGTCCGAAAATTAACCATTCACCACTACTCTCTGTTTCCTTACACTTAACCAATTTCGTATCCATACTGCCGCTGTCCCTTTTATTCCAATGGGCTTCAACTTTGCTGGCAAGTCTATTATGTGGCACTCTATCAAACGCCTTTTGGAAGTCCATGTACATCACATCAACTGCATTGATCTCATCAACCCTCTCTGTTACCTCATCAAAAAATTCAATCAAGTTAGTTAAACACAATTTGCCTTTGACAAATCCATGCTGGCTTTCCTTAATTAATCCACACTTGTCCAAGTGACTGTTAATTTTGTGCTGGATTATTGTTTCTAAAAGCTTCCTGAGGTTAAACTGACTGACCTGTAATCGCTGGGTTTATCCTTACAGCCTTTTTTGAACAAGAGTGTAACATTTGCAATCCTCCAGTCCTTTGGTACCACCCCATATTTAAGGAGGATCGGAAGATTGTGGCCAGTACCTCCACAATTTCCACCCGTACCTCCTTCAGCATTCTAAGATGCATGCCATCCATCCTGATGACTTATCTACCTTAAGTACCGTCATCCTTTCTAGTACCTCCTCCTTATTAATTTTTATTCCATTCAGTAGCTCAACTATCTCCTCTTTCATTATGACTTTGGCAGCATCTTCTTCCTTGGTGAAGACAGATGCAAAGTACTCATTTAGTGCCTCAGCCATGTCCTCTGCCTCCATGCGTAGGTCTCCATTTTGGTCCGTAATTGATCCCACCCCTCCTCTTACTACCCGTTTACTATTTATATGCCTGTAGAAGGCTTTTGGATTCCCTTTTATGGCTCAGTTATATAATGACATTACCAACTGAGTTGTCATTGGCGTGATTTTCTTGTTCATTTTTTTTGATCCCCACCCAAACTCAGGATGTGAGTGGACAAGCCCCTCTCAAGTCCGTACCGCTGCTACTCTGTATCCAGGTTCTAGGAGGTAGATGAGAATAGCTTGCTATGACTCAACCAGACATCAGATTGGAGACTAACTGAACAATTGTGAGTGCACAGTTTACATTGCAGCATTCCTTTGGTTACAGAATGTTGACATACCCATGCACTCTGTTACCTTTAACAAATTCAGTGCCACACAAGACTATTTCATTGGCAAAGCCTTCAGTTCTGATACAATTGCCTTTGTAGGCAGCCTCACTGAAGGGGTCACATAGCAGAAAGCTTGAGAATTTGCTTGGATCTGTGAGCTATAGTTTTTGCCAAGATATAAATCTACATGCTGCAATGTGTAGGTTGTAACAAATATCACACAATGGAATATACTGAGTAACACTTGGTGCCTCAAGCTCCATTTTCTTTACTGCTGCAGGTTAGCGATAGTTGTGAGTTTACAGCTGATTCATGCTGTACGATGCCGTGCAGATGTAAAACATTAATAGTGAGCTGTTATTTTAATCTGACATTATTCCACGAAGTACAGTTTGGAATATTTTGCTAACCTACCTTTGATTCACTCCACATGTTGGAGATAATTTTAACTTCCTGCAATCATTTAAAATGGGTAATATCAAATTGACTGCCCACTATATACCACGCCCGATTTCACCTTCCATTGCCTTCAATCAGGCGTGGTGTTTAATGGGCAGCTAATTCAACGTTATCCATTTGACACCATCGCCCAAAGGTACAATTACTCCCTTTAGTCTAAAGAATGTGGAATTATTTCCTCCACTGAGATTTTGGACTGTTACCTCTACCTCAGAATGCTATCTTTGCCAGCATTTGTTATATAAAGATCGAGATAGCAGATGCCATGTGTCTTGCTAAATAAATATACTACCCAGTGTAGAACTGGGACAAACAGAGCTTAAAGGTTTCAGGTTCAAGCCTCACCCACTCCCCTCTTCATGATGGTTCAGTGAGTTTATCCAGCAAGTGGCTGAGATATACAGACCATTTCCAGCCCTCTGGTCTCAGCCAGGGCAGCAGTAAGGCAGGTACAACTGGTCTTAGAGCTCTTGTGACGGGAATCAGATAATTAGCCAGGGCTCCCACTCCAGAGCACTATGCAATGACCTCTGGTGGAGATGTGTTTGGACACTAGATAAGGGTAGAATCAGGCTCAGCTATGATGCTCCCAATGGTAGTCCTGCCAGTCACTCACTGTCAAGGGTGGCACATGCACAATAGCCATTTAGCTGAGACCTTGCAGGGTGCCTTGCCCTGTACACAGCAAGGTGTCACAGCTTCAGGAGAGGAAAGGAAGAGAGCAGAATTGGCAGAGAAAGTCCCAGGTTTGATCTCCAGTCTTTCCTGAGTTCGCTGGGTCCAGCTGGGTTAATAGTGGGGGGCACCACAATTGGTTTCAGCACCCTGGGAGAGAGAAAGGCTACGCATCAAGAGCTGGCAAGTGGGATTAGGCTGGATGGCTCTTTGTCGGCCAGCATGGGCACGATGGGCCAAATGGCCTCCTGCTGTGCTGTAAATTTCTATAAAAGGAGAAAAAAGATTATCAAGGTTCTTGCTCATGAATGTTGATTAGTGACCTGGGTAGAAGGTGCGTGTATGTTGACATTGGTTGAGGTAGTATTGTGGTGTCATCTCACTGCCTCACTCACCCCGCTAAGATCTAAACTCACATTTGAGGAATGGCCACTCGGACAAGGTGAAGGTTGCTGGTGTCATGTATGTAACCTTCATGTAACAACACTGCAATACTGTATATACGTAAGAAATGCACACCTTGACCACAGGGGGTGAACTTGTGGGAGACACTCCTCACCTGGTCACCCAGGTATTTAAAGGGAGGTCCCACGCAGGGTCATCACTTCTTGGTCCCGTGAATAAAGGTTCAGGTCATGGAGTGACCTTGTCCATAGAATGTGCCTCGTGTGGATTTGTGGTATTGTGTAAGGACTTTACATTGGCGGCGAGAAATGGAAATCAACGACCCACGAGAATGGCCACCGGCAGCACAGAGGAACGGTACTGTGTTGGTGAGGACTGGGATGATTTCATTGAGAGGTTCCAGCAGAGTTTTGTCACGAAAGACTGGATGGGAGACGCAGCGGCCGACAAGAGAAGGGCTCATCTACTGACCAGCTGTGGACCTAAAACTTACGCGCTCATGAAAGACCTGCTAGCACCCGAGAAGCTGGCGGACCAAATCTTCGAAGAGCTCAGCAAACTAATTGGTGAGCACCTCAAACCAGCGAGCAGTGTACACATGGCCCGACACAGATTCTATACACACCGATGTCGGGAAGGACAGAGCAAACCGGATTTCGTTGCGGACCTCCGGCGCTTGGCCAGCCTGTGTAAGTTCACAGACGCCTGCAGGGGGGAGATGCTAAGGGATTTCTTTATTGAGGGCATCGGTCATGCTCGGATTTTCAGAAAGCTAATTGAGACCAAGGACTCAATTCTGCCTCCAACATGGCGATGGATCAGGGAGTCAATATCATAAACGCGACACAGAGCCCAGAAGGCAGGCAAGGGCAGTTCGAGACACCCCAGGCAGCAATAGACTCAAGAGTAAGTCTCCAACAGAGACAATGGCAGGCTGAACGGACATTTACGACCCCCCAGTGGACAATGCGGCCCGGGATGGGGCCATTGACACCCACTAACAGGGTGCTCAAGAACAGTCAAAGGGACAATCAGCGAGGAATGCCTTGCAACAGCCCTGTTGTTCACAACAATGGGAATCTCAGTTCATGCTGGAGGTGTGGGGGCAGACATGCTGCCAGGACTTGCAGGTTTCAACAGTTCGTCTGCAGAAATTGTAACCTCAGTGGCCATTTAGCCAGAATGTGCAGAAAGCCTGCAACCAGGCTAATATACGAGGCGGATGAACCAGATGAGGGGTCTGCGAGGCAGGATGACGCTTGGGGCAACTCAATGGACGCTGAAGTTCAGCAGGTTCATGTGGCAAACATTCACAGCTCATATACCAAAACGCCACCTATGATGATGAAAGTCCGATTAAACAGCATCCCTGTACGCATGGAACTGGATACAGGGGCCAGCCAGTCACTCATGAGTGTTCAACAATTCGAAAAGCTGTGGCCACTCAAAGCCAGCAGACCCAAACTAGAACGCATCGAGACACAATTATGGACGCACATCAAAGAAATCATTCCAGTGCTAGGCAGTGCAATGTTGGCGGTCACACACAATGGATCGGTGAACCGGCTGCCGCTCTGGATTGTCCCGGGCAATGGTCCCGCACTGTTGGGGAGGAGCTGGTTAGCTGAGATGAACTGGAAATGGGGGGATGTGCACGCCATGTCATCTGTGGAGCAAAGTTCATGCTCACAGGTCCGACAGCAATTTGAGTCACTATTTCAACCTGGCGTCGGGACGTTCAAAGGTACCAAAGTAGTGATACGCATCACCCCAGACGCCAGACCAGTGCACCACAAAGCCAGAGCTGTGCCGTATGTGATGCGGGAGAAAATTGAGAGCGAGTTGGACCGGTTGCTGAGAGAGGGCATCATCTCGCCCGTTGAATTCAGCGACTGGGCAAGCCCCATCGTTCCCGTCCTAAAAGCGGATGGCTCGGTCAGGATCTGTGGCGACTACAAGGCCACTATCAACCGGATGTCCCTACAAGACCAATACCCGCTCCCGAGAGCGGAGGACCTTTTTGCCACGCTGGCAGGCGGCAAGCTGTTCACCAAGTTGGACCTCACTTCAGCCTACATGACCCAAGAACTGGCCGACAAATCTAAACTACTGACCACCATCACCACGCAGAAGGGACTGTTTGTCTACAACAGGTGTCCGTTTGGCATTCGATCAGTAGCCGCGATTTTTCAAAGAAACCTGGAAAGCCTGCTCAAATCCATTCCTGGAACAATCGTATTTCAGGACGACATCCTCATCACCGGTCGTGACACCGAGACACAACTCCACAACCTGGAGGAGGTGCTACGCCGACTGGACCGGGTAGGCCTGTGACTCAAGAAGTCTAAGTGTGAGTTTTTGACTCCTGAGGTCGAGTTTCTGGCAGGAGGGTTGCTGCAGATGGGATTCGGCCCACCGAATCCAAAACGGTGACGATTCGACGACGCGCAGGCCCTGCAACACATCGGAGTTGCGTACATTTCTGGGACTCTTGAACTATTTCAGGAACTTTGTGCCAAACTTAAGCACATTGTTGGAGCCGCTGCACGTGCTCCTGCGTAAGGGTTGTGATTGGTTTTGCGGGGACTGTCAGGAACGGGCTTTCAATCAGGTGCGGAATCTGCTTTGTTCAATTAAGTTGTTGACCCTGTACGACCTCTAAGAAATTGTTTTGACATGTGATGCATCTTCCTATGGGGTTGGGTGCGTGTTGCAGCAGGGTAACGCTGAGGGCCAACTATAACCTGTGGCTTATGCATCCAGGTCGCTCTCTCAAGCGGAACGAGGATATGGGATGGTTGAGAAGGAAGCACTCGCATGTGTCTATGGGGTGGAAAAGATGCATCAGTACCTTTTTGGCAGGAGGTTCAAATTAGAAACGGACCACAAGCCGTTAACATCCCTGCTGTCAGACAGCAAGGCCGTCAATGCCAATGCGTCAGCTCGCATACAGCGATGGGCTCTCACGCTCGCTGCGTAGGACTACACTATCCGGCACCGGCCCGGCACCGAAAATTGCGCTGATGCGCTCAGAAGACTTCCACTGGCCACCACCGAGGGGACATCGGAGCAAAGCGCTGAGATGGTCATGGCTGTTGATGCCTTTGACAGTGCAGGCTCCCCCGTGACAGCCCGCCAGATCAAAATCTGGATCAACAGAGATCCCCTCCTATCCTTGATTAAGAAATGTACACACGAAGCATGCCCTGAGGAGGTCAGACCGTTTCACAGACGGATGGATGAGCTCTCCATCCAAGCCGATTGCCTACTATGGTGCAGCCGGGTAGTCATGCCTCAGAGGGGCAGGGAAGCATTCATCAGGGAACTCCACAACAAGCACCCAAGCATCGTGCTGATGAAGGCCATTGCCCGTGTGGTGGCCGGGAATTGATTCAGACCTGGAACACTGTGTTCGCAGGTGCACGACCTGTGCCCAGCTGGGTAATGCCCCCAGGGAGGCCCCGCTCAGCCCGTGGCCCTGGCCCGCCAGGCCATGGTCACATATTCACGTAGACTACGTGGGCCCATTCATGGGAAAAATGTTTCTCATTGTGGTTGATGTGTACTCAAAATGGATCGAATGCATTATTTTGAATTCGTGCACGACATCCACTAGCGTGGAGAGTCTGCGCGCGGTCTTTACGATCCACGGCTTGCCGGACATCCTTGTTAGCGATAATGGCCCATGTTTCACAAGCTACGAATTCTGGGAGTTCATGTCGGGTAATGGCATCAAACATGTCAGGACAGCACCGTTCAAGCTGATCTCCAATGGCCAGGCGGAACGTGCGGCCCAAATCATTAAACAAGGCATGCTCAGGATTCAAGGACCCTCCCTTCAATGCCGCCTATCGCGCCTCCTGCTGGCCTATAGGTCCCGACCGCACTCGCTCGCGGGGGTCCCTCCAGCGCAGCTACTCATGAAACGGACACTGAAAACTCAGCTGTCCATCATTCATCCAGAGATGTCCGACACTGTTGAGGGCAAGCACCAGTCCCAAAACGAGTACCATGATCGAAATTCAAGAGAGAATGTATAGAAATTGATGACCCCGTATTTGTTCTCAATCACGCTTTGGGGCCCAAATGGCTTGAGGGTACTGTAATCGACAAAGAGGGGAATAGGGTCATAGTGGTTAAACTTAACAATGGGCAGATATGCCGCAAGCATCTGGACCAAGTAAAAAAAAGGTTCAGCATGGACACTGAGGAACCCGAGGAAGATCATGAGATGGTATTCACACCACCGTGAACGAGCAACAAGAACATTCAGCAGCATGTACAGTCCCTGCGGTCAGCTCGGACAGGCCAGAATCACCACAGGGGACAGACACGCATACCAAGGCTCAACAACCAGAGCCCCAACTGTGGCGCTCCACGAGAGAGCGCAGACCACGCGAGAGACTTAACCTATGATCCCAATAAGATGTTGAGGGGGAGGTGATGTCATGTATGTAACCTTTATGTAACAACACTGCCATACTGTATATACGTAAGAAATGCATATCTTCACCACAGGGGGTGAACTTGTGGGAGACACTCCTCACCTGGTCATCCAGGTATATAAAGGGAGGTCCCACGCAGGGTCATTGCTTCTTGGTCCTGTGAATAAAGGTTCAGGTCATGGAGTGACCTTGTCCATAGAATGAGCCTCGTGTGGATTTGTGGTATTGTGTAAGGACTTTACGGCTGGTATCTGTGAAACTGTAATCCAACACAAGTCAGCGCCTTTGCGAGAGAAGGGGAAAAGAGTGGGAAAACTTTCTTTTAAATCGGCACTGTATACAGGAGGGAAGAAGCAAATTATTTATAACTAAAAAATGCACAGTAACCCCTCCTGCCCCACAGCCACAATCACAGCCAGGCCAGTAAACAGTGTTTTTGCTTTTAATAACTGGGAGCCATATTTTGTTCTGTGTGCATATTTTACTAAACTGTCATTACAAACCTCCCCAGGTTAGCAAAAGAATTTTTGTGGAGAGCATTTAATTAGTTTGCTCAGACTGTCAGACATACTGTGTTAAGCCTTTACTTGTTTGTGATTGTGATCTGTGTCTGTGCTTGTGATAAGGTCCCAGTCAACATACTGTTACTGCACAGTTCTGTTGCCTGAGTTGTATTGACACCTTTACATTTTGGTGCTTCTGTAGTTTGGCGCAGGGGAGAGCGATCTCTCTGATGTCAACTTCCCCCGTTGCTAAAACTAACTCATTTATCCCGATGGCAGAATCACAGACGCACATTTTCATGAGTCCATGACGTTGCCATCAGGATAAGGTTTCAGCAAAAACAAATGTGAGAAGTTGGCGCATAGAGCATCAGATTTTGCACTAATTTTAACTTTTACAATGGTGACTGTCTGGATTAAACAGGATTGGTTGACCAGTTGGAAGGTTGGCTTGAGCTAAGAAGGAGGTGGTTGGTATCAGCTCGCTTGAAATGGCTGCTGGAAACCTCTTGCAGTTTACAGCTGAGAAGGGGAGTCAGTGCGTGAGTCAGGGAGGCAACTTAATACTGTCTGGCACAGGGACTTAAACAAGGTCTCCAAATAAACCCTGGGAGATTGCGTTTAGTTCAGGTCACTCTCAGTGACCTGAGTGTGAGCTCCACAGGAGCAGCTGGATAAGTGGGGTCTTGTTTTGGAATAAAAGCGCTCATCTTTGATTCTAATGTTTGTATCTTTTTCCTTCTTTTCTCACCTTCTTTGCTGAAGCCGCTAACTCTTGCTGGAGTACACTTCCACAAGTTTCAGCTGGCCTTTAGTATTCAAAAAGTACTTCATTGGCTGTAAAGTACTTTGGGACATCCGGTGGTCGTGAAAGGCGCTATAGAAATGTAAGGCCTAGAAATTCAGGCCGTTTGCGCCTCCCGTTGGCGTGGGGCGCCACCGACTTTCCGTCCAGGCATGGCGCTGCTAACGACTCCCGCTAAATTCGGCGGACGTTTCGCAGCATCGGTAACCGTATGCAGCGCCCCGGGCCCTAAATTGGGTATTGCCCCCTGAAGCTGTGCCGGGCGATGACAGCAACAGCTTCAGGGAACATGAACCGGGCGGCCAGCCGCTCGCAGAGCGCAAGTTAAAGGGGAGGCGCAGTGCGTTAAAAAAAAAGGCCGATTTTCTGCTGCGCCCCGTTGGTGCTTTGAACACGGTGTCCGCACTGTAATCGGTCAGCCCAGTACTCTGCTCGAGTGCTGGGCTGTTGATAGAACCATTTTTATCATCATCATCATAGGCAGTCCCTCGGAATCGAGGAAGACTTGCTTCCACTCTTAACAAGAGTTCTTAGGTGGCTGAACAGTCCAATACGAGAATCACAGTCTCTGTCACAGGTGGGACAGATAGTCGTTGAGGGAAGGGGTGGGTGGGACAGGTTTGCCGTACGCTCCTTCCGCAGCCTGTGCTTGATTTCTGCATGCTCTTGGCGACGAGACTCGAGGAGCTCAGCGCCCTCCTGGATGCACTTCCTCCACTTAGGGCGGTCTTTGGCCAGGGACTCCCAGGTGTCGGTGGGGATGTTGCACTTTATCAGGGAGGCTTTGAGGGTGTCCTTGTAATGTTTCCGCTGCCCACCTTTGGCTCGTTTGCCATGAAGGAGTTCCGAGTAAAGCGCTTGCTTTTAGAGTCTCGTGTCTGGCATGCGAACTATGTGGCCTGCCCAGCGGAACTGATCAAGTGTGGTCAGTGCTTCAATGCTGGGGATGTTGGCCTGGTTGAGGACGCGAACGTTGGTGCGTCTGTTCTCCCAGGGGATTTGTAGGATCTTGTGGCGGCATCGTTGGTGATATTTCTCCAGTGACTTGAGGTGTCTACTATACATGGTCCATGTTTCTGAGCCATACAGCAGGGCGGGTATTACTACAGCCCTGTAGACAATGAGCTTGGTGACAGTTTTGAGGGCCTGGTTTTCAAACACTCTTTTCCTCAGGCAGCCGAAGGCTGCACTGGCGCACTGGTGCGGTGTTGGATCTCGTCATCAATGCGCTGCTTTTGTTGATAGGAGGCTCCTGAGATAAGGGAAGTGGTCCACGTTGTCCAAGGCCGCGCCGTGGATCTTGATGATGTGCAGAGTTAGCAGCTTGAGCCCTGCCCTTTAATTCAGGGAATAGCCCGTCCTACGCGGCAGTGCCTCGCGGCCCAGTGCGTAGTGGGGCACTCTGCTCCCGACGCGTTATTTTGCTCTCCACTTCCTTTCGGGGGTGGTAACTCCAATTTCTCGCGAGAGGCGAGACTTTCTGCGCCTGCCGCAAAGCCTGGCACCTCGCGAGTGTTCCTGCCCCCACATGGGGGTCAGTGGAATCTTTCTCCCCAAGTCTTTTTAACCATTCTTTATGCAACGGCCCAGCCAGTGTCTGTTTGAGGCAGGCTGTTTGATTAAAAGGTGCATCTCGGTCAAACCCGATCCTGCTTTCACCAATCACGCACACTTTCCAGCAGTGTTCACTCACCAGCAATTAGCAGCCGGAACACTGGCAGATGTTTTTTCTCTCATTAGCACTGAAGTCAATTGTTAGCAACACTTACCGTCTTCTTCAACAGATTGGTTAATGCAGCAGAGACCTGTCTGGGTCCATCTTGGTCTCTATGGCTCACTGCCACACTGGCCAGTCTATTCAGCCTGTAAACTGCTGGGAGAGTTGGTTGAGGAAGGACTTGAATCCAGTTACAAACTGCCAGATTTTGAAGATGAAGAAATTACAACATTAATACCATCCCGTTAGATTCAAGCAGATAGCAATCCTGCAATGAGTTCCATCTACAAGTTCGGCTGAGGTATTAATCGCTGTCCTTTTCTGCGCCTAGAATAACATTGTGTGTGCGGATTCCCCTGACAGCTTGTTCAATAAATGTACTTAGTGCTGTGGTACACACACATATGCTTCAACCACTGGTTAGTGTGGAATGAGCTGATCTCAGTCACCATTGCAATAGAGGCGAGAATAAAAAAAAGACAGCCTTTTGGAAAAAAAACTCCTGGCCAAGTCCCCCCCCTCCACCCCGAAAGAAAACCCAGACAGGTGGCAACACTTTCACCCCCCCCCTGCCACCCCCACTCCCCCCACAAGTTCAGGACGGTTGCCTGTGTTGATCGTAACCCAGTATGTAAATACTGCCTGTGGGCGAGGAGGTGAGACAGTGAGAAAAGGTGCTAAACAAACATCGATCCTATAATTGCCATTTCTGGGATTTATTCAGGCTGTTATGGTGCAGCGTTCAGTCGGGTCATCCTGATCTCGTACGCAAGCACTCATCTGGAAATAAAACAGCTTGCAGCATTCCTTTAATGTCACTGAAGCTCAGGCAGCTCCATGCAAGTGAGCATTCCTGTTACACACCATCATTAAATCAATGAATCTTCAGTGATTGAAAATCCCAACCCTGACTCGATTAATCTGTGCAGGCAGCCCGAGCGACTTGCTCTGTCCCTGGCAAATCTGCAAATGGAACTCAAAGCAGCCAGCATACAGTGGGTGTTATATTGGAGCAATTTAGACTCTCAATTTCCTCGAGTGTCCTGTCATTTTTTTTCCAGAAGGAAAGTTAGTTTAAAAGAAACATCATGATGCAGAAAATTGCCTGAGGTGATTTAGCATTCAGATGGTTTGGTCTGTTTTGAACAGGTTCAGTAGAGGTTATTTATGCCTCTATTTAACCTCATTTTCTTTGCATATTTTCTCTTCTCCCTTTCCTTCGACTGCCCCTCCTGAAGGCGTTGACTTCTGTACAATTTCCACAGGTGCCAGTCACTCTCTGGGCATTTACACATGGCTGTTATTCATGTGTGAAGCTAGATGGTCAATACTAGTCAATACTAGTGAACACTGGTCAAAACTGGTGAATATTAGTGAATACTGATGAACACTGGTCAATACTGGTGAACACTGGTCAATACTGGTGAATATTAGTGAATACTGGTGAACACTGGTCATTACTGGTGAACACTGGTCAATACTGGTCAATGTTGGTGAATGGTCAATACTGGTGAACACTGGTCAATACTGGTGAATACTGGTCAACACTGGTCAATATTGGTCAATACTGAATATTGGTCAACATGGGAGGTGCGTGGAGAGGCCTATAAAAAGGCCAAATGCATCGGAGGAGACTTGGGAGTTCCAGGTGCATGGAGAGAGTCGGGAGGTGCGTGAAGAGGCGTGCTTGGCAGCTACAGGGAGAAGGCAAAAAAGAAGTAGAAAGAAATTGAAAGGTGACGTCACAGCCAAGGGAGTAAGTGATTGGCTGGTGATTGGTGAGTAACTTTTCTTTTTCTTTCTTTATCAGTAAGTAACATTTAGCACTGTTGTTGCCAACTTAAGTGTATCTAAGGGTTAAGTCATGGCAGGAGAGCTCGGACACGTGTTACGCTACTCCTGTACTATGTGGGAAGTCAGGGACGCTTCCGCTGTCCCTGACAACTACAAATGCGGGAAGTACATCCGCCTGCAGCTCCTAACGGACCGCATTGCAGCACTGGAGCTATGGGTGGATTCACACTGGAGCATCCACGATGCTGAGAATGATGTGAATAGCACGTTTAACGAGTTGATCACACTGCAGGTAAAGGGTTCTCGGCCAGATAGTAAATGGGTGACCAGTAGGAAGAGCAGTGTAAGGAAGGTAGGGCAGGGGTCCCCTGCGGTCATCCCCCTGCAAAACAGATACATTGCTTTGGGTACTGTTGAGGGGGATGACTCATCAGGGGAGGGCATCAGCAGCCAAGTTCATGGCACCATGGGTGGCTCTGCTGCACAGGAGGGCAGGAAAAAGAGTGGAAGAGCGATAGTGATAGGGGATTCGATTGTAAGGGGAATAGATAGGCGTTTCTGCGGCTGCAACCGAGACTCTAGGATGGTATGTTGCCTCCCTGGTGCAAGGGTCAAGGATGTCTCGGAGCGGGTGCAGGACATTCTGAAAAGGGAGGGTGAACAGCCAGTTGTCGTTGTACACATAGGTACCAACGATATAGGTGAAAAACGGGATGAGGTCCTATGAGGCGAATTTAGGGAGCTCGGAGCTAAATTAAAAAGTAGGACCTCAAAAGTAGTAATCTCAGGATTGCTACCAGTGCCACATGCTAATCAGAGTAGGAATCACAGGATAGCTCAGATGAATACGTGGCTTGAGGAGTGGTGCAGAAGGGAGCGATTAAAATTCCTGGGGCATTGGAACCGGTTCTGGGGGAGGTGGGACCAGTACAAACCGGACGGTCTACACCTGGGCAGGACCGGAACCAATGTCCTAGGGGGAGTGTTTGCTAGTGCTGTTGGGGAGGAGTTAAACTAATATGGCAGGGGGATAGGAACCTATGCAGGGAGGCAGAGGGAAATAAAAGGGAGACAGAGGCAAAAGATAGAAAGGATAATAGTAAAAGTGGAGGACAGAGAATCCCAAGGCAAAAAACAAAAAGGGCCACATTACAGCAAAATTCTAAAGGGACAAGGTGTGTTAAAAAGACAAGCCTGAAGGCTCTGTGTCTTAATGCAAGGAGTATCCGTAAAAAAGTGGATGAATTAACTGTGCAAATAGATGCTAACAGATATGATGTGATTAGGATTACAGAGACGTGGCTCCAGGATGATCAGGGCTGGGAACTCAACATCCAAGGGTATTCAACATTCAGAAAGGATAGAATAAAAGGAAAAGGAGGTAGGGTAGTATTGCTGGTTAAAGAGGAGATTAATGCAATAGTTAGGAAGGACATTAGCTTGGATGATGTGGAATCTATATGGGTAGAGCTGCAGAACACCAAAGGGCAAAAAACGTTAATGGGAGTTGTGTACAGACCTCCAAACAGTAGTAGTGATGTTGGGAAGGGCATCAAACAGGAAATTAGGGGTGCATGCAATAAAGTTGCAGCAGTTATCATGGGTAACTTTAATATGCATATTGATTGGGCTAACCAAACTGGAGTGCATAAGGGATGGTTTTCTAGACCAATATGTCGAGGAACCAACTAGGGGCTGGCCATCTTAGACTGGGTGTTGTCTAATGAGAGAGGATTAATTAGCAATTAATCCTTATTAGTCGGGAAATTGTGTTGGGGAAATTGATGGGATTGAAGGCCGATAAATCCCCAGGGTCTAATGGTATGCATCCCAGAGTACTTAAGGAGGTGGCCTTGGAAATAGCGGATGCATTGACAGTCATTTTCCAACATTCCATAGACTCTGGATCAGTTCCTATGGAGTGGAGGGTAGCCAATGTAACCCCACTTTTTAAAAAAGGAGGGAGAGAGAAAACAGGGAATTATAGACCGGTCAGCCTGACATCGGTAGTGGGTAAAATGATGGAATCAATTATTAAGGATGTCATAGCAGCGCATTTGGAAAGAGGTGACATGATAGGTCCAAGTCAGCATGGATTTGTGAAAGGGAAATCATGCTTGACAAATCTTCTGGAATTTTTTGAGGATGTTTCCAGTAGAGCGGACAAGGGAGAACCAGTTGATGTGGTGTATTTGGACTTTCAGAAGGCTTTCGACAAGGTCCCATACAAGAGATTAATGTGGAAAGTTAAAGCACATGGGATTGGGGGTAGTGTGCTGACGTGGATTGAGAACTGGTTGGCAAACAGGAAGCAAAGAGTAGGAGTAAATGGGTACTTTTCAGAATGGCAGGCAGTGACTAGTGGGGTACCGCAAGGTTCTGTGCTGGGGCCCCAGCTGTTTACTTTGTACATTAATGATTTAGATGAGGGGATTAAATGTAGTATCTTCAAATTTGCGGGTGACACTAAATTGGGTGGCAGTGTAAGCTGCGAGGAGGATGCTATGAGGCTGCAGAGTGACTTGGATAGGTTAGGTGAGTGGACAAATGCATGGCAGATGATGTATAATGTGAATAAATGTGAGGTTATCCACTTTGGTGGTAAAAACAAAGAGACAGACTATTATCTGAATGGTGACAGATTAGGATAAGGGGAGGTGCAATGAGACCTGGGTGTCATGGTACATCAGTCATTGAAGGTTGGCATGCAGGCACATCAGGCGGTTAAGAAAGCAAATGGCATGTTGGCCTTCATAGCGAGGGGATTTGAGTACAGGGGCAGGGAGGTGTTGCTACAGTTGTATAGGGCCTTGGTGAGGCCACACCTGGAGTATTGTGTACAGTTTTGGTCTCCTAACTTGAGGAAGGACATTCTTGCTATTGAGGGAGTGCAGCGAAGGTTCACCAGACTGATTCCCGGGATGGCGGGACTGACATAGCAAGAAAGATTGGATCATCTGAACTTGTATTTACTGGAGTTCAGAAGAATGAGAGGGGATCTCATAGAAACGTTTAAAATTCTGACGGGTTTAGACAGGTTAGATGCAGGAAGAATGTTCCCAATGTTGGGGAAGTCCAGAACCAGGGGTCACAGTCTAAGGATAAGGGGTAAACCATTTAGGACCGAGATGAGGAGAAACTTCTTCAACCAGAGAGTGGTGAACCTGTGGAATTCTCTACCACAGAAAGTTGTTGAGGCCAATTCACTAAACATATTCAAAAAGGAGTTAGATGTAGTCCTTATTACTAGGGGGATCAAGGGATATGGCGAGAAAGCAGGAATGGGGTACTGAAGTTGCATGTTCAGCCATGAACTCATGAATGGTGGTGCAGACTCAAAGGGCCGAATGGCCTACTCCTGCACCTATTTTCTATGTTATCTATGTTAACACTGGTCAATACTGGTGAACACTGGTCAATACTGCTCAATACTGGTGAACACTGGTGAACACTGATCAATACTGGTGAACACTGGTGAATACCGGTGAACACTGGTCAATATTGGTGAACACTGGCCAATACTGGTGAACACTGCTCAATACTGGTCAATACTGTTGAACACTGGTCAATACTGATGAACACTGGTGGGCTATGCAACTGATTCTGTTCCTGTCCTCATCCACATGTGCACATCTGGCTGAGGGTGGCTGTATACAGTCAGAAGGGGGAGTTCCTGGCTGCTTCTCCATTCCCTTGCACTGGGGTTAATTCAGTGCCCCTCCAGTGCCAAACCAGCTGAGCTCAACCAATTCAGCACACACTGGGCAACAACTCGGAGGCCTTTCTAGCCCTCAGGACTCAGAAATGTTGCTTGTTCCCCTCTGAGCCTGGCTGAGCCAGTTTTGTTGGCAACAAATATAAAAGGGCTGCAGGAGGGGTCAAAACTAAAAATCATGGTTTAAAAACTAGGATGAAAACACTCTACCTAAGTGCACGCAGCATTCGAAATAAAGTAAATGAGTTGACGGCACAAATCATTACAAATGGGTATGATTTGGTGGCCATTACAGAAACATGGTTGCAAGGTGGCCAAGACTGGGAATTAAACATACAGGGGTATCTGACGATTCAGAAAGATAGGCAAGAAGGGAAAGGAGGTGGGATAGCTCTGTTAATAAAATATGATATCAGGGCAGTTGTGAGGGATGATATTGGCTCCAATGAACAAAATGTTGAATCATTGTGGGTGGAGATTAGAGATAGTAAGGGGAAAAGTCACTGGTCGGCATAGTTTATAGGCCCCCAAATAATAACTTCACAGTGGGGCGGGCAATAATCAAGGGAATAATGGAGGCATATGAAAAAGGAACGGCAGTAGTCATGGGGGATTTTAACCGACATATCGATTGGTCAAATCAAATCACACGGGGTAGCCTGGAGGAGGAATTCATGGAATGCATACAGGATTGTTTCTTAGAATAGTATGTAACAGAACCTACAAGGGAGCAAGCCATCTTAGATCTGGTCCTGTGTAATGAGACAGGAAAAATAAACGATCTCCTCGTAAAAGATCCTCTCGGAATGAGTGATCACAATATGGTTGAATTTGTAATACAGATTGAGGATGAGGAAGTTGTGTCAGAAACGAGCGTACTATGCTTAAACAAAGGGGACTACAGTGGGTTGAGGGCAGAGTTGGCTAAAGTAGACTGGAAACAAGGACTAAATGGTGGCACAATTGAGGAACAGTGGAGGATTTTTAAGGAGCTCTTTCATAGTGCGCAACAAAAATATATTCCAGTGAAAAAGAAGGGCGGCAAGAGAAGGGATAACCAGCCGTGGATAACCAAGGAAATAAAGGAAAGTATCAAATCAAAGACCAATGCGTATAAGGTGGCCAAGGTTAGTGGGAAACTAGAGGATTGGGAAAATTTTAAGCAACAGCAAAGAATGACTAAAAAAGCAATAAAGAAAGGGAAGATAGATTACGAAGGTAAATTTGTGCAAAACATAAAAACAGATAGTAAAAGCTTTTACAGATATATAAAACTGAAAAGAGTGACTAAAGTAAATGTTGGTCCCTTAGAAGATGAAAAGGGGGATTTAATAATGGGAAATGTGGAAATGGCTGAGACCTTAAACAATTATTTTGCTTCCGTCTTCACAGTGGAAGGCACAAAAACAATGCCAAAATTTGCAGGCCACAGGAATGTGGGAAGGGAGGATCTTGAGACAATCACCATCACTAGTGGGGTAGTGCTGGACAGGCTAATGGGACTGAAGGTAGACAAGTCCCCTGGTCCTGATGAAATGCATCCCAGGGTATTAAAAGAGATGGCGGAAGTTATAGCAGATGCATTCGTTATAATCTACCAAAATTCTCTGGACTCTGGGGAGGTACCAGCGGATTAGAAAGCAGCTAATGTAACGCCTCTGTTTAAAAAAGGGGCAGGCAAAAGGCAGGTAACTATAGGCCGGTTAGTTTAACATCTGTAGTGGGGAAAATGCTTGAAACTATTATTAAGGAAGAAATAGCAGGATATCTAGATAGGAATAGTGCAATCAAGCAGACGCAGCATGGATTCATGAAAGGGAATCATGTTTAACTAACTTACTGGAATTCTTTGAGGATATAACGAGCATGGTGGATGTGGTGTATTTAGATTTCCAAAAGGCATTTGATAAGGTGCCACACAAAAGGTTAATGCAGAAGATAAAGGTACGCGGAGTCAGTGGAAATGTATTAGCATGGATAGAGAATTGGCTGGCGAAATGAAAGCAGAGAGTCGGGATAAATGGGTCCTTTTCCGGTTGGAAATCAGTGGTTAGAGGTGTGCCACAGGGATCAGTGCTGGGACCACAACTGTTTACAATATACATAGATGACCTAGAGGAGGGGACAGAGTGTAGTGCAACAAAATTTGCAGATGACACCAAGATTAGTGGGAAAGCGGGTTGTGTAGAGGACTCAGAGAGGCTGCAAGGAGATTTGGATAGGTTAAGTGAATGGGCTAAGGTTTGGCAGATGGAATACAATGTCGGAAAGTGTGAGGTCATCCACCTTGGGGAAAAAAAACAGTAAAAGGGAATATTATTTGAATGGGGAGAAATTACAACATGCTGTGGTGCAGAGGGACCTGGGGGTCCTTGTGCATGAATCCCAAAAGGTTAGTTTGCAGGTGCAGCAGGTAATCAGGAAGGCGAATGGAATGTTGGTCTTCATTGCGAGAGGGATGGAGTACAAAAGCAGGGAGGTCTTGCTGCAACTGTATAAGGTATTGGTGAGGCCGCACCTGGAGTACTGCGTGCAGTTTTGGTCACCTTACTTAAGGAAGGATATACTAGCTTTGGAGGGGGTACAGAGACGATTCACTAGGCTGATTCCGGAGATGAGAGGGTTACCTTATGATGATAGATTGAGTAGACTGGATCTTTACTCATTGGAGTTCAGAAGGATGAGGGGTGATCTTATAGAAACATTTAAAATCATGAAAGAGATAGACAAGATAGAGGCAGAGAGGTTGTTTCCATTGGTAGGGGAGACTAGAACGAGGGGGCACAGCCTCAAAATACGGAGGAGCCAATTTAAAACCGAGTTGAGAAAGAATTTCTTCTCCCAGAGGGTTGTGAATCTGTGGAATTCTCTGCCCAAGGAAGCAGTTGAGGCTAGCTCATTGAATGTTTTCAAGTCACAGATAGATAGATTTTTAACCAATAAGGGAATTAAGGGTTACGAGGAGAGGGCGGGTAAGTGGAGCTGAGTCCACGACCAGATCAGCCATGATCTTATTGAATGGTGGAGCAGGCTCGAGGGGCTAGATGGCCTACTCCTGTTCCTAATTCTTATGTTCTTATGTTCTTATAACAGTGAAAGGCTAAAGTAAAGTGAACCACACTGCTGTTGGAGACGGAAGTGGCCACGTTTAATAGCTACAGACTGACTCACTGGCCCCGATATTTACAGGGAGAGGTGTAGGAAGAGGTGGAGGACGGGAGGGGCGACAGTGTGGCGGCTAGGAAACCTGGAAATGCCGTGAACACAGAGGTCCTGCCGGATTTAACAGGTGAGATCACGGGTCTGGGGGAGAGATCGCTAGTTGTGGGCAGAGGAGATCGTCGGTCTGGGGAAGATCGTGGGTTGCGGGGAGGGTCTGCCGATCGCAGGGAGAAAAGCAGGTAAGCTTAGCGGGGGGGAGGGTGGCTGGGTGGAATCACTCCTGCCCTCCTCCCAGCTCACAAGCAGTGCTACAAAGGCAATGACCTGCTGGATTCGACCTTTTTTGCTTCCGTTCAGCTGCCAGGTTTCCCCAGCCCTGGGAAACCCGCAGTTGTTAAATTTAAATGGCTGCTAAAATCCAAGACACACGGCCTCATTAACATATTTAAATGCCAACCCGCCTCCTGAGAGCAGGTTAGTTGCCCGCCTCTCAACCCGCCTCCGTTAAAACCGAAAGCGGGAGTGTTCGGGGCAGATTGGGGTCGGGTTCCAGATTTTTTAAATGTTATCACCGTCTCCCTCCTATTGTGGGGAGTTAAAATTGCCCCCAGTGTCTCAGTCCAGGCCAATAAACTGAACCAGTAAAGTGATCTTGCATTTGCTGCTCTGTCAGACATTCCCCAGCCACTGGGCAGATTTATAATCACGAAGTGCATCTTTTAAAAGTGTGCGTTCACACAGACTTCTGCATGCATATGTTGGCCAGCTGCTGGATAAACCGCACCTTTATATAAACCGAGCATTTTTACAGCATCTGCATCAGTAGACGACATAACGGAAGCAAATCATGAAGAATGGGGGTTCCGCAAGAGACCTGCGCCACAATTGAAAGAAGCCATTGGTGCTTTTACCCTCTCGGAATGTGGCTGAATGCCAAGCAGGACTCCTAACATCACTGCTCTCCCTGATTTAAACAGGCCCAGTTACCTTATCCTGACTAACATGTGGCTCTACCATTCTGTCATCAGGATAAGAGAACTGGTTTTAGTAAACACCAGTCCTGTCAGTTTGCTGCCTATAAATCTTCATATAAACATGGAGTACAGCAACGTGTTAGGATTTGGTTGCCCTAATCTGAACGTAATTATGGGAGAGCAGCTTGAAAATATCACTTTCCTCGAACGAGATACAGTGTCAAGTGTAGAAATACTATTGCCTGAACTCTACCTACAACCAGTGGGTACCCTGTGCTTTAAAACACAATCAACGTGGTCTCCTGGTCTAGTTTCAATTGCCTAAAAGAACATAGGAACATAATAATTAGGAGCAGGAGTAGGCCATTCAGCCCCTTGAGCCTGCTCTGCCATTCAATAAGATCGTGGCTGATCTTCTACCTCAACTCCATTTTCCTGCACTATTCGCACCGGAGAAGAATTTCCAGATTTTTTCCCCCAATTACCCTGGGTTTTTATCTGTTTTTCACCTCTCCCAGGAGATTACCTGGCTCCGGGTAGGTGGAGAGTGTCAGTATCGTGAGGCATTACAACTACATGGGAGAGGCTAGATGGACCAATTACTCTTTTACTGCTCTTCATTTTTGTATCTTTGTGTATTCGTTTTATATTCACTCTGACAATGAGATCATTTTAGTTAGTTCTCCAGTTAAGTGAATACTTAAAAAAAATCCTATTATACCCGAGACCAAATTTGCAGCTCAGGTCAGACTAGATCATCTCTGTGCAAATCTGCTAAGTGACTTCTGTTAGTTTGACAATCTCTCAGTCCTCAAAAAAGTAAACGTAATCAATACAAAATTAATTATGTTGAATAAGTTTTCCAACTAAAAGTGGGTAACACTTATGTTTTGCAACATAAATGGCAAATTAATAATTTTGCCTTTAATTTTTGAGAAAAAAAAGACTTGCATTTATATATTACCTTTCACAACCACCGGATGTCTCAAAGCACTTTACAGCCAATGAAGTACTTTTGGAGTGTAGTCACTGTTGTAATGTAGGAAACGCAGCAGCCAATTTGCACACAGCAAGCTCCCACAAACAGCAATGTGATAATGACCAGATAATCTGTTTTTTTGTTATGTTGATTGTGGGGATCTGCAGTACAATCCTACCCACTTATGACTCCCCTGCTCTTCTTCAAAACAGCACCACGGGATTTTTTACGTCACCTCAGAGATCAGACGGGGCTTTGGTTTAACATCTCATCCGAAAGACGGCACCTCCGACAGTGCAGCACTCCCTCAGCATTGCACTGGAGTGCCAGCCTAGATTTATATGCTCAAATTGCTGGAGTGAGACTTGAACCCACTACTTTCATAACTCAGAGGCGAGTGTGCTGCACACTGAGCCACAGCTGACACAGAAAGTGATACTGCTGATAACCCAACATGGCCAATTTATTTTGCTTATTTTTTTCCCTTTTCTGAAGATCTGACCAATCTTCCTTCTTATTTTTTTTTTCTGTGTACGGCCCCTTTAAGGGACTGCATGGCCCATTGGCAGTTTTGCACATAACGTTACATTGCAAAAGCCGGTCCCGCGCAGAGAGGGGCACGTTGGTGCCCCAATCCTCTTCTCAATCTTCCTCGCTGCCATGCTCCACCTCACAGTTGATAAGCTCCCCGCTGGAGTGGAGCTAAACTACAGAACCAGTGGGAACCTGTTCAACTTTCACCATCTCCAGGCCAGGTCCAAGACCACTCCAATCTCTGTCGTTGAGCTACAGTATGCGGACGACACCTGCGTCTGTGCACACACAGAGGCTGAACTCCAGGACATCGTCGACGTATTTATCGAGGCGTATGAAAGCATGAGCCTTACGCTAAACATTAGTAAGACAAAGGTCCTACACCAGCCTGTCCTCGCCGCACATCACTGCCCCCCAAACATCAAGATCCACGGCGTGGCCCTGGACAACGTGGACCACTTCCCCTATCTCAGGAGCCTCCTATCAACAAGAGCAGGCATTGATGATGAGATCCAACACCGCCTCCAGCGCAGCGCACCAGTGCAGCCTTTGGCCGCCTGAGGAAAAGAGTGTTTGAAGATCAGTCCCTCAAAACTGTCACCAAGCTCATGGTTTACAGGGCCATTGTAATACCCGCCCTCCTGTATGGCTCAGAGACGTGGACCCATGTACAATAGACACCTCAAATCACTGGAGAAATACCGCCAGCGATGTCTCCGTAAGATCCTGCAAATCCCCTGGGAGGACAGACGCACAAACATTAGCGTCCTCGTCCAGGCCAACATCCCCAGCATTGAAGCACTGACTACACTTGATCAGCTCCGCTGGGCAGGCCACATAGTTCGCATGCCAGACACGAGACTCCCAAAGCAAGCGCTCTACTCGGAACTCGTCCACGGCAAACGAGCCAAAGGCGGGCAGAGGAAACGTTACAAGGACACCCTCAAAGCCTCCCTGATAAATTGCGACATCCCCACTGACACCTGGGAGTCCTTGCCATAGACCGCCCTAAGTGGAGGAAGTGCATTCGGGAGGGCGCTGAGCTCCTCGAGTATCGTTGCCGAGAGCATGCAGAAATCAAACGCAGGCAGCGGAAGGAGCGTGCGGCAAACCAGGCTCCCTGTCCACCCTTTCCCTCAATGACTATCTGTCCCACCTGTGACAGAAACTGTGGTTCTCGTATTGGACTGTACAGCCACCGAAGAACTCATGCTAAGAGTGGAAGCAAGTCTTCCTCGATCCCGAGGGACTGCCTATGATGATGGTGTCGATGCTTCCTGAGTTAGGGGTTGCTGAGCACCAGCAGCCCTTCAGATTCCTTGTCCAAATGATTCTTCCTCATCACTGAGCTGAGGCATTGAATGTTGGCAGGCTAGTTGACTGTGGAGGCCATCACAGCTGAGCCTGAACCTGTACTCACCTGACACACATACATGTACACTTCCAATTGGGGCCACTGGATAATGATCAGGAGCAAGAACCCTCTTTTTCCCCTCTCTCGCCCTGGACATTGATGGTGATTGTATCGTCCTATTTGACATTGGCTAAGATTACCTGCCTCAACAAAGACTCTCGCAATTCTTCTTGAACTATGTGATGCTCCTAAATTGTCCACATGTTACTGTGTGCCTGTTGTCAGAGAAATCTCGACAAACTTGTCAAAATATTTAAAGAAGCGTTTCCATGCCTCACTGCCTTTCATTAATACAGTACTCCCCACTTATGCCACACTTGTTTATGTCATCATCCCACTTATATTGACAAGAAAGTCCCGGTCCCTTGCCTGCATCTTAGTACCTTATACTTACTGTCCATGTTGACGTCAACATAAGCCCTGGCATGCTTAATTTGACAAATATTTTAAGTCCCTGGCAGTATTAAAGGCCTCCTTTTATTACCATTTATGTCAACGGGCTCTTTATCTTCACAGAATCATCAAAAGAAATGGATGTAACAGCAAAGTATTTGTTTAAAATACAAACGCTAATCCGAAAAGAACAGCAGGTGTCTCACATGAAACAGTCTAGTCTTAAATGACTATTTTAGAAAAGAAATTAAGGAAAATACATGCAAATAAATTAAAAATTCAAAAATGTTGTTGACAAAATATAATTTTTTTATTATTTAAATGTATATATTATATATCTATTTAAAAATTGTGTTTATATATATTAAATATTCATTATTTTGTATATACAAACAATTTATAAAATGCCCAAATATATGTAATGTCCACTTACATCAACAATATGAGAATGGTCCCAACATGTCGACATAAGTGGGTAGGTTTGTACTGCAGATCCCCCACAGCATTGCTATGGGAAGTCAGGATTTCGGCCATGGCTGACCAGCTGCGAACCTGGCCTGTCCTTCTGAAGCCTCATTGTGGGCAGATAGTCTGAATGGATCCTCAGGTAAATTGGTGGATAATTATTGTTGTTGGAGGTTTCTCTGGACCGGTGGTGGCTTGCCTTCTCCAGGGTATCTGAAGGTCAGAAAAAAGCAGCAGGAAATAATTGGGTTTCCTTCACTTTTTGCATATTTTTAAAGATTGGTTCATTGCAACTTGATGTTTGTACAAGTGTGACATCTGGGCTGTGACATGTTCCAAGAGCTTTCACGTAAGCTGGCTGATCCACCATGATATGGCTGATGGTGCTATTGGAGGATACACTATTTTATAAAGGCAAGTGCATTATGTGGGATCTATTATAATATTGATAATCTCCTGTTGCATTTCTGACAGATAAAAAAGTTATCTGTGTCTCTGCTTCTTTCTCACTCTCCCAATGTTTTGGTGTCACTCTCTCTGTTTTTGTCTTTCCCTCTCGGTATGACTGTTGCTCATTTTTCTCACTGGTGTCTACACAACTCTGTCTCGTTCTTTCTGTAAGTTTCACTTCTTCTCTGTCTCGTATACGTCTCCACTGTCGCCCCCAAATATGTTGTTTTATTGACGTACTCAATATCTATATCAACTTTGTAAATGTATAAGGTATGCAGGAGGATGGGAACCATCATGTACAGGGTACTGGGTTGGCAATGGTGGCAGGGAAATGTTATCAGAGAGGTGCTGTGGCATGGACAATTAACAACCCTTGCATTTTTATAGCGCCTTCAACGTACAATACATGCCCAAGGTGCTTCACAGGAACGTAGTTATACTAATACTGACACCGAGCCACAGAAGGAGATATTGGGATGGGTGACTAATAATCTTGTTAAGGATAGTCTAATGAAAGAGAGAGGGTTGGAGAGGCAGCGAGGTTTAGGAAGGGGAATTCTAGAGCTATATGACTGAAGGCATGGCTGCTAATGGTGCAGCAAATTAAGAGGGAAGGTATGGCTGATGATGAAGCCAGGAGGGACTGCAGGCTGTAGCTGGAAGGAAGCCAAGTTAAAGCATTACAGGTGGGCAGAGGAGATTGCGGCCTCAGAAAGGATAGAGGGAAGGGGATACTGGTGGGATTGCAGTCTTGGCTTGGTAGGACTTGTGGGTTGCTGGGCTCTGGCAGCACTCATGGGAGGGTCTTTGGCAATGGAAGTACTCATTGGGTGCAGTGTGAAGCCTGGATGCACTGGGAGGGAGGAGACAGTGCCGATGAATAACTGGGGAACAGTGAGGGTGGATGCACTCAGGAGGTTGTGGACAGGTGGAAGAGGTTTAGTGAGCTGGCACACAGAGTACTGGGGGGCTGGGGATGCTGGAGGAATGGGTTGTTGGATTAGCAGTGGTCAGCTTGGGTGGAATGGTGTGGGCGGGAATATCGAGGTACTTTGATAGGCACATAGGGTCTATGTGAAACAAGGAGGGACCTGGGAGCACGGGAGTTTCTGGGCTGTGATAGGAGTTGTGGAAGAACGCAATCATCATCATGGCAGTCCCTCGGAATCGATTTTCTTCCACTCATGAAGTGAGTTCTTTGGTGGCTGAGCAGTCCAATATGAGAGCCACAGACCCTGTCACAGGTGGGACAGACATTCGTCAAGGGAAGGGGTGGGTGGGACTGGTTTGCCGCACGCTCTTTCCGCTGCCTGCGCCTGACCTCTTCACACTCTCAGCGGTTGAGATTTGAAGAGCTTAACGCCCTCCCGGATGCACTTTCTCCACCTCGGGCGATCTTCGGCCAGGGTCTCGCAGATATCAGTGGTGATGTCACACTTTATCAGGGAGGCTTTGAGGGTGTCCTTGTAACATTTCCACTGTCCACCTTTGGTTCGTTTGCCGTGAAGGAGTTCCGCATAGAGCATTGGCTTAGGGAGTCTTGAGTCTGGCATGCGAACCGTGTGGCCTGCCCAGCAAAGCGGATCAAGTGTGGTAAGTGCTTCAATGCTGGGGATGTTAGCCTGGACGAGGACACTGATGTTGGTGCGCCTGTCCTCCCATGGGATTTGCAGGATCTTGTGGAGACATCGTTGGTGATATATCGCCAGCGACTTGAGCTGCCTTCTGTACATCGTCCATGCCTCTGATCCATACAGGAGGGTGGGTATTACTACAGCCCTGTAGACCATGAGCTTGGTGGTAGATTTGAGGGCCTGGTCTTCGAACACTCTTTTCCTTAGGTGGCCAAAGGCTGCACTGGTGCCTGGAGGCGATGTTGAATCTCCGCTTCAATGTCTGCTTTTGTTGATAAGAAGCTCCCGAGGTATGGGAAATGGTCCACGTCGTTGAGGGCCGTGCCGTGAATCTTGATGACTGGGGGGGCAGTGCTGTGCGGCGAGGACAGGCTGGTGGAGGACCTTTGTCTTACGGATGTTAAGCGTAAGGCCCATGCTTTCATATGCCTCGATGAATACATCGACTATATCCTGAAGTTTAGCCTCAGAATGTGCGCAGACGCAGGCGTCATCTGTGTATTGTAGCTCAATGACAGAGGTTGGGGTGATCTTGGACCTGGCCTGGAGGCGGCGTAGGTTAAACAGCCTCTCAGTGTACTGTAGTTTAGTTCCACTCCAGCGGGGAGCTTATTGACTGTGAGGTGGAGCATGGCAGCGAGGAAGATTGAGAAGAGGGTTGGAGCGATGATGCAGCCCTGTTTGACCCCGGTCCGGACGTGGATTGGGTCTGTGATGGATCTGTTGGTAAGGATCACGGCCTGTCTGTCATCGTGGAGCAGGCGAAGGATGTTGACAAACTTTGGGGGGCATCTGAAACGGAGGAGAACGCTTCATAGACCCTCACGGTTGACAGTGTCAACGGCCTTTGCAAGATCGAAAAAGGCCATGTATAAGGGCTGGCGCTGGTTCCTGCATTTTTCCTGCAGCTGTCGCGCTGCAAAGATCATGTCCGTTGTGCCCGTAGGGGACGAAATCCGCAATGTGATTCCGGGAGGAGCTCCTCGGCCACAGGGAGACGACGGTTGAGGAGAACTCTAGCGACAACTTTCCCAGTGGCTGAAAGCAGGGAGATTCCCTTGTAGTTGCCGCAGTCGGACTTGTCCCCTTTTTTAAAGATGGTCACGATCACTGCATCTCTGAGATCTCCCGGCATGCTCTCTTCTCTACAGATGAGAGAGGTGAGGTCATGTATCCGCGCCAACAGTGCCTCTCCGCCATATTTTAGCGCCTCAGCAGGGATTCCAAGCCTTGGGCCACCTACCGTCAATGGCGCTACTCGGCGCCGAGCTTGCGGCCAACACTTCGCCGTCGGCAATTAGGCTCATACAGCAGTGCCGGATCTCCAGTCATCTTGGACCCCCTTGTCACTGGACCAAGACCTTGCTCAGCTAAGCCCGTGTGGTTGCCGGTGTGCAGCAGCCACCCCACGTTAAAAGAACTCACGCACAGCCATCTTCCACTTCGCTAATATGAAGTTCAGGACCTGGAACATCAGGACCCTCATGGACAATTCCAATAGCAACAGGCCAGAACGCCGCACCGCCATAGTTGCCCGGGAACTTAGACGTTTTGACATTGACATCGCCGCCCTAAGTGAGACCCAGCGGGCAGGGGAAGGCCAGCTCAAGGAACAAGGTAGAGGTTACACCTTTTTCTGGAAAGGAAAACCAGAGGAAGAGCGCCGCCTTCATGGAGTCGGCTTCGCCGTTAAAAATGAGCTGGTCGTCCGCCTCAAAGACTCCCCCTGCAGGGTTAACGAACGCCTCATGATCCTTAGCCTTACCCTAGCCTGGAACCAATGTGCCACAGTCATTGGTGCATATGTCCCATCACTTGATGCAACGGATGAGGCTAAAGAGGGTTTTTATTCCAACCTCGAGACATCCCTGTCCGCGTCCCCATGGGTGACAAATTGATCCTCCTCTGTGACTTTAATGCCAGGGTCGGCAAAGACACAGCCCTCTGGGGAGGTGTGATTGGCAGAGAGGGGGTAGGGAAAGCCAACTTCTGCGGTAGCCTACTCCTGACAAAATGTCTAGAGCATGAACTCCTCATCACCAACACCCTGTTCCGCCAGAGGGACAAATACAAGACATCGTGGCAATACCCTCGCTCCACTGTCACCTGCTCGACTATGTCATCAATCGAGCCAGGGATCGCAAGGATGTGCGCATCGCCCGCACCATGACAACAGCTGACGACTGCTGGATGGACCACCGCCTAATCCGATCCATCATCGACATTAACAATAGCCTCAAAGTGGAGGGGACAGCAGAAGCAGTTCCGCAAAAAAGTTAATGCCGGGGCACTTAAGGACCCAGCTAAGAGAGCCTTACACAGCCAGTGCGTCACAGCTAATCTGGCATGCCTTGATGACCCTGAGATGCTGAATGTCCACAGCGCTTGGTCTGCCCTCCAGGCCTCTATAACCAGTGCCTGTGAAAAGACACTTGGTTACTCAACCAGAAAACACCAGGACTGGTTTGATGAAAATGATCAGGAGATCCAAGAACTAATAGATTGTAAGCGCAGAGCATTTCTGAGCCTCAAGCAACAACCCAACTCAGGAGCAGCAAAGCAACGCTACAGACGGTTCAAGGCTGAGGTCCAACAAAAAACCCGGGACCTAAAGAACAGATGATGGATGGAGAAAGCATAGGAGCCACGAGATGCGAGGATTCTTCATTGCAGTCAAGGCCACCTATGGTCCAAACTCCCAAGGCCCCACCCAACTCCTGGCCAAGAATGGGAAACACTCATCAAGGACACCGAGGCTGTCAGGGCCCGCTGGAAGAAGCACTTTGAAGATCTCCTCAATCGAGACTCTGTCTTTGATTCGAGTGTTTTTGATTCCATCCTGCAGCTTGCGACCTGCCACCATCTCAGTGAAACCCCAATGTTGCACGAGGTAGGCAAAGCCAGAAAACAGCTCAAGAATAACAAGACCAGGAAGAACGCAAGCTGGGCAGACGATTGCACAGAAAGGCTTTGGGATGGATTGGGGTGAGCTTGGGAAGCATTTGGGATGGGTGGGCATGCAAGTGAAATATGGGAAACACTCTGTTAATTGAAGAGACAGACTGGGAAGAGTGTGAGACAGGTAGCCTGGGAAATACTTGGGCTGAGCGGGTGTGAGCTGGTGGGGTGGGAAACACCCAGCGTGGGCAGGTAAAAAATGAAGTGGAATGGGAAAGGCTTGGAGGCTGACAATTCTTCTTTGGTCATGGAACCTTGCAGATTGGAATGTGTTTGTCAGTTTTGGGCCACAGACTAGAAGCACCAGTATTTTAAGATTGTTTTGCATCTGTAAAAGAGTATGACATCGGACGTGGGATGCGTGGATTATGACATCTGTGTTGCCCAGACAAACCGGCCTTTAAATTTGGCTGCGTAGCACCCATTTTTTGGGCACGAACTGGCCTTCTATACCCCCAATATGGCAGACAGGACATGCGCGCACATTTCTGGTTAGAAGTGCGCTGCCCACCATAACGGTGAAGGAAAAATCATCGGTGTTCTATACTTGAAGAAGGCATTAGGCCCTTTGGATTTGCAAATGCGGGGCCTAACGCTGGCTGCACTCAGTAAAACTAGACCTTGGGACTGCCTGCGACATACAAGGTAAGTTTGTCAAATTTATTTCCCTGGCTGTGGAGCCCAGAGAAGCAGCAGTGTTTCTCCCAACCTTCTATTTAACAAAGGTTTACCACTATTCCCGATACCCCTCCGATCGCCACCGCTCCCGACTCCTGACCTCCTATCCTCCCCCTCAGCCTCCAATCCCATCCTCCTTGCCTCAGATCCAGACCCCTGATCCTCAACCTGGGCTCCTAACCTCCCCTCCTAACCTTTCCAGGCCACAGATCCCAACCTCCCCACTCCCACCCTGTCCTCACTTATCCAAGGGCCGCTGCGATGCCAGCAGTACCCCGATCTTGATTGCCTCTTCCATTATAATGAGGCCTGAGGCCAAATATCGGGGGTGCCTTGGGCTATACCATTCAGGCGCAGGGCAAGTACTGTGTGGTCAAAAATGGACTTGGCCAAATTTTTGGCCACTTTTTATACAGATGTACTGGGCCTTCTTTGGCTTGGTGCCATTTTAGCCTGAATACACCTCTGTGAAGCATCTTGGTTCTTTTGTGACATTAACAATAACAACATATTGTATTTATATAGCACCTTTAATGTAGTAAAACATCCCAAGGCGCTTGACAGGAGTGTGATAAGACAAAAAATTTGACACTGAGCCACATAAGGAGAAATTAGGTCTGGTGACCAAAAATGTAGTCAAAGAGGTAGGTTTTAAAGAGCGTCTTGAAGGAGGAAAGAGAGGTAGAAGAGGCGGAGAGGTTTAGGCAGGGAGTGCCAGAGCTTAGGGCCTAAAGGTATCATATAAATGTAAGTGGTTATTGAATATCTGAAATGTTTTAATAAAAATAAGATCAAGGAAATTAGTCAATATCTGAAGGTGCCAGAGAGGTTAATGTATCAGGTGGGGCTCTTCAGCAGAACCTGCTATGCCCCACCCAAATCGCAAATCTTGTTTCATCTTTCAGATGCTGGCTGCCCTGTGCATTTCTAGCACTTCCGGTTTTCATTTCAGATTTTCATCTACCGTGGTCTTTTATTTTAGCATTGTAAAAGATTTTTGAGGCTCAGTTTTTAAGCGCTGGAGATTGACTGTATATTATAGCTGCAATATGTCGAATTAGAATGGGCTACACGTACTGCAATGTGCTCTGTGATTCAAACCTGCTGCTCTGTTTGTGATGAATAGGAATAATTCAGCAGGGTTGCCAGAGATAAAATCCACAATTTGGTTCCCTGGAAGGTTGGAAGCTTTCCCGCTGGGATTCTCTTCAGGAGGATCCACCTACTTTTCATTTATCTTTTGAATAGCCTGTAGCAGTTGATACCATCAGATTGCTGAAGGCCAGCCAGAGTAGGTGTTGATAGTGCTATCGGTGTGCAGAGATCGACAGCGCCAAGGTGCCATTCAGTCACACCTCCCAGCTATGCCGGCATGAGTCAGTGGAAGGAGGAGGCCCCTAGTCAAAGTTGGTTAGTTGCTTGCTAATTACCTTGGCTTCGATACAAGGGTTTCAGGGCGGGATCCCGTGAGTCACTTCCTGTGCTTGTCGGGCCCCTATTCTTCCCTCGGTTGTGCCAGTGCAGTCAGACTCGAACTTGGTTGTCCTGCTCGCTGCATGTCCAACCGCTTCCCAAGCAGGAAAAAAACCCAGACAGAAAGCACTTCAGCTCAGCGAGGAACTGAAGTATTTATGTTAAAGCAGCACTTTGATCAGTGACTTGAGTGCTTTGAAAATACAGTTGGTGAGTGTCCAATTTTTTTCTCTCTCTTGAAAATCTACTGTCTCTGCTGCTTGTGACAAGCTGCCTGGGAGCATCTGGAGCTGTATGCCTAGGGTAGTGTTTCTAAAGATCCCTAAACGTGCTTTGCTCTGCAGATTGTCCTGGTAGAATGTGACACTTCCAGCCGTGTAAAGTCACTGAGGTCGTTGTTATGTGTAGATTAAAGCAGGGAAGAAACTAACAGCACACTTTGCTGGCAGCTTCTCCTTGACTATACACGGAATGTACAGTTTACAACTTCAGTCAAAGGGCAGTCTGTCTTTTTAGGCTAGATTCTGCTCCTGACCGCTGCAATTAGCCTTTGGCCCTTCAGGGCAAGTGGTCGTATTATAAGTAAAATACCATTAACCGTCACAGAGGTCTGCACCCCCAGCGATACTAGGAGACTACAGAACTGAGCTGCTGCACTTTATAGGGAAAACTGCAGTCGGGTTCTGTCCTGATCCCAGACACATGCTTACAGTGCTGCCCGGAATCGCATATTGATGGGCAGAGCGGGGACACCGGGAGAGTTTCCAAAGAGGGGAGTCACTGCTCAAGATGCAGAGCCCTTCTTTGAAGCCTGCACATTGGGAGTGCAGCATTAAACATCTGCTGTCAGCAACCGCAGACTGAGTCCTGCCCAGCTCCCGTTATCTCCAGTCCTGTACAGTATTAGATTACCAGCCCAGCATTCATCCCGGAGCTTCTCTTGTCTTCACAGAGCTCAGAAGTGTTTGGCAGTAGGGGCTGCCACAAGGGTCTGTCAGTCGGGTACAGAGGGTTTGTCAGAAGTTGGTGTCTTTGGCCTCGAGCTACAGTCAAGACCCAAGCAGCCCTCTACAATTTAGACACAAAGATTTTATTTTCCTGTGAATGTGCGGGGTTCACTAAATCCCGCTGCGGAGCCCTCCAAGATTATCCGTGCAACCTGCACATTATGTGACAGAATTGAGGGACTTATCAATTTCGCATGAGGTTTCAAATTGGAGCACAATTACTTGCAGTTTTAAGTGAAAACAGATTCGCTGAGCATTTAAAGATGGAGAGAAAATGAGACATGGGAGTCGAAGCAGTCAAAATAAAGGCAAGACAGCGTGGTTTGAGAACAATTAGCTTCTTAAAGGCAGGACTGGCTCTGAGTGCTGCACAGACCTGTAATTGGCAAACATGAGACCACTCCATTGCCTTTTCACGCAAATTTCAAAAATTCAGAGTGGTTTCAAGCGAGATGTATCTGCTTTCAGGACAACGTGAAAAGTGTGCAATGTAAATGAGAAAAGGCTTTGAGGAAATCCCTGGATCCTTGAAGTATTTCAGACTTCGCTGTTTGGGTGGTGATGGAGGGGGGAGTCTGGTGAAGCACTGGGTTTACGTAACCTTCCCTTGGGTGCTATGCTAACGCACTCATTTACTATAAATGGGTAAACGACTGCATTTAAAAGAATGGATCTCGATGGTAATTCATCAACCAGTGCTCCACCAGGAGCGATGTCAAGCTGGCTTAAATTGTACGTCACAGTATCACAATTCATGACTTAAAAAAAAAGATCTTTCTAAGATCTGAATAAAGATATTCACTGCACTTCAAAAAAAGGTATTTCATTGTGTAAAGCAGTTTGAGAGGTTTTGATGTAAACAGTATTTATATAAATTCCAATATTTTATTACAGCTTTCTAAAATAAATATTTTGGAATGAAATGCCGGTAATCAGAGTCAGAGGTTTCAATTTGTAATTTTTTCTTTAAAAAAAAATAATATGGAACTTTTTCTTCTGGCTTTCCACTAGGATATGTTCCACCTCTCCCGCGCCTCACCCAAGTGGTCAGTTGCCATATGTGAGTGGAGTAAGTGAGTGCAGCCAGGGTATTTGACCATGGGGGGGGGGGGGGGGAGGGAGAGGGAGGAGAGGGGACATTAAAGCCCAGGCAGAACATGACCCCAGCTGATTCTTGTCCTGTCTCTAACATGTGAGCATTGATGCAAATTGTATTACCCCCCCCCCCTCTAGTGCCACTCTTCCTGAAATGAACTAGTCAGCACAGATTGGGCATTTTCTTCATTGTACTTCATTGGCTGTAAAGTGCTTTGGGACATCCTGAGGTCATGAAAGGTGCTATACAAATGCAAGTCTTTCTTTATTTCTTTTGTGATTTTTTTGTTTTGCTAACTTGGAGTCCAAACCCTACACCAAACTTTCTGTTGACACCGGCCAAGTCTCTTCACACCCAAACACAACAGCAAACCAAATTACTAAATACAACACTTTTAAAATAATTTTACAGCTCTGTCCGTAACCTTTGGAAGGATCTGACCTGTAGGAAAGAAGCTTCTTGCGTTGCTTTGGATCAAACAGTGCTACAATATATAACAAGCACACACCAAAGTGTTTCCTGCCACTTTTGCTGCCCATTTATTTTATTCTGAAATTAAATTTGGAAAAGGTCTTATAACCTGCCTTGAAAAGAGTCAATATTACTGTGAAAAACAGAAGTTGCTCAGGGCCAACTGGGGGGATGGGGGTGGACATGGTGGGACAGTTGGGGGAGGAAGAGGGGGGTGATGGGGGGGGGTGAAGGGGGGGAAGGGGGGGGTGCTGGGGTGATATGGGGGGAAAGAGGGGGGTGATGGGGGGGAAAGGGGGGTGATGGGGGTAAAGGGGGGTGATGGGGGGGAGAAAGGGGGGCGATGGGGGGGTGGAATGGGGGGGCGATGGGGGGGGAAGATGGGGGAGAGGGGGGTGATGGGGAGGGGGGTGATGGGGATGGGGAGGGGGGTGATGGGGAGGGGGAAGAGGGGGGTGATGGGGAGGGGGGTGATGGGGGGGGAAGAGGGGGTGATGGGGGAGAAGAGGGATGGGGGGGGTGAGGGGGGTGGGAATGATGGGGGGGGTGGGAAGTGGGAAGAGGGGGTTATGGGGGGAGGGAAGAGGGGGTTATGGGGGGGAGGGAGGGGGTGATGGGGGAGGGAAGAGGGGGTTATGGGGGGAGGGGGGAAGAGGGTGATGGGGGTGATTTGGGGAAGGGGGAAATTGGGGGAGGGGGTGATGGGGGAGGGAAGAGGGGGTTATGGGGAGGGAGGGGGGAAGAGGGTGATGGGGGGAATTGGGGGAGGGGGATGATGGGGAGAATTGGGGAAGGGGGGGATGATGGGAATTGGGGAAGGGGGGGTGATGGGGGAGGGTGATGGGGGGAATTGGGGAAGGGGGGGGAATTGGGGGAGGGGGGTGATTGGGGGAGGGGGGTGATGGGAGGTAATTGGGCGAGGGGGTGATGGGGGGGAATTGGGGAAGGGGGGGTGATGGGGAATTGGGGAAAGGGGGGTGATGGGGGGGAATTGGGGGAGGGGGGTGATGGGAGGTAATTGGGTGAGGGGGTGATGGGAGGGAATTGGGGGAGGGGGGTGATGGGATTTGGGGGAGGGGGAATTGGGAGAGGGGGGTGATGGGGGGGAGGGGGAATTGGGAGAGGGGGGTGATGGGGAGGGGGGGGGAATTGGGGGAGGGGGAAGATGGGGGGAATTGGGGTGGGGGGAATTGGGGGAGGGGGAAGATTGGGGGAGGGGGAAGATGGGGGGAATTGGGGGAGGGGGAAGATGGGGGGAATTGGGGGAGGGGGGAATTGGGGGAGGGGGATGATGGGGGGAATTGGGGGAGGGAGATGATGGGGGAAATTGGGGGAGGGGGATGATGGGGAGAATTGGGGAAGGGGGGGGATGATGGGAATTGGTGATGGGGGGGAATTGGGGAAGGGGGGGGTGATGGGGGGAATTGGGGAAGGGGGGGTGATGGGGGGGAATTGGGGGAGGGGGTGATTGGGGGAGGGGGGTGATGGGAGGTAATTGGGCTAGGGGGTGATGGGGGGGAATTGGGGAAGGGGGGGTGATGGGGGGGAAGGGGGGGTGATGGGGGGGAAGGGGGGGTGATGGGGAATTGGGGAAAGGGGGGTGATGGGGGGGAATTGGGGGAGGGGGGTGATGGGAGGTAATTGGGTGAGGGGGTGATGGGAGGGAATTGGGGGAGGGGGGTGATGGGATTTGGGGGAGGGGGAATTGGGAGAGGGGGGTGATGGGGAGGGTGGGGGGAATTGGGGTGGGGGGAATTGGGGGAGGGGAAGATGGGGGGAATTGGGGTGGGGGGAATTGGGGGAGGGGGAAGATGGGGGGAATTGGGGTGGGGGGAATTGGGGGAGGGGGAAGATGGGGGGAATTGAGGGAGGGGGATGATGGGGGGAATTGGGGGAGGGGGATGATGGGGGGAATTGGGGGAGGGGGATGATGGGGGGGAATTGGGGGAGGGGGATGATTTGGGGATGGGGGGAATTGGGGAAGGGGGGGTGATGGGGGGAATTGGGGGAGGGGGGTGATGGAGGTGAATTGGGGGAGGGGGGTGATTTGGGGGAGGGGCTGATGGGGGGAATTGGGGAGGGGGTGATGGGAAGGGGGTGATGGGGGGAATTGGGGGAGGGGGATGATGGGGGGATTGGGGGAGAGGGGTGACGGAGTAATTGGGGGAGGGGGGAATTGGGGAAGGGAGGTGATGGGGGGGAATTGGGGAAGGGGGTGATGGGGGGGAATTGGGGAAGGGGGTGATGGGGGGGAATTGGGGAGGGGGTGATGGGGGGAATTGGGGGAGGGGGTGATGGGGGGAATTGGGAGTGGGGGTAATGGGGGGGAATTGTGGGAGGGGGTGATGGGGGGGATTGGGGGAAGGGAGTGATGGGGGGGATTGGGGGAAGGGTGTGATGGGGGAGGAATTGGGGGAAGGGTGTGATGGGGGAGGAATTGGGGGAAGGGTGTGATGGGGGAGGAATTGGGGGAAGGGTGTGATGGGGGGAAATTGGGGGAGGGGGGTGATGGGGGAAATTGGTGGAGGGGGGTGATGGGGGGAAATTGGGGGAGGGGGAAGTGAGTGATGGCGGGGAATTGGGTGATGGGGGAATGGGGGAGGGGGGAATGGGGGGAATTGGGGGAGGGGGCAATTGGGGAGGGGGTGATGGGGGGAATGGGGAGGGGTGATGGGAGGGGGAATTGGGGGAGGGGTGATGGGGAGGGGAATTGGGGGAGGGGTGATGGGGGGGGGAATTGGGGGAGAGGGGTGATGGGGGGGGGGAATTGGGGGAGGGGGGTGGGGGGGAATTGGGGGAGGGGGATGGGGGGGAATTGGGGGAGGGGGGTGGGGGGGAATTGGGGGATGGGGGTGATGGGGGGAATTGGGGGAGGGGGACTGATGGGGAATTGGGGAGAGGGGTGATGGGAATTGGGGAGAGGGGGTGATGGGGGGAATTGGGGGAAGGGAGTGATGGGGGGATTGGGGGAAGGGAGTGATGGGGGGGATTGGGGGAAGGGAGTGATGGGGGGGATTGGGGGAAGGGTGTGATGGGGGAGGAATTGGGGGAAGGGTGTGATGGGGGAGGAATTGGGGGAAGGGTGTGATGGGGGGAAATTGGGGGAGGGGGGGGTGATGGGGGAAATTGGTGGAGGGGGGGTGATGGGGGAAATTGGGGGAGGGGGAAGGGAGTGATGGCGGGGAATTGGGTGATGGGGGGAATGGGGGAATGGGGGGAATTGGAGGAGGGGGTGGAATTGGGGGAGGGGGAAGGGGGTGCTGGGGGGAAGTGGGTGATGGGGGAATTGGGGGAGGGGGTGATGGGGGTGGAATTGGGGGAGGGGGAAGGGGGTGCTGGGGAATTGGGGGAGGGTGGTGATGGGGAGGGGGGAATTGGGGGAGGGGGGCATGAGGAATTGGGGGAGGGGGGAGGGGGTGATGGGAGAATAGGGGGAGGGGGTGATGGGGGGGAATTGGGGAAGGGGGGATTTGGGGGAGGGGTGATGGGGGAATTGGGGGAGGGGGTGGTGGGGGGAATTGGTGGTGGGGGGGAATTGGGGGAGGGGGTGGTGGGGGGGAATTGGGGGAGGGGGTTGATGGGGGAGGTGGGGGGGAATTGGGGGGAGGGTGATAGGGGGGTGATTTGGGGGAGGGGGTGATGGGGGAATTGGGGGAGGGGGTGATGGGGGGAGGAGGGGGAATTGGGGGAGGGGGATGGGGGGAATTGGGGGGGAAGGGGGTGATGGGGGAATTGGGTGATGGGAGGAATTTAGGGAGGGGGTGATGGGGGGAATTGGGCGAGGGGGTGATGGGGGAATTGGGGGAGGGGGTGATGGGGGGAATTGGGGGAAGGGAGTGATGGGGGGGATTGGGGGAAGGGAGTGATGGGGGGGATTGGGGGAAGGGTGTGATGGGGGAGGAATTGGGGGAAGGGTGTGATGGGGGGGATTGGGGGAAGGGTGTGATGGGGGAGGAATTGGGGGAAGGGTGTGATGGGGGGAAATTGGGGGAGGGGGGGGTGATGGGGGAAATTGGTGGAGGGGGGTGATGGGGGGAAATTGGGGGAGGGGGAAGGGAGTGATGGCGGGGAATTGGGTGATGGGGCGAATGGGGGGAATTGGAGGAGGGGGTGGAATTGGGGGAGGGGGAAGGGGGTGCTGGGGGGAAGTGGGTGATGGGGGAATTGGGGGAGGGGGTGATGGGGGTGGAATTGGGGGAGGGGGAAGGGGGTGCTGGGGAATTGGGGGAGGGTGGTGATGGGGAGGGGGGAATTGGGGGAGGGGGGCATGAGGAATTGGGGGAGGGGGGAGGGGGTGATGGGAGAATAGGGGGAGGGGGTGATGGGGGGAATTGGGGAAGGGGGGATTTGGGGGAGGGGTGATGGGGGAATTGGGGGAGGGGGTGGTGGGGGGGAATTGGGGGAGGGGGTGGTGGGGGGGAATTGGGGGAGGGGGTTGATGGGGGAATTGGGGGAGGTGGGGGGAATTGGGGGGAGGGTGATAGGGGGGTGATTTGGGGGAGGGGGTGATGGGGGAATTGGGTGATGGGGGAATTGGGGGAGGGGGTGATGGGGGGAGGAGGGGGAATTGGGGGAGGGGGATGGGGGGAATTGGGGGGGAAGGGGGTGATGGGGGAATTGGGTGATGGGAGGAATTTAGGGAGGGGGTGATGGGGGGAATTGGGCGAGGGGGTGATGGGGGAATTGGGGGAGGGGGTGATGGAGGGAATTGGGTGAGGGGGGTGATGGGTGGAATTGGGTGAGGGGGGTGATGGGGGGAATTGGGTGAGGGGGGTGATGGGGGGAATTGTGGGAGGGGGGTGATGGGGGGAAATTGGGGGAGGGGGGTGATGGGGGGAAATTGGGGGAGGGGGGTGATGGGGGAATTGGGGAGGGGGTGATGGGGGGAATTGTGGGAGGGGGTGATGGGGGGAAATTGGGGGAGGGGGGTGATGGGGGGAATTGGGGAGGGGGTGATGGGGGGGAATTGGGGGAGGGGGTGATGGGGGGGAATTGGGGAGGGGGTGACGGGGGGAATTCAGGGAGGGGGTGATGGGGGGAATTGGGGAGGGGGTAATGGGGGGAATTGGGGGTGATGGGGGGAATTGGGGGAGGGTGTGATGGGGGGGAATTGGGGTGATGGGGAATTGGGGGAAGGGAGTGATGGGGGGGGGGGAAATTGGCGGAAGGGAGTGATGGGGGGAATTGGGGGAAGGGAGTGATGGGGGGAATTGGGGGAAGGTGTTGATGGGGGGGAATTGGGTGATTGGGGGGGGAATTGGGGAAGGGGGTGATGGGGGGGAATTGGGGAAGGGGGTGATGGGGGGAATTGGGGGAAGGGGGTGATGGGGGGGAATTGGGGGAAGGGGGTGATGGGGGGGAATTGGGGGAAGGGGGTGATGGGGGGGAATTGGGGGAAGGGGGTGATGGGGGGGAATTGGGGGAAGGGGGTGATGGGGGGGATTGGGGGAAGGTGTTGATGGGGGGAATTGGGTGATGGGGGGGAATTGGGGAAGGGGGTGATGGGGGTGATATTGGGGGAAGGGGGGAATTGGGGATGAGGGGGGAGATTGGGGGAGGTGGTGATGGGGGGTAATTGGGGAGGTGGTGATGGGGGGTAATTGGGGGAGAAGGGTGATGGGGGGAAATTGGGGGAGGGGGTGATGGGGGGGAATTGGGGGAGGGGGTGAATTGAGGAGGGGGGTGATGGGGGGAATTGGGGGAGGTGGGTGATGGGGTGGAATTGGGAGAGGGTGGTGATGGGGGAATTGGGGGAGGGGGTGATGGGGGGAATTGGGACAGGGGGGAAATTGGGGAAGGGGGTGATGGGGGGAATTGGGGGAGGGGTGATGGGGGGAAATTGGGGGAGGGGGTGATGGGGGGAAATTGGGGGAGGGGGGTGATGGGGGGAAATTGGGGGAGGGGGGTGATGGGGGAAATTGGGGGAAGGGGGTGATGGGGGAAAATTGGGGGAGGGGGAAGGGTGTGATGGAGGGAATTGGGGGAAGTGGGTGATGGGGAATGGGGGGAATTGGGGGAGGGTGATGATGTGGGGGAGGGGGGAATTGGGGGAGGGGGGAATTGGGGGAGGGGGAAGGGTGTGATGGGGAGGAATTGGGTGAATTGGGGGAGTGGGGGGGAATTGGGGGAGGGGGTGATGGGGGTGGAATTGGGGGAGGGGGGAAGGCGGTGCTGGGGGAAGGGGGTGCTGGGGGGGAGGGGGAGGGGATGATTGGGGGAGGGGGGCATGGGGAATAGGGGGAGGGGGTGATGGGGAATTGGGGGAGGGGGTGATGGGGGGAATTGGGGAAGGGGGGAATTGGGGGAGGGGGTGATGGGAGGGGGGAATTGGGGGAGGGGGTGACCTGGGGGATTGGGGGAGGGGTGATATTGGGGGGGGTGATGGGGGGGAATTGGGGAGGAGGGTGATAGGGGGGTGATTTGGTGGAGGGGGTGATGGGAATTGGGGGAGGGGGGTGACGGGGGAATTGGGGGAGGGGGTGATGGGGGGAATTGGGGGAGGGGGATGATGGGGGGGGGGAGGGGGTGATGGAGGAGAATTGGGGGAGGGGGGTGATTGGGGGAATTGGGGGAGGGGTTTAATTGGAGGAGGGGGATGATTGGGGGGAGTGGGGTGATGGGGGTAATTGGGGAGGGGGATGATGGGGAGGGAATTGGGGGAGGTGGGTGATGGAGGGGAATTGGGGGAGGTGGGTGATGGGGGGAATTGGGGGTGGGTGGGTGGTGGGGAGGGGGGTTGGGAGTGGGTGGGGAGGGGAAGTGGGTGGGGAGTGGGGGGGGGGGAAGTGTAGAAGGGAGGTGATGGAGGTGTGAGGGGTGATAAGTGGGGGCGGTGGGAGATGAGTGGGGAAGCGGGGAGGGGGGGTGAATGGGGGGGGGGGAAGTGAGGAAGAGAGGTGATGTGAGGGTGGGGGGAGGGGGGAGTGCGGAATCCAAGATAAGGACAGCAAGGTGCCTACTGTAATCTTTTCAACAAGTTTGTGAACAGCCCTAAATTGGCCCTGTGCAGGTTCTGTGTTGCAAGCCAATAACCTCACAGCTTCAAACTATTTAAGCTGTTATAGGTAATCCTTTTTTTTCCAAGCCGGCTTCACAAGATATGACACAGAAATAAAACTTCACAAAAACAGCACCAATCTTTACAATAACAACTTGTCATTTCGGGGGGAAAAAAATCCGAGAAAGAACTAAATATTCAGTGACACGGTTTTATTTAGCTTAATGGTTATTTAAAGGGGGTAGTAAATTTTAAAGTAATCTTGTTCGATTGATTAAAGCTGCTGTTTGCGTGCCTCGTTAGGATGGTGCTGTTGTCCTGGTGCGGTGCAATCTTGCCAGTTTTGTGAATGAACAATTGCCACGAGAATGTCCTTGCAGTGTCTCCCACTAAAAATATTCGACTTTACACAGAACCAGGCCACGATTGTGTTACAGGCCCAGAAATTCTGGCCTCCCAGGTCCGTATGGAGTGTGTACGGACCCGGGAAGGCATCGCAAAAGCCAGTTTTCAGCGCGCGATGCGCATACGCTGAAAACCGGCTTTGCCGATCTGTCAAGCTGGAACTTGACAGATCTTCCATATCTCGGTAGCGAGGACATTTGCAAGGGCAAGATTGCGGTATTTACCCATATCTTGCCCAGCAAATGTCCTGATAACTCTTGCGCCTGATAAAAGCAGGCACATAGCCTACTTTTACAGAAGTAAAAGTTTTAAAACACACTTAAAACATAAAAAATAAAATTAAAAAAACACATTTTATTTTTTAAAAACCCTCCCCACTACGTAAAATTTATTTTCAAGCATAATTTAAAAAAATTGGAAAAAAATCTATTTTTAATAATACATAAATAACTTTAATTTAAATTAATGTTAAATATGTAGTGTATTTTTTCTATTTTTTTGTTAATGTGTGTTTCATAATAATGGGAAATCCAACTTACGGAGTTCCCATTATCATGAATGAGCATATACTTTACCTTGATTGGCTGCCCAGAGCCATGTGACTGCAGCTCCAGCCCTGCACATGTCCTGACATGCACGCGCTGCGATGTGGAGATCTCAGGACCGGGAACTCGTGTGGGCGCAGCAGTTTCAGGTAAGTGCGTTTCTTTTTTCTACAATCCAGTCGAACGCCCGCAGGAAGGAGAAACCTAGATTTCTGGGCCATAACCTTTTGCACTACAATAAACTATGGTACTTTTGCAGTGCAAGTGTTACCTGGTGACTAACCGTCATCTTTGAAACTCTGTTGAGAGCTAGTTATTCTTGAAGCCTCTTCCAAATCACTTTGATGTCCCCTTAGTTTTTAGAGCCAGTAGAATGAAAGTATTAAGGTAATGTTCCTTCGTTCCTTCTCGGTTACTTGATCCTAAAAGACCCACAGGTCCCACTCCGTCCCACCCAGAATAATGGAAGTGAGCTTTTCACAAATGTTGCTGTTCTGGAAACTGCCTGGACTGATGGGTTCAGGCTGCAGGTGGGTGGCAATTAGGTGGGTGCAAAATGGCTGCTGTGATAGAAGATCAGAATTTCCCACCATCAAAATCCTGGGGGTCACCATTGACCAGAAACTTAACTGGCAACAAGAGCAGGTCAGAGGCTGGGTATTCTGCGGTGAGTGTCTCACCTCCTGACTCCCCAAAGCCTTTCCATCATCTACAAGGCACAAGTCAGGAGTGTGATGGAATACTCTCCCCCTGCTTGGATGAGTGCAGCTCCAACAACACTCATGAAGCTCGACACAATCCAGGACAAAGCAGCCCGCTTGATTGGCACCCCATCCACCACCTTCAACATTCACTCCTGGCTGCAATGTGTACCATCTACAAGATGCACTGCAGCAACTCACCAAGGCTTCTTTGGCAGCACCTCCCAAACCCGCAACTTCTACCATCTAGAAGGACAAGGGCAGCTGACACATGGCAACACCATCACCTGCAAGTTCCCTTCCAAGATTCCCACCATCCTGACTTGGAAATATATCGCCGTTCCTTCATCGTCACTGGGTCAAAATCCTGCAACACCTTCCTTAACAGCATTGTGGGATTACCTTCACCACACGGACTGCAGCGGTTCAAGAAGGCGGCTCACCAGCACCTTCTCAAGGGTAATTAGGGATGGGCAATAAATGCCGGCCTTGCCAGCGACGCTCCCATCCAGGAACAAATAATAAATAAAGAGCCATCTTGTTTTTAATATTTTTTATTATTTTGCCTGATGGTATTAAAATTGCAAAATTACAGAACCAACCACCAATAGCACCGATGGGTGGGGTTCGGCTCCATTATCACCAGAGGTTCCAGGTGTCATTCAGTCTCTGAGTTGCTTACATTCTGAGAACCAGGAAAGTAACATTTCGATGTTGGTTGGTGGAAGAAGGCTAGCTACAGTGTGAATAAAGGTGATAGAGAAATGAATCCGGGACCCTGGTTAACGGGGGGGAATTGTACCCGCTCCGTGCCTCAGGGAGAAGGTGCAAGTTATCTCCATTCAAGCCATAAATTCAAATTGTGAGGTCGCGCATGGGGCTTTCATCACAGAACAGGTGGAGGCTTAAGGTGATGGTTGCTTGTAAATCTTATTTTTCTGCCTCTAGCCTTTAATGTACAAAGGAGAGCAGAGACAGGGTTTTTATGAGGGGTGGGAGGTTAAGGAATGCTCTTGTTGAAACCTGACACACATACAGTATATGTCCGTTTTGGCTGGCCTTGTGGCTGCTAATCCCCTCTCTCTCATTTACACTGACTGCAATGTGCAGGGGATAAAGTGTGCTGGGTATGAACTTCAGTATACTGGCACAAATGGCTGCTCTCCAGAGGTGGGCTTTGTGCCAACTGGTCTTCAAAGCTTTGCAGTACAATCTGCTGCACAAAGTCACTCTGTTTTGCATGTGGGATTGCTAAAAGTTGGCGCTGCAGATGTCAGTGAGAGGCAATTGCTGCATTTTTGACCTGCCTGTTATGCCTTAAATCTGGATGGATGTGCTCTTCTGGTAGCCTAGTAGGTTAAAGCATTAACATAGAAACATAGAAAATAGGTGCAGGCATAGGCCATTTGGCCCTTCGAGCCTGCACCACCATTCAATAAGATCATGGATGATCATTCACCTCCGTACCCCTTTTCTGCTTTCTCTCCATACCCCCTGATCTCTTTAGCTGTAAGGGCCATATCTAACTCCCTCTTGAATACATCTAACGACTGGCATCAACAACTCTCTGTGGTAGACAATTCCACAGGTTAACAACTCTGAGTGAAGAAGTTTCTCCTCATCTCAGACCTAAATGGCTTACCCCTTATCCTTAGACTGTGACCCCTGGTTCTGGACTTCCCCCAATCGGGAACATTCTTCCTGCATCTAACCTGTCTAGGCCCGTCAGAATTTTATGTTTCTATGAGATCCCCTCTCATCCTTCTAAACTCCAGTGAATACAGGCCCAGTCGATCCAGTCTCTCCTCATATGTCAGTCCTGCCATCCCGGGAATCAGTCTGGTGAACCTTCGCTGCACTCCCTCAATAGCAAGAACGTCCTTCCTCAGATTAAGAGAGCAAAACTGAACACAATATTCCAGGTGAGACCTCACTAAGGCCCTGTACAACTGTAGTACAGACCTGAAGGTCCCAGATTCAGCTGTCCCGCAGCATTAGGGGGGGCTACAATTAGTCTCCGTGCCCTTGATTTAGGGGATGGAACAATTGGCAAGGATTCCCACTCCTGATTGCTATCCAATGACGCCTCCTGCAAGTGTGCTTATGTGACTCTGGCTGATGACACAAAACAGCTCCGCTGTGATGTTCACTAGAGTTGGAAAGCCTGGTGACTTTCACTGTTTTGGCTCACACGTGAAACAGACATTTGGGAAAGGGGACTGAGATCTACTGGATCTATGAGCTTGACCCACTGCAAGAGACCATGTCACTGGGAGAGGGTAGGAGAAAAGGGGAGGAAATTCTGCACTTTGAGGGTCAGATTGTGAGACTCGGGCTGTGCATGGCTCATTGGCTGTACGTTGGACACCCTCTCTCTGAATCTGACTACACACCTCGAAGTCATGGGCGTGCCACAAGAGCTCGCAGACTTACCAAATGTCAGCCATCTCCAAGCTATTCAGAAAGTGCTTTTGGCAAGTTCTCTGTGATTCTCAACATTTCTCTGACTCTGCTTTCTAATATTCAGCAGGGATGTCTCTCTGGGTCTCAAATGAATGACCCTCGAGTTCTGATGACTCAATTGTTTGCCTTGAGACTGGTTTAAAGAACAGTCCTCGGCAGGAAATAAAAATGTCATTTGAACATTTGCTTATGAGGGACAGATTTTCTCTGGTAACAGCTTGCATCGAGCTGTTAAATGTAGCTGTTAAGAAGCTCAAGTGGTAGAGTACTTGACTCCCAACAGAAAGATTGTGTAAGGTCACTTACTCAAACTCCCTCGCTTTCAGCCAGGCAGTGAGATCGAGCATGACTTTAGGAGGGAGACCTTCTCTGGAAGAATGAAATGGTGGGGATTGCTGGAAATGGCACTGGCAAAACTAGTCTTGTCATTCAGATTGCAAATCCTGAGAGTTGATCATCGAACATTATTAACACACCTTTCTCCCCCCAGTCATAGCTTGTCACCATCTTGATTCAGCCGTTTGGGCGGCAATACTGATGGTAACAGGCCCACAAAAAGGCTTCTTCAAAGTCTTTTGTTGCCACATCTGTACCGATCACTCTTACTGGGAGATGAAGCACTTGGATGATGGGAGTAAGTAAATCTAGGAGAGTCCTAAAGTGATTGTGAAAAGACACATTCAGTTTCAAGTGGAGAATATTATTATGTTATTTCAGTTACCTGTTGTCTGGATCTGGATAAACCTCTTCATATTGAATGCTGTTATCCACTGATTGCATTTTATGCAGTTTCTCTCGCATAATATTGTCGCAAAAACCTGTTTTAATGGATGAGACTAATTCAAATAGAACTTCCAAGTATTATAAAACACAGGTTGAAATTGTGGTGTGTGATATTAGTAATGGGCATAATGACAAGGGTACATGGAATTCCTATATCAGCCATTTTGACAAAAGGCTTAATGCCTTTGATAAAATAATGAACTAAGTGTAACTAATATCAACACGATTGCAATCAACTGTATGTGGGATTTTACTGAAATCTGTGGCATTTTCTTTGCCAATATACCCACTGCAGTGATGTTCGAAAGCAGTGTGGTGCCTTCCTACAAGCATCAGCTGTCCAGACCTGAGACACTGGCATTCTCCTGAAAGCACCAATACACCCTGGAACTTTCACACAACTGTTTAGGTTAGCATTCCACATGAAGCATATATTGCACAAAATGGGGTGAGTTAAAAGGTGTAATCTAATCCTGAATGTTTGCAAACGGCTTAAAGGTTACATCTTCAGGTTTATAATGTGAGCTGGACTGTTTTTTTTAATTAGGTGGGAGCTTTGTAACTCACTTGCAAGTATCCATTATTACAAGATGACTTGAGAAATGTTAAGATTTTCAACAAGAGTTTGACATGACGATGAGAAATGATGAACTGCAAATCACTGAGTATTGCTCTTTGGCAGAATGTCAAGTGATAAAATCCAGCAGTATAAATGCTGTACCTGTTCCACTGAATCCATGGGATGTTTGTGCAATATGTACTGCATGAGTGATAGGTATTGTATGTGTGGTTTGTGCAGTGTGCACTGCTTTAGATTAGATGGGGGTGCGGTATGTACTGCACTGTAATGAATGGCTTGTTGGGACTTGGTAGGTTGTACATCATTCGAGTCTTTCGAATTAATCTTGCAGTTGCCCTTGTCTATATATGGAATCACGATCAGGTCGGCATGCTCTCCCGATGGCTCAGTTACTAATGATAGTGTGTCACTAATCCATACGGTCCAGAAGGTCGCAGATGTGACTCCTGATTTGTGCCAATTTAACTGATCTAGCAGGGAGGGTGCTACAGTTAGACTCAGCGTCAGAGTTAGAGGAGAAAACCAACCAGGCCTTCCCCTCCTGCTGATCACTATCTGGTGATCCGTGTTGGAAAGTGTACATGTCGAATGTCAAATTAGGACTTTGGACTCAGCTGTGACACCCCTACAGTGGAATGTGTGATCAAAACTGTGAGCAGGAATATTCCTCACTTTTCCTGCTATCCTTTCCCAGTAGTATTGCTGTTGGATAGTGGTGGAAAATTGAGGTGGGAATCCTTGGGCAGGGCTCCCGTGTCATTGTTGTGGCTTCATGACTTTCCCAGTGGCTGATAACAGGAAGATTCCTCTGTAGTTGCCGCAGTCGGACTTGTCCCCTTTTTTTAAAGATTGTCACGATCACTGCATCTCTGAGATCTCCCGACATGCTCTCCTCCCTCCAGATGAGAGAGAAGAGGTCATGTATTTGCGTCAGTAGTGCCTCTCCGCCATACCTCAGTGCCTCAGCAGGGATTCCATCCGCTCCTGTACTTTGTTGTTCTTAAGCTGTCATATGGCTTTGTCTACCTCTTGCAGTGTTGGGGTTTTACTGAGGTAATGGCAGTTAGCATGCTGCGGGATGGAGTCGAGAACACTCGAGTCAAAGGCAGTCTCGATTGAGGAGATCTTCGAAGTGCTCCTTCCAGCGGGCCCTGACTTCCTTGATTGTCCTCAACCGTCTTCTCCCTGTAGCTGAGGAGCTCCTCCCGGAGTCACAGTGCGGATTTCGTCCCCTACGGGGCAAAACGGACATGATTTTTGCAGCACAACAGCTGCAAGAAAAATGCAGGGAACAGCACGAGCCCTTATACATGGCCGCCTTCAACCTTACAAAGGCCTTTGACACTGTCAATTGCGAGGGTCTATGGAGCATCGTCCTCCGTTTCGGATGCCCCCAAAAAGTTCATCACCATCCTGCATGCCAGACACGAGACTCCCAAAGCAAGCGCTCAACTTGGAACTCCTTCACAGCAAATGAGCCAAAGGTGGGCAGAGAAAACGTTAGAGACACCCTGAAAGCCTCCCTAAAAAAGTGCAACATCCCCACTGACACCTGGGGGTCCCTAGCCAAAGACCGCCCTAAGTGGAGGAAGTGCATCCGGGAGGGCTTCAAGCACCTCGACTCTCATTACCGAGAGCATGCAGAAATCAAGCGCAGGCATTGGAAAGAACTTGCAGCAAACCTGTCCCACCCACGCTTTCCGTCAACGACTATCTGTCTCACCTGTGACAGGGACTGTGGTTCTCATATTGGATTGTTCAGCCACCTCAGGACTCATTTTTAAGAGTGGAAGCAAGTCTTCTTCAATTCCGAGGGACTGCCTATGATGATGATGTGGCTTCAGCAATCAGCTGCCAACACTAGGTTTCTGCCCACAGATGCATATTCTAATAAGACTGCAATGAAATAATTATGTTATGTCACATTTTCCATCATTGCCAGCCGAGCAATGCTCGATGCTAATTGCGCCAGTGTTCAACAGCTGTCTAGTGTTGCTAGGAGAAGTTCAATGGTGGCCAGCATTGATAGAGGCATAATGGAGTGTCAATAATACGTCCGTTGCAACAAGAATATTTCTTTCTATAAGACTGCCTGACTTGTTGGGCTACTGCAAGCATCGAACTATATTCCCCACCTCCAACAACCCACCCTCTCTTGTCCCACCAGCCTCCACGGTGCAGGCAGAAATGATTTAAATTAGGTTGATCCTGGGTATTTCGCCAGGGCCAGTGATGGGTGGACAGAACGCCTGACCTGCTGATCCTGACAAGGAAGAAAACTTGGGCTACATGTGAAGTGACAATTGGGGAGAGGTACTGGAGGACTACCTGTGCACATGGGCCCGTGCTCCACCAAGGAGTCAATTCCTTCCGCAAAGCCAGACAGGATAAAATTTACCCAAAAAGTTAAATCCAGCCACCAAGAGTGTTAGGTATTCATGAAAACTAACACTGAAAAGGAGGTCTGTGCCAGAAATGAAATGGTTGTCAATCTTTGGCATCCAATCCAAATAGTGAGTATCGCTACGTCAGGCGAAGCACAGATCAGAGTAACGGTCCTACCACTTTCGCGGCACTGGCTCATCTTGGGCTATAGTTCCACAAATAGCGGTACTCATTCTGAGGTAAGTCTGCTCTCTCAGGTGGACATAAAAGATCCCATGGCGCAATTTGAAGATGAGCAGCAGAGTTCACCCAGTGTCCTGGCCAACATCTTGGCCAAAATCACAACAGATTATCTGGTCATTTATCTCATTGCTGTTTGTGGGACCTTGCTGTGCACAGTTTGACTGCTGATTTTGCCTACGTTACAACAGTGACTACACTTCAAAGGTACTTCATTGGCTGTGAAGCACTTTGGGACATCCTGTGGGTGTAAAAGGTGCTAAAAGAAGTGTGTGCTGCTTCTATCTCAGTATATTACAATGGAATCCCCATGAAGAAGTTGGTAGCAATGGGTATACAAGCCTATATCTGGGATGTGTACTCCAGCTCCAATATTCTGGGAGGCGGGTAGCTTACTGAACGTACCCATCTCCAAAGATGGTTGAGGCAAGACTGTCCACTGTCAACCATTAATGTTCAATGAATTCATCAATTATATGACTTAATTTGTATTCCACATGGCAAGACACCAATCTGCGAAAAAAAGCACTTAATGGACAAGAATAATATTTGGGTCCCATGTTCTGTCGTAAGTGTGGCCCTTAAGGTGGTACTTGTGGAATCTGCTGAAAATCTTCCTTTATATGTGGGTGTATTTTAGTTTAAAAAGTGTTTTGGAAATTGTTTTTGTTTGGGAAGGGAGAAGAATTTGTCGCAATCTTTGAACAATGATGATTTGGCACAATAGCTGCAGCTTTTACAAACAAACTGGATTTGTGAGACATATTTTCACTTTAAAATATAGCATTCAGTATCCTCGGCAAACAAAATGGTTACTTCAGTTAGTCAACCATTGTAATCAAATCAGGCGTTGCTGAGGAGATTGTGCTACCAGCTGCAGTATGATGTTGTATAAATTCACTGAATGAAAAAGGACTTTGGAAAAAAAAAAAGCCATTGGCTAATAGCTAGGTAGGGTTAATTTTGAAATATTACATGGTATTTCTGAAGCAAAACCTGTCTGCTAACTATCCTATTCCTAACAAGTTTTAGGAATTGCTATTGTCCAGCTTGTGGTTGCCACAGAAAAGGTTAAAGTAGTAAGTATCCGTGATGTCCAAATTGCAGTTTATCAAACCCAGAACTGGAGATACAGCAGCTTCCAGGCAGTCTGATTATGTTGGTTCTCTTGGGGTCTGTCTGGCAGTAAACCTACACTGTCAAACCACTAGAACTATCAGGTTGCAGACATAATTTGAAGTTGGTTGTCAGTTAGAGAATGAAAGATCAGGCACTTACTTTGGAGGCTGTGTTTGTCTTCAGTATGTAATTTCGAGACACTAAAACAAGGAGGTTTCTCGGGAGTAGCCTGGAGGCTGAAGGCTGCTTGATTTGTTGCCGTCTGTTTTTATTCGTCAATGCTGTTCCCTCTTACACTATTCAAACTTTTAACATGTAAGGACCACGTTTCCTGGCTCAGATGTACAGGGGGTAATTTTTGACGATGCTGCCTAGGTGGTAACCTGGTGGAACCGGCACAATTTTCATCCCATTGGGATCAATGAACATGAGGCAGCTTCTACAACAACGTTTTAATGGGTAGAGGCATCATTTATTACAATGGTGGACCCGACGATTCCAGATTAGATTCCTGGTCTCCGCTGATACTGGGTCGCAGCTGAGGCTGTACAATTCACTCCAATATGGGCAAAACCTCAGCCAGGATTCAAGCCCTTGGTTACTATCCATGACGTGTGTGAGAGAGTCAGCTGAGAACGCAGCGGTACAATAGCACAATGATTATGTTACGGGACCAGTAATCCAGAGGTCTGGACTAATGATCAGGAGACATGAGTTCAAATCTCACCACGGCAGCTGGGGAATTTAACTTCAGTTAATTAAAGATATCTCAAATAAAAAGCTAGTGTGAGGGATGATGACCATGAAACTACCGGATTGTCGTAAAAAACCCCATCTGATTCACTAATGGCTTTTAGGGAAGGAAATCTACCATCCATACCTGGTCTGGCCTACATGTGACTCCAGACCCATAGTAATATCTTCTCTTAGGCAGTCCCTCGTATCGAGGATGACCCGCTTCCACACCAAAAAGGGGTGAGTTCACAGGTGTTTCAATGAAGGACCTGATATTCCAGGTCTTGAACTATATATTGAAGGGTGGAAGATGCCTGGTGGGTGGATTTTTTTAACTTGGGGTGGCCGTTGCACACCAGCCACCACAGTGATGTGGTTGGCTCTTAAATGGCCTAGCAAGCCACTCAGTTGTACAAAACCACTACAACAAAGTCACTGAGTACCTTCACCACAGGTACTAGAGTGGTTCAAGAAGGCAGCTCACTACCACCACCTCGAGGGCAATTGGAGATGGGCAATAAATACTGGCCTTGCTAGCGATGTCCACATCCCATGAATGATGAACAAAAATAGGATTGAGCTTGGCTGTAATACCTCAATGAGCAAATAATGTGTTGTCGCCCAATATTTAGGCCCTCATGTCATGGGTAATTTTTCATGTCCTTGTCGAGGAGCCCATCCTGCTAGAAGGGCATGCCAGAAATTCAGGTATGCTGTGCATGACTTTCCAACTATTAATTGAATGATTTGCGCTCTCGGTGGTCCAGTCATTACTGAGAGCAAGAAGTTGGAATATTACTGCCCTACAGAAAGGTCACATGGGTAAGTACTGAAAGGTTGTGGAAACACATTCTAGGACATCGGCATCTTCAGGAGAAGCGGGGAGAAATTTGAGAGAAAAGAGTCTCGGTCATGTGCATAAACCAAGGAGGATGTTGTAGGGTGTTTGTTCTCTCTACTCTGATTCTTTGACCTCGGAACTTATAGTGAGAAAGGACAACACGTGGCACAACATTTCGGCTTAACCCTGTGTCAGTTTTATTACGCACAAAAACCGACTAAAACTACAGGACTAGTCTTTGGAGAGAAATCAACTGAAAACATGCAATTACCCTTCCTGGCTGCAGCTATTGTCGGTTCGTGGTCGTTGGTTCCGTGACCAGTTGGTTCTTCTGGCCGTTCTCTGCAGTGCTGTTCCTTTCGTGTACGTTCCGTGTGAAATGTTCTTCTGTTCGCTCTTTCGACCTGTGTCCATCTGTATGTGTCCTTCTACTTCTTCTGTGTGCTGCTTCTTCCATCTGTTCCTGTCCTTCTGTCTTCTGCTGAGCTGCTTCTAGCTTACATATTTATATCTAGGTTTTGACTGATCTCCCGCCACTGCGGTTTCTGATAAGTGTTTGCATCGACACATTGTTTTGTGCTCCCCTTGGTTGATTGACTGCAATAATAGACTAATCTGTTTTTCCATTTGCACACTGAGTCTGCAAGGCTCAAGTTGATTTCTCCTCTTAACACCTCGTTCCCAAAAAATGTGCGCCTGGTGTGGTTTCTTTGTTGGCCGGTCTTTTTACAGACTTGGTGTCTCCAGTGAGTTTGTTTCCCCCACCCTGGTCAATCAAGTTCAGGGCCTCATGTAACAACTCTATTGTTATGCATGAAGTCAGTTTTGGTTCCTGACCACAGAATGTCCTTAATTGTTCAGCTTAATTCCAAAGCTTGTATTAATCAATTTTTAGTTCATGGTCTCCTTCTGTGCTTTTCTGAAGATTAGTAACCTTACAGTGTGATCAGTGAAATAATGACATTGTTGTGTCTGGTGATTAGATTTATTTTTCGAATTGGAATCTCTAACATAAAAATAGTAAATTCAGTCTCTGAGATTATCTCGCTGCGGTGTGTGATAAGCCATTGCAGCAACTGAGGTCTCTGAGGTGCCTGTACTGGGACAGTAGAACAGCAGGCATAGGTACTCACAAAGTGACCACTCAGTCTGAAGTGGTGATTCGGGTTTGTTGTGCAACAGGCCCTAGCAGGGAAAGGAGATTTTGTTTCTACAACTTGTCTTGGTGTACAGTTGTTTGAGATGACCTTTTTGGAGATGGTCAGTTTGCTGCTTACATGTCCAGTTTGTGTATCAGTAGGTTAGAGTGGGAGAAAAGCTTTATTCAGAGGCTGATGTTAAAGATCTCATGACACTATTTGAAGATGAGCAGGGGTGCACTCCCTGGTGTCCTGGCCAATATTTATCCCTCAATCAAGGTCACTAAAACAGATTATCTGATCATCATCTTGATTGGGATCTTGCTATGTGCAATTTGGCAGCTGCGCTTTCCAACATCATAACAGTGGCTAGACTTCATTGGCTGTAAAGTGCTTTGGGACGTCCCGAGGTCATGAAAGGCGCTATAGAAATGCAAGTTCTTTATTTAAAGGAGCAACAATAAGAGGTATTTCTGGCCTGCTTAGCAAACAAATGAACTCACTCTGAGTTTCTAGGATGGACTAGCAGAAGAATATCCACAGCAATCTTTTTCATTTCCTTGCTGTTAAGGAGTGAAATGTTCAAACAGTTCTACAGTTACAGCATATATCAAAGCAGTACATGAAAATTGCATTACACATGAACTTCTGAATTTTTAGAAATAGGAAGCAGACTTCGGTTGAATAGGCGCCTCCTTTTTTTGATAATCCTCACCTACCTCCTTCTGACCACATCGTTTCCCTTAATGCTTTCTCTCTCCAGGGACATGTCTAACTGTATGCTTCAGTGACCATTCAAGTGACTAATTAGTCAGTCTATTATCCTTCGGGTGTGCCAAAGTTCCACCTGGTTTTGCTCCTTCGGTAGAGTGGGAAGCACTTTGAGAAGGTTGAAGGATCCAGAGTCACAGGTGAGGAGAGGGAAGGGTGGTGATTGACCCATAGTCAATTGAAAAGCTGTGGTTTAGGCTGTTCTTGGGGCATCTCTAATGGAAGGCCTTTGTTTGTCCCTCTCAGTCATTGCAGCTCTCTGCAGCTGTGATGCTTTCGAGCTGGAAAGCAATGTAAGATCAGAACATTCCTTGTCTCTCTCGGATTATGCTGTCGACCGAAGTCCGCTTGTATTGTGTTTTTAATGAGGGCCATAAAAACTCTGCTGCCAGTCTGCGGGACATGGAACAGCTGCAGTATCTGGCTTGCAATGCTGAGATGTGCTGAAGTGTTGGATAAATGCAATTAAACAGTTGAGTCTAAATTTCAAAGAGCTGCAATATCAGGAGCTTTGGAAATAAAACTGTTTTATAATGTGTGATTAATTACAAAGTTATTACGCAATTTGAGCATTTACGACATTGTCAGGAATAACAGCCAAGAAGTTTAAAAGAGGGAGCCTTTCTGATATCCATCATCATCATCATCATCCTCACCAGGCAGGAATGGCTGTCATATCATTAGCTCAGCAACCACAGACACAATGCTACAGACTAGCACCAGGCCAGCCCGTCACAATACAATGCAAGGAATTATTACCTGAGTATTTTGCTTAAAATCAGTCTGGGCTTCTGAATTAGTTTGCCAGACTGCTGTAGCCTATTAGCATAGAGATTAATTTACACAATTAAACTATTTTAGGGCGGCCTGTTGCTGAGTTGTGCACTGAGGTCCCAGGTTCAGTCCAACGTGTTTGATCTCTGCAGGACAACCTCTGCAACTCACCTCCTTGTTCCTTGGGCGCCAGGATAAGGAGAGTGAAATGTGCTATATTTATCAGCCTCTCATTGGGGGCAATTTTAACCCTATTCGTTTAGCAGAAACCTGGCGGGGGTGGGGGAAGTTAAAATCACCCTGGCTGTTACCTGTCCAAAAGCTGCCTCGATTGCAACATCTGCAATTTTAACCTGCTCCCCTGAGCAGGCAGCAAGGACATGTGCCTGGAGCCAACAGGGTTCCTCTTTACATATGCATGTTGTGGGCCAATAACATCATTATGACCCGACTAATTTTAACTCTGGCCTAAGTGGGGAATCCACCTGGAGTTAAAATCGGGGCCTTGTGTTGCAGAAGTTGCAGCTGTGATTATTTGACTGAAAGCAGACAAAACCCTGTTATTAATGACACCCCACACAGAAAGTAGAGGAAATGAAATGATCAGACCGTGTGGCCGAGTCAGTACCCAGGAGACCTGTCAGTACCCATGGAACGATAGCACAGCAGGAGTCACTAACTTCAAGGCAGAAGAAAGAAATTCAAAAATAAAAAGATATGTTACAAAGACCTTTATTTATATAGTATGTGCTGAAGACTGTGACTTTTTTTTTCCTCTTTTATGATTTTTAAATTATTTTTCTCCTGTGTTTGCTGCTGAAGTCTCCTTCAACTGCAAAAGAGCATGTTCCAGGTTTCTACTATTGCTACACTTTATCCAACCACATCGGTGTGTAAGAGAGTTGCAAGGTGACTGGGGGCTGATTTACCCGCTCTTCCCTGGAGCCGTATCTGACCTCTGCTCACTGCCAGCATCAGCAAGGTTAAAGTCACTGCACATTGAGTCCCAGGCACGAAATTTAAGAGAAACTGTAAGACATTCGAAATCTTTTACCCACAACAAACTTAGAATTATTCGATGTTAGTAAAAATACACCTTCTGGGAATTGTGATGGAATGGGGAAGGGAAAGAAAACAGCGGGTGGAGTGGGGGTAGACGAAGATTTTAAAAAAACACCTGAGTCCCGTCTGTCTGGGTTGTTGAGAGCCTCGAAATGGGCGACCAATATTATTGTCAAAACAGGCGGGGGAGCCTGATTCAAATATTGAAATTGAGGTCCTACATGCAACTGAGCATTGAGATAGCCAAACCAATGATCCTTAAAGCGACTTCTGCAGTCGGCTCGGAAAGTCCTCCCCCCAAAAACCTGAGTTATGTGGGGGAGGGGGGGGGGGGCATAAAAATGGTCCGACTCACTGTTGCTCAGTGCTCCTCTCCTGATTGCCTTTCCATTCTTTTAACGCTTACTTTTGGCTTGGCTGCACAGAGGAGCCATGGGATTTCCCAATCTCCCTCTGATCGGCGAACTGCCTGTCAGTGGTCGTTGGGTGCTGGTAGCTGATTTATCGGGCCCAATCAGGAAATTAGTTCGGGCCTCCTGCATTGTCCATCGGGTAGCCTGTCCACCACCTTCCTGATTTGGACCATCCCCTCCCAACTGTTTGCACACCATTATCCATAAAACCTGAATATGTCATACTTGCTGCACTGAACTAACCTGATTAAAATGGTACAATGTAGTGAATCAAATAGTCCTTGTTTTCAAATCCCTCCATGGCCTCGCCCCTCCCTATCACTGTAATCTCCTCCAGCCCCACAACCTGCCAAGATATCTGCACTTCTCTAATTCTAGTCTTGAGTATCCACCGATTTTAATCTCTCCACCATTGGTGGCTGTGTCTTCAGCTGCCTAGGCCCTAGGTTCTGGAATTCCCTCCTTAAACCTCTCCACCTCTCTACCTCTCTCCCTCTCTTTCCTCCTTTAATGTGCTCCTTAAAAACCTACCTCTTTGACCAAGCTTTTGGTCATCTGCCCTAATATCTCCTTCTATGGCTTGGTGTCAAGTTTTGTCTGATAACGTTCCTGTGAAACGCCTTGGGACATTTTACTACATTAACGGCGCTACATAAATAAAAGTTGTTGTGCAATCCCAACTGATTTTTTGTTATCTATTTATTGATTCACACCTAGAATTGAGTGAGCAAACATACTACCGGTGCAGTGGTTCAATATTAATTGGATACGAGTCAGTCTGTCCAATGCATTTAATCAAATATTTAAGCATTTCTGTATTAACAAATTACCAGATATGTTCGAGTGGTCAAAACATTTAATAGCCATCCCCCCTTTTCCCACCCCCCCCCCCCGCAAGACCCAAATAAGTGCAGAGACCGCATGAGTCGCACACATTACCTCACTCCTAAAGCATGCTTTGTTATTGAGAACATGGAAACTGTGGTTTATGGTCTGAACAAACTCACTGCCGTCTGCTTAACCACTCTGAATTGCACTGTAACCGATAACAGTGGGGTTCCCTCTGTCGGGTTTGAGCCCAGCAATCCTAAGTGATTAAAAGAGCCATTGTCATCAACAGTTTCCATCTTTCAACAAAGGAAAGTGTTTAGGATGGCAATAAAAAGTGGCCACCATACTTTTCTGGGGTAAATGTGCCAATAACAAAGCCATGGGACCAATTCAATACCTATTGTAGAGGTCCCATTTCCATGCCTGGATTTGTGGCATGCAAGCAAAGAATTTGTGGCCATGAAAATAAAAACTCCAAAGGGCCGATTTTACTGGTGCACATGACCAGATGGCCGATTGCCCTTGATTTTTCATCCATCAGTGTTAGGTTCCATTGATAAAATCCGCCCTCAAATCTAGCCTGTGTATATCGATATATGATCTTTGGCCTATGGCGTCCATCGACCATCATCTAATTCTATCTACCTTTTGCTGATGATTTTGTTCCACATTGATCAATTTTCTTCAGATCACATGCCCTCAATGCACACAGCCATCCTTTCTCTTCCATCTTTATTTCCTCCAAGCTCTTCAATAGGGCAATGGAAATCCTCTTTGCTCAATTTTTCAAAGATACTGCAAAGATGTTTCTCTTTTGCATCTGGGGAAAATCTTTCATCTATTGATATTCATGGCCTTGTTGCCTCTTCTGATCTCACATAGTCTCCATTATTAAAACAGTCTTGAATAAGCTCAGTTTATTCTTTCTTGCCAAATATTTCTGTCCAAGACTTGAATACTGCACCTGTATCTTGGGCAGGTTATTTAACGTTTCTCTTGGTGCCTGGCATGATACACGAAATAGCTTGTCATCTGATAGTACCTCTTTCTTCTTCTTCTAGCCTCCAATCTATCTCTCCATCATAACCGTTCTTCTCTCTATTTAACTAATACTACTGTGCTTATTGCTCCACTGACCTTCCCCTTCTTCTTCCATTTAATCTCCTCCAAATAAGTTGTCCTGAATATCCTACTTCTCCCTTACTTCCTCACTATGATAAAATCCGGACTTATTGCAATGATTCCACCTTCAAATTGTGGAGTGTCTTACCACTCAGTTTTCCCATTCTCTTTCAATCTACAGACTTCTACCATGAGTTAGTCAAGTCTTCTCTCCTACTCTTTTCAGCCTTGGTGGTGCGTCCATTACGGGCTTTGGTCTTTCATCTAGCTGTCTCTTGTTTTAAACTGGATGTCGCGCATTATGACCGTGTGTGCAAGTGTGTATTTTGGATTTTTCCTTCCAAGTTTCTTGCTGCTTTTCCTGAAAGTGCTGATCCATGTTGGAGTATGATTCCACAAGCTAGTAGTCCTTTGGTACATTGGTTGAATAATCAATTCATGTGTCAATCTGGATAGTGAGTGCCAGCAGCTAATAAGACCTTGTGTGAGATCACATGTGGAGCCAATTGCACACCCAGCCAATAAGGTCCCACCTGAAGAATCCATGACAACAAGACATACATATTGTCATAAGGGGCATGCTGCTCGTGGATGGTGATGGTTACAGTCTTTCTACGAGTAGCATTCTTTTCTAAGAAATAATTTTTACAATAGATTTTTTCAAACTTAAAGATGGAGCATAGAAAAAAAATAATTTAGAATGAAGAACATCATAGCAGAGCCCGATCTTGTCCTCATCCGACATCCACACATGCACATCTCCAGCAGTGGCCACTCGATAATGGAATGGGAATCTCAGCTGATTTTGCATTATCTCACTAAAGATTTCTACAGCCAATTGTAGCTGTCCTGTTACTGACCTAGCTGAGATCAGCTCAGGCAGCAATAGGGGGTCAAAGCTAATACATAACTGGACTGTATGGCTCATTTATAGTGGTGACTTGGGAGAGCAAGGCAGCACAACACAACTTTTTGGCAGGATCTGTTTACACTATTACACTGCTCATTTGTGTCTAGTCCAGGTGGGTGGAGCCTGTTGCTATGCCCACTCCATCACTGGCGCATGCATAAAATGATTTGGTTAGCTTAAGTACGCAGTGTTCATCGGATGTACATCCCTCATTAGATATAATTTCCATTGGTTACACATAGAGAAAAGAAGTATCCAAGTTTGCTGATGATACAAAGCTAGGTGGGACAGTAAGCTGTGAGGAGAACACAAAGCGTCTGCAAAGGGATACAGATAGACTAAATGAGTGGGCAGTAAGATGGCAGATGACGTATAATGTGGGGAAATGTGAGGTTATTCACTTTGGTAGGAAGAATAAAAAAACTGAATATTTTTTAAATGGTGAGAAACTTTTAAAAGTGGGTGTTCAGAGAAATTTGGGTGTGCTTGTGCAAGAAAGACAGAAAGCTAGCATGTAAGTACAGCAAGCAATAAGGAAGGCAAATGGCATGTTGTCCTTTATTGCAAGGGAGTTGGAGTATAATAGTGAGGAAATCTTGCCACAATTGTACAGGGCCTTAGTGAGGCCACACCTGGAGTACTGTGCACAGTTTTGTTGTTCTTATCTAAGGAAGGATATACTTGCCTTGGAGGCGGTGCAACGAAAGGTTCACTAGATTGATCCCTGGGATGAGAGGGCTGTCTTAGAAACATAGAAATTTACAGTGCAGCAGAAGGCCATTCTGGCCCATCGTGTTCGCGCCGGCTGACAAAGAGCAACACAGCCCTAAAGGTTACATATAAACCTATGAACAATGATTGAAAGGCAAAGAGCATCCAGCCCAAACAATCCGCCTCACCACAACTGCGACACCCCTTATACTAAAACATTCTACACTCCACCCCAACTGGAGCCATGTGATCTCCTGGGAGAGGCAAAAACCTAGGCCAATTTAGGGAGAAATAATTCTGGGAAAATTCCTCTCCAACCCGTCCAGGAGATTGCCCTGGCAGTATTCTATTCCCTGCAGTACTTACCATTATATATGCTCCGTCCAACAAAAGGTCATCCAATCTAATCCCAATTACCTGCTCTAGGTCTGTAACCCTGCAGGTTACGGCGCTTTAAGTGCCCATCCAACCATCTCTTAAAAATGGTGAGGGTTTCTGCATCCACCACTCTTCCAGGCAGCGAGTTCCAGATTCCCACAACCCTCTGCGTAAAAAAGCCCCCCCTCAAATCACCTCTAAACCTTCCACCAACTACCTTAAAACTATGCCCCCTCCACCAATGGAAATAGACCCTTACTATCCACTATGTCCAGGCCCCTCAATATTTTGTACATCTCCTTTCAACCTCCTCTGTTCCAAGGAGAACAAACCCAGCCTATCCAATCTGTCCTCATAACTAAGATTCTCCATTCCAAGCAGCATCCTAGTAAATCTCCTCTGCACCCTCTCTAGCGCAATCACATCTTTCCAATAATATGGCGACCAGAACTGCACTCAATACTCCAGCTGTGGCCTAACCAAAGTATTATACAATTTAAGCATAACCTTCCTGCTCTTACATTCTATGCCTCGGCCAATAAAGGCAAGCATTCCATATGCCTTCTTAACCACCTTATCCACCTGGCCTGCTACTTTCAGGGATCTGTGGACAAGCATTCCAAGGTCCCTTTGTTCATCTACACTATTAAGTGGCCTACTGCTTAATGTGTATACCCTTTCCTTATTAGCCCTCCCAAAGTGCATCACTTCACACACTTCTCTGAATTAAATTCCATTTGCCACTGCTCTGACCAGTAGATTGATATCCTCCTGCAACACATGACTTTCCTCTTATCAACCACACAACCAATTTTAGTGTCGTCTGCAAACTTCTTAATCCTACTCCCTATATTCAAATCTAAATCATTGATATATACCACAAAAAGCAAGGGTCCCAGTACTGAGCCCTGCGGAACCCCACTGGAAACATCCTTCCAGTCACAAAAACATCCATCAATCATTACCCTTTGCTTCCTACCTCCAAGCCAATCTTGGATCCAACTTGACACTTTGCCCTGTATCCCATGGGTTTTAACCTTCATGACCAGTCTACCATGTGGGACCTTATCAAAAGCTTTGCTAAAGTCCATATACACTACATCGTATGCACTACCCTCATCGACCCTCTTGGTTACCTCCTCAAAAAATTCAATCAGCTTAGTCAGACATGATCTTCCCTTAACAAATCCGTGCTGACTGTCCCTAATTAATCCTTGCCTTTCCAAGTGCAGATTTATCCTGTCTTTCAGGATATTTTCCAATAATTTTCCCACCACTGAGGTTAGGCTGACAGGCCTGTAATTACTCAGCCTATCCCTTTCTCCCTTCTTAAACAAGTGTACTATATTAGCAGTTCTCCAATCCTCCGGCACCATGCCTAGATCCAAAGAGGACTGGAAAATGATGGTCAAGGCCTCTGATATTTCTTCTTTTACTTCGCTCAACAGCCTGGGATGCATTTCATCCAGGCCTGGGGACTTATCTACTTTCAAAGCTGCTAAACCCCTTAATACTTCCTCTCTCACTATATTTATTTCATCCAGAATATCACACTCCTCCTTCATAACAGTATCTGCATTGCCCCTTTCCTTTGTGAAAACAGATGCAAAAGATTCGTTAAGAACCCTCCCAACATCTTCCACCTCCATACAAAGATTACCCTCATGGTCTATAATAGGCCCTACCCTTTCTTTAGTTACTCTCTTACTCTTAATATAGTTATAGACATCTTAGGGTTTTCCTTAATTTTACTAGCCAAGAATTTCCTGTACTCTCTCTTAGCATTCCTAATACCTTTTTTAATTTTGCCTCTTAACTTTCTATATTCCTCTAAAAGATTCTATAGTATTTAACCGTTGATATATGACATAATTGTCCCTTTTTTCTTAATCCTCCCCTGTAAGTCCCTAGACATGCAGGGGGCTCTCTCTCTTTTTCCCAGCCTTTTTCTTTAAGGGCACATGTTTGGCCTGAGCCTTCCAGATCTCCTCCTTGAATGCCTCCTGCTGTTCCAACATTAATTTACCCACAAGTAGCTGTTTCCAGTCCACCATGGCCAATCACTCCTTAACTTAGCAAAATTAGCTTTTCCCCAATTCGGAACTTTTATTCCAGTCCTATTCTTTCCATAACGAACTTGAATCTGACTGAATTATGGTCACTGGCACCCAAGTGCTCTCCCACTAATACCCCTTCAACCTGCCCAGCTTCATTCCCCAAAACTAAATCCAAGACCGCCCCCTCTCGTGTTGGGCTTGCTACATTCTGACTAAAAAAGTTCTCTTGAATGCATTTCAAGAATTCCGCACCCTCTATACCCTTCACAATAAGTTTGTCCCAATCAATATTTGGATAATTAAAATCCCCTACTATTACTACCCTATGGTTTTTGAACTTCACAACAATTTGTCTACATATTTGCTCCTCTATCTCTGTCCCTCTCTGATGATGAGAGATTTTGTAGAATGAGCCCATACTCTGGAGTTTAGAAGAATGAGAGGTGATCTCATTGAAGCATACAAGATTCTGAATTAACAGGGTAGATGCTGAGATGTTGTTTCCCCTGGCTGGAGTGTTTAGAACTTGGGAGCACAGTCTCAGGATAAGAGATAGGCCATTTAAGACAGAGATGAGGAGGAATTTCTTCACTGAGGGTTGTGAATCTTTGGAATTCTCTACCCCAGAAGGCTGTGGATGCTGAGGGGCTGAAATTGCCCTCAGCGAGAAATTGGTGAGGGCACTTCGAATTAGCTAGAAATTTAGTGCCTGGCGGGAGTTGAAGGGAGGAGATGGGAAATTCAGCTGTTAGTTCAAGAAAACTCCTCCCAGTGTTTTCGGGCACTGTTTGGGGCGGTATCGGAATGGTGTCCGTCAGCATGAAGCAATGTCCCTCCCCTTCACTTAAAGGGGACAGACGCTAGGAGGCAGCAACATGCTCCCCCATCTTCCCGCCGCCACCCCCCCCACCAACCCTATTCACCCACCCCCATGATTTACTCCCATGTTGCACTCCTGGCTCGCCGTTGCGTATGTAAAAAGCCCATCCTGTGAACTGCAGTGAACGTAATTCACGATGGGACATAAATCACGTTGAACCAGTGCAGATTTTCGGGGCTATTTTATTTACCTCCAATGCATCGGGATTGTGCCATCATTTTGACTGAATCTCCTATCGCAAAACGATAGAGTGGCATCACAGAATATGGTAGTTCATTTCTTTTTTTATAATGGTAAAAAAAATGAGACCAACATACAGGAAGCAATACTAGTATCAGTGCAAAACAACACAATAGATTTTCACCCATTCATACTCTGAGTGGAAAATCTAGCCCAACATCATCAGCTTGGAATTCATTCATATTTCTGTACTTGCAAGCTAGAAAATAGATACAATTGGTGGGGGATGGTGGGGTGGGGGAGGGGGTGAGCTACTCAGATGGGAGCGAACTTCAGCCGTTATGGATCTGCTTGATAGTTGACAGTGTGGTTAACCACTTATGTTTGGATAGTCTATTTTATACAGACCATGAACGCTCAGCCAAAATACCTTCTGTAACTCAATCCAGCATGAGTCACTTTCAGCATTCAGTCACAGGCTAGAATACTAACCGAAAGACACGAGCACAATGGAGCCGCACCTCATTCCGCTCTACCATTGTCTCTTACATGCATTGTGACCATTAATGGATGTTCTTTAGCTTCATCCAGTGAGACAACTCGAAGTTTTAGCAGTTATCCCTTCAGCGTCTGCAGCATTGAAGGCTTTCCCACCACCGTTATTTTTTCAAAATTTACTCGTTCAGGGGATATGGGCATCACTGGCAAGGCCAGCATTTATTGTCAATCTCTAATTGCCCTCGAGCTGCCTTATACAACTGACTGGTTTGCTGGACTATTTCAGAAGGCAGTGAAGAGTCAACCAGCAGTGAGTCTGGAGTCAGGTATAGTCCAGACTGGGTAAGGATGGCAGATTTCCTTCCTTAAAAGACATAAAGAAAGACAGACTTGCATTCATTTAGCGCCTTTCACGACCATCGGACGTCTCAAAGCGCTTTACAGCCAATTAAATACTTTTGGAGTGTAGTCACTTGTAATTGTGGGAAACGCAGCATCCAATTTGCACACAGCAAGGTCCCACAAACAGCAATATGATAATGTCCAGAAAATTTGTTTTTGTTATGTTGATTGAGGATTAATATTGGCCAGGACACCGGGGATAACTCCCCTGCTCTTCGTCGGAATAGTGCCATGGGACCTTTTACGTCCACCTGAGAGAGCAGACGGGGCCTCGGTTTATCCGAAAGAAGTCACCTCTGACAGTGCAGTGGAGTAGGACTTAAACCCCAACCTTCTTACTCAGAGGCGAGGGTGCTACCCACTGAGCCATAGCTGACACTGACACTAATTAGTGAGCCAGATAGGTCTTTGTGACAATCCAGTAGTTTCATGGTCACCATTCCAGCTTAATTCAATTAACAGAATTTAATTTCCCCAGCTGCTGTGTTGGGATTTGAACTCGTGTCTCTGGATCATTGGTCCAGGCCTCTGGATTACTGGTCCAGAAACACTGTGCTACTTTACTCCTAAATTCCAGTTAGATTCCAGTTAACTCTTATCACAAGCTGAAAGAGGCCAGAAGACCAAGGCAGTGGTTCAAACAATAGCAGAACTCTGACTGAAGGATAATTAAGAGTTCTGCTGCACTGGACAACTGAGAATAAGGCACACGGGAGGTATCTTGTTAATTTTAGCAATGAAGTCGCTGTAAGTAAAACGTGGCATTTCATCACTTCATAACTTTTTCCACTACAATCAGCAGAGACAGGTATTTCATCTCCAAAACTTTGGATCGACCTCCTCATAATATCTGAATATAGCTTAGGCAGTCATTTATTATTGCTTATGTTGGAGCAACTGTAGCCTTATAAGGAATTAACTGCATTGAATTCGCATGGCAGTTTCGAGCTGAGTTGTGTCATCTTCTACCTGAGTGTGCAGCATTATACTTATAGTAACGGTGAAAGAGTCAACAGCTTGTGGCTTAAGGTGCCTGATTGTAAATGACCAGCAAGGTGAGAAACTGAGAAACCAGTGCAGAAGTTCCAGCTGTCAGAACTGTTCCAGTGATGCAGCACGAGAGCTGTCATTCCTCCTGCTGTCACGACCCACTGGGCTACGTGCAAGTGCACATTCAGATGCAGAGCATTTTCCATTCAAATCGTCTGGTGCTAGAGACACATCCTTTTATCGTGCGTGTGCCATGATTTTTCCTACAGTCAGCTTTTGGACATAGCTGAACTGACCAAGTATGGGACAATTAGGAAAATATAAGGACAATCTTTGAAATTCAGGAATGCTTGGGCTCCCTGCAAAAATGGAAAGAACGCAAACGTCTTCTCCAAGGAAAAAAAGCATGCTTCAATGATTGTATTGATCTCATTCTACCATCTGGAGAGGCTCAGCTGATGGCTTGGTTAGTACATGACCAGCCCAGTGTAGAAGGCCTCTGATGTTGATGTTTGATCAGTGCTAAGTTACCTGATCTCAGCTGAGATCAGGTAACAAGATTACTAGAATTGACCTTAATTCCTGTGAATTCGAGGCTGTTTGGCCAATAGGTCAGCTGCCTTGTTCCTGATCACTTTCCAATGATCCCTGCTCGGAAAAATGCATGTGTGCACACCAGGCGAGAGGGCAGTGATCAGACACAGCTTTAGCACCACTGGTTAAATAATGAAACCTCTCTCCTCCTTTTAAGATGCTCCTTGAAACCTAACATTACAACAGTGACTACACTCCAAAAGTACTTCAATGGCTGTAAAGCGCTTTAATGAGGCGTCCGGTGGTTGTGCTATATAAATCCAAGCCTCTCTCTGTCTTCCCCTCTCCCTCCACCACCCCCCCTCTCTTTTTTTTTTTTCCATGCATTTGGTCACCTGTCCTAGTATCTCCTTATGTGATTCGGTGACAATTTTTGTTTGATACGTTTGCGTTAAAGGCGCTATATAAATGCAAGTCATTGTTGTTGGCTGAGGCCCTCTATCTGGGATCACCAAAGAACGACCCTTAGGTAGCGGATGATGTCGGTGGGACCGCACCCTAGCGTTAGCCAACACCTTCAGGAGAAGGAGGAAGAAAATCAAGGGGGAAAAACAATTCATTGCAGACTTTCTTTCTGTGCCCAAGTCAGACACTTGACTCATCAAGCAGACTGATCGCCTTGGTTATTTTTTTAAAACAGAGACCAGCTTTGGCTTCAGATCAGAAACATTTACAAAGCACTGGGAAAAATTAATCTCCCAGAGCTGATAAACAAATGGCAATCACCAACGCTACAGGAAGTTTTAAGTAAGCTCATTGGAATTTTAAGGCTTTGGAAAGCAATTGCCTCCACCTCAATGGTGTTAACAAAAGCAACAGAGTGAATCAGTGTCAAAGATCTGTAACGACCTGACTGTAAAACGCTGGCGGGGTGACTGAAATGACACTGGACCTCAGTCTCCGAACTGCATTCCCTTGTTTCCAGTACAAATTCGGACCTCACTGCGCTCCTGCTATGTGACATTGTTACAAAGGAATTGTCTGTTTGCACAAGAAAGTGATGAGAATGCATAAACTATGTTTTTGTAAATGTAAAATCATGTTAGATTATACAGATGATCTAACCTCATTCCACTTGTTGCTTTTGCAGTAAATCCCTTGGCTTTAAATAAAGTAAGCAGTTGGTAATGCTCCTTCTCGCCACCCCTCTTTCCCGATCTTCCAGCAAAGTTTTATCTGGGGGTAGAATTCTAACTGAAAGAGAAAGTCAGTCGAGCCTGGGGAACTCTGAACTCTGCACAGGCCCATCTAGTCTCACCGCACTGTCAAGTTTTAGACCCACCAAGTCTCTCATTTCTCGTGACATTCACCTCTTCTTTTCCTTGGTGAAAAAATATAACCTCGTTCTGTGTTTCTAATCTCGGCTCTATTCACTTCAGTGGGTTTATAATCCATGTCACTGCTTTACTGTTTTCAATGGTCTGACCTTGGCAAGAATGCCTGCATGGGAAAATAATTCAAAGTGCTACCACGTAGATTCAAGCTAAAAGATTCAGGAATTTAAAAACCTCCTCGAAGCAACTTTGCAAAAAATAACCATATAAATAAATAAATATATTTGCATTGATACGGTGCCAGAATCTAGTATATGAATGGGTATAAAAGTGCTCCACACAATTAAATTACTTTGGGTGTATAATGTTATGTAGGTAAACCCAGCAGCCACTTTACATCAGCAACATCCCACAAACAGACATAGAAACATAGAAAATAGGTGCAAGAATAGGCCATTTGGCCCTTTGAGCCTGCACCACCATTCAATATGATCATGGGATTAATTACCAGTTACTGTTTTTTGGCTCTGTTGGTTGAGGGAGGAATGTTGTCAGGGACATTGGGAGATCTCGGCTAAGCTGGTGCTGGCTGAACTCGCGTGGTGCTGGTTGATGGTTGATGGTTGATGGCTGTGGTGAGGCGACAGTAGTGGACTGGTTGGTGGGGTGACTGTGGTGGGCTGGTTAAGAACATAAGAAATAGGAGTAGGCCATTTAGCCCCTCGAGTCTGCTCCGCCATTCAATAAGATCATGGCTGATCTGATCTTGGCCTCAACTCCACTTCCCCGCCCCCTCCCCATAATCCTTGACTCCATTATCGTTCAAAAGTCTGAATATATTTAAGGTGGAGATAAGCAATGACCCAGCCTCCACAGCTCTCTGGGGTAGAGAATTCCAAAGATTCACGACCCTCTGAGAGAAGAAATTCCCCCTCAATTCCGTTTTAAATGGGCGACCCCTTATTCTGAAACTATGCCCTCTAGTTCTAGATTCTCCCACGAGGGGAAACATCCTCTCTGCATCCACCCTGTTGAGCCCCCTTGGTGGACTGATTGGTGGGGTAACTGTGGTGGGCTTGATAGTGGGGAGACTGGGACTGTGGTAGATACAGGCTGGCTCTCTGGCTGCCTGGGTATGGGGTAAACAAGGTTAGCTGGTGAGGTGGCTGAGGCTGCTCCAGCACTGTTTCCTGCTGTGATGCAGACTTTGCTTTAGTTCCTGCTCTGAGTTGTCTCCTGCTCTTTAAGTACCCTGTACTGTGAATTTATAGTTCAACTGCTGTTCTCTAAACTCGTTAATATAGAAATTGCTGCTGTTATTTCCTTCAACATAAATATCTTCAGACCATTCGGTAATGTGCCACAGAATCTACACTCTCTTGCCACAGAAATGGGTTTTGAGGTGCTCCAGACTTCTCAGGACTCTGAGCAGAGATTTATATTCGGGGCATTTAAGTTTCTTGGGAGCTGTGTCAGCTTTTGTTAATTTCCTTGGTTGGCTGGCATAAAACATACCAGATTATTCTGAATGTGTTTTCAGATTTAATTTATTTTTAAATCTATAAAATCAAAGGAGAAAAATGAATGGGAATTCCTTTGCTTTGTGTTGCAGCTCATGTGTTGCAATGCTGTATAAAAGATGCTTGAATGTGAAAGAGACCAGGAAGATCAGTGCTCATTGATACTGCTGAATGTTGATTGCAACCATTGATTACACAGCATCCTCTGCCAAACAGGACACAGCTATTGTTCCAGGCACTCCATTTCCCTGTTTCTTGGCTTCTCAAAATAACTACAAGGTTAAGTGAAATCTTGAGGATCACATCTCATTTCTTGCCTTGGGGGAGTGTTTGTTTTATCCACCCAAAACTAGAGCAAAGAATGAGGTGACCTGAAGGGGAAAGACTAGGGGCTGTGCCAGCCACCCGATTATTCTGGTAATTGAATATCCTATCAGTAACTGATAGGAATCATTAAGTCGTTGGATACAGTGCATTAACCATCACAGCAATGACAGTTACATGTGGCTTGGGTCTTGCACACTTGCAGGCTGAATGAGTCTCAGCTTGTTCCCATCACATTTTTCAGCCAATAAATGTCAATTGCCCGGAGACCATCAATTCATTTCAGGGTTATATCCTCACAAGATTGTCAGCGGTATTGTGTGCAAGAGGATCCGGATGAGTAGATCTGCTTTATTTGCAACACTGTACTTCAGCCAAGATAAGTGACAGATCAATTGATTCATTGACTTCATGTTCTATCTGTTAAATAGAACATAATGGGTAGTTAGGAGTCATTACAAGGCAGTCGCTGCATCTCCAAGGCTCATATAACACCCTGGATCGCAAAGGTGAAGCACAAGAGAAGTCTGTAGCCAGTGAACCCCAAGATGAGATTACAGTCTTGAAGTCACTCCCTTATATCTATTTGTTTATGGGGCAATTATCTTGATGTGGGGCTGCTTTTTCTTTTAATTACTGGGAGCCGTTGCGGTAGTCAGTGAATGTCAATGGGCAGTGTGTTCTGTGCAGTAATTGTGGGGTTTTGGCCCTGAATTACTGCCAGCTCCACGCTAACTGCGCAGAATCCCCATTTACGTACATCAATGTAATTCCCCCGCACTTCTGGCGAAATGACAGTGACACAGCAGCAGAAATCTGAGGAAATTCAGGGCCAAATGGGCAGAAATTTTGACTTTGGACGATAATGTGAAACGCACAATATTAGCTCAATCACCCATTAAACGCCACTCCCGATTTATGCTCCCATTACCTGTTTAATGGGCGGCCAAGACGATATCACGCATTTTGTCCAAAGTTACACTCGTATTGCTCGGAATTTTCTCAGACTTCCTGCTACTGAACGATTTGTGACGTAGATTTATCAAGTGATAATTAACAGCGGATAGCTCCAAAATCTTAGTCTGTATATTACAGTTTTTCATTATTTTCGTAATGGATTAATCTGTAAATTCCAACATCTGGATCATTACTATGAATTTTAATTGATTTTCGGCAGTTCAAAGGTTAACTGAAACAAAATCAAAATACTGCGGATGCTGGAAATCTGAAATCCGAACCGAAAATGCTGGAAACATTCAGCAGGTCAGGCAGCGTCTGTGGAGAGAGAGAAGGTTAACTGACACAGCCTTAGAATCATTTGTGTGTCCGAGAACACGAGATGGCAAACAGATAGTGATTTCATTTCAAGTGAGCTTGCTTTGGTTATCTCACCCATTAAATGAGTCCGTGTTTGGCTGGAGGACATTGGTCATGTACTGGACACGGCATTTATGTTACACGTCTCTGTACACAGTGGGCCCGAAATTGGTGGACATATCGCCCCAAATCGTGAAACCTATATACCGCCTGGCGAGAAATTCATCAGTGTCATACCGATGGGTGGTATGCATACCGTCTCCCCATGAACACCGCCGACATACCGCCCCAAATTGATCACTTACCGCCGACCCTGCAGACCGCCCTGGACCGCATCTTTACCTGTAAAAATGTTTTTATCTCTCAACCCCCCCCCCCCCCACATTGATCTCCCCCCACAGGTATCTCTCCCCACAGCAGCGATTTCCCCCCCCCCCCTGCCATACCTGCACAGTGCTCTCAGGCCGATAGTCTCTGTAGATTCTGGTCTGTACCTCTCGGGGGGGCAGAGCTTCTCAGCAGCATGCGCGTGCGCACAACTTGGGACCCGAAGATTCCCGAGTGAAAATGACTCTTTCCCCCCCCCCCCCACACACTGCCGGCTGCACTCCACTCCGCATACCGCCACACTCCGCTTGGCATATTGCTGAGAAAGAAGTGACCAAAATCGCGCACGCTCCGCTCCAGCGGTACCCGGCGGTATGAAACGACATACCACTGAGAAATGGGTGGACGACCAATTTCCGCCCCAGTTTGTACAGCTTGAAGTAGCAGACTGTTTGTTTGACTTCAGCTTTCCATCATCATCTTTATCTTGGTTCCTCAAGTAGTTTTATATTCTTCCAACTGGCCCTATCAGCCCACATTGGATCTCTCATTGCTGAATTGTCAAATGTGTTTGTAATGTTACTTTAAGAGAGCTCTGGGATCGTCACATGCTGGTCTATTATATACAATAATCTCCCAAACTCACAACCTCTACCAGCAAGTGCATGGGAACGTCACCACCTCCAAGTTCCCTACCAAGGCACACGCCATCCTGACTTGGTTGATGTTCCTTTATCGTCGCTGGGTCAAAATTCTGGAACTTCCTCCCTAACAACGCTCTGGGAGCACCTTCACCACAGGGACTGCAGCGGTTCAAGGCAGCAGCTCACCACCATCTTCTCAAGGGCAATTAAAGATGGGCAATAAATGCCGGCCATGCCTGCGAATGAATACATTTTTAAAAATCGACAGGTTCTGCATGAACACATAATTTGTAACGCGGTGAAAGCAACATACAAAACATCCACCATCTAGAAATGGCAATGTTTGAATTATGTCTTTGTTGAGATTTTCAAAAAAGGCACACACTGCAGCAACTCTTCCCAGTAATTAAATTTTTAAAAAAGTCCGACAAAAATAAAATGGCTCCATAAACTTGATTTTAAAATAATAGATACAAGGGAGTGACTTCAAGGCTGTAATCTCATCTTGGGGTTCTGTGGCTACAGACTGTTTTTGGGTTGAACTCTTGTGATCCAGGGAGGGTGGGTGTCTAGGGTGGATACTCAATGTTCACTGCAACTCTATGCATTCCTCCCATTTATATTACTCACACACACCCAACAATCTATAAATAAAAAGGAAAACTGAAAATGCTGCAGAACTGAACTAAAAATAGAAAATGGTCAGTCAGCATCTGTAAATAAGAGGTTATTTTTTTTCGCGTGTACCCTTCATCAGTACCAATCCACGGTATTGGGTGTCAGCATTGGATCAGCGGTCACACTCCTGCCTCTGTCAGAATGTTGTGGTTTCAAGCCCCACTCGGAGATTTAAGCACATAATCTAGGCTGACACTTCAGTGCAGTACCAAGGGAGTGCTGCACTGTCGTAGGTACCGTCTTACGGATTAAATCTGCTCTCTCAAGTGAATGTAAAAAATCCATGGCACTATTGGGAGAAGAGCAGAGCTGTCCTCCTGGTATTCTGGTCAATATATATCCCTCAACTAACACTAAAACATATTTATTATCTGGTTACTTATCTTTTTGTTGTTTGTGCGACCATGCTGTTGCATTTCCCTGTAGTAGCTACACTGCAAAAAAAAAAGTTTGTTGGTTGTGAGGTGCTTTGGGATGTCCTGAGGTTCTTTAAAGATGCTATATAAATGTTCTTTTCTGTCTGTCTCTGTCTTTCTCTCTCTCTCTCTCTCTCTCTCTCTCTCTCTCTCTCTCCCTTTTTCTCTCTCTCTCACTTTCTCTCGCTCTCTTTCGTCCTTTCTTTTACCGAGTGCCTCCTTCTTACCTCAAAGTTGCTGATACATTACTCCAGCCTTGAGTGGATTCCAGGTTTGGTGCCCGTTACCAGAAGTGCACAACTAGAATGTCAGATCGGTGAAGTCCACAGCATCTTAAAAAAAAAAACCAAGATATTATCTTGATAGGCAAAACAGCTATATATCAACCAAAATTACATGTTACAAAAATGAATGAGGGATAATTTACGAATAAATCAAACTCACTGGGGTAGAGCTCTCCCGATTTTTATTTCCATTGAAGTCAATGGGCTGCAGGTTCACTCTCCCGTTTTACACCACCGCACAAAATCTGTTTCTGATCAGACCTGAATCATCTCTTTTACTGCTTTTTACCTTTGCTTTTGGGGAGTGTTATTTGGTTATTTGTGGTGTGGTTAGATACTAAAGAGTGTCTGAATGTGTCAGACATGGCTCAAATAACTAGGAGTTGTGATCCTTTGCATTTGAGTATATGCCATACGATTGTACCATGCATTGTGAACAAAGGGAGTGAATCATTTGTGAATTCAGGAGAACCCTTTCAATATAGTGTCTCAAACAGCCAGGACTGTGCTTAAAGGATGAACGTGAGATTTGTCCATAAGAATGTTATAACATAAGAAATAGGAGCAGGAGTTAGACCATTTGGCCCTTCAAGCCTGCTCTGCAATTCAGCAAAATCATGGTTGATCTTCTACCTCAACTCCGCACTATCCCCATATCCCTTGATTACCTTAGTACCCAAAAATTTATCAACCTCTGTCTTGAATATACTCAACGACTGAGCATCCACAACCTTCTGGGGCAGCGAATTCCAAAGATTCACCACCCTCTGAGTGAAGAGGTTTCTCCTCATTTCAGTCCTAAATGGCTGACCCCTTATTCTGAGACTGACCCTCCGAGTCTAAAAGGGCAAGTAACATTGTAACTGCAGTGCAAGGCTTGGAATTATAAATGGCCATTTATGACATCTATTCAGTGTTTAAAGTAGGAGTAACACAAGTATTTAGTGTTTCAGTAAAATAATTTCACTTCTATTTACATACTGAAACCCAGATAACTGCAGAAGCAAAGTCTTTACAAAGATCTGGACGATGCATGACATGCATGATGGGCTGAATGGCCTCCTTCTATGCTGTATCTCTCCATGATTCTATGTTATGAAGGGGGTGAAATTGCCCTGCGCCCCGATTGAGGGCAGTAACTAACTCGTGGTGGGATTCTGGCCGCTGGATTGGGCTCACCGCCTCTCGAGGGAAGTGGAGCCCAACCTCGGGCGCCTCACTTCCTGTATGGGCGGGGCCAGCGGCGTTAATGGGGCGCGATCGGGAGCGCTATGTGGATGCTCTGCGTAGCGCTGACGCGCTTCAATGCCCCTCCTACTTTGCTTAAAGGGGAGAGCCACTGTGCACTCTGCAAGGCCTCTGATGGCCTCCACAAACTCCCGGGCAATTTCCTGAGAGCCAGTACCACCCCCCACCCACTCCGGGCAAAAAGTGTTTTCCACCCCCGAAGTTCCTTATTTCTTTCCAGCTGCACTGTTGAAACCATTGTTTGAGAGATTCAGTGTACCTGCTGCAGCTCCCCTCACAGTTTGGGGGCCGTATCTGGTTAGTCGTTGAGCCATGCAGACTATTAAGGTCCCAGATTCAATTCCTGGTCTGTTATGAGTTAGAGGATCTCAGGCAGGTTGACGGTAGCAGTGCTGCAAATTGCCTCAGAGCCCCTGGGTTAATGTGAAGAGAGTCCGTCGAGATTTATTGCTCCCGATTGACACTTGTTGCAAATGCCTGAGCTGTCAGGACAAGATGGCACTTGTGGTGATGCCCATGTCCTCGACTCAAACACAAATGGTACAAACATTGAAAAAGAGACCAAGAGTAACTGCGTCTCAGCAACAAAGGCAACACCTTCATGAAAGGAGGGGAGAAAGTTGGCAAAAAGCATTTAAATAAAAAAACCCCACACCAGTCCATGATGCTCAGTGAGTCGATTGCTTTTACAGCTTGTCCTCCACAGTCTTTGAAGAGATGGTCGGCATCAATCAGCACAGGAAAACCCACAATCCCCTTGGACAGGACAGGGAGAAATTTAATGTCCTTCAGGTCATGCTCAAGATATCCTATATCCGAATCAAAGAAAGGTAGAAAGGCCACTGACCCTGACCACTAAGTTCCTGTTGTTTCTGTGTTTAGTTTCAAACCAGGGCTTAATCCAGGCAGAGAATATTTAAAGCAATTATCGTTTGTTTACGACGTAATAGAACTATAGGAAATGATCTGAATTAGCCCTAACACTTTCTGCCTTGGAGCTGTGATTTGGTATTTGATGTCTTTACCCCATGTGTTTGCACTGTCTGTGTTTAGGGTAGCGCCACAAACCAGGAATTGGTCAAAACATTGTATGTGCAACTCCCTACTTCGAGCTCTCACTTGAAGCTTTGTCTCTCAGCTATCATTGATCCAAAGGCTGCCACCATATTACTATTTAATAGAATATGTGAGGAGCACTCTCGCCTCAGAAGGTTGTGGGTTCAAATCCCAATCCAGAGACTTGAGCACAAAAATCTATGCTGGCACTCCAGTGCAGTGCTGAGGGAGTGCTGCACTGTGGGAGCTGCCATCTTTCAGGTGAGACATTTTGCCGAGGCCCCATCTGCCCTCTCAGGTGGACATTAAAGATCCCATGACACTATTTTGAAGAAGAGCAGAGGAGTTAGCCCCAGTGCCCTGGTCAATATTTATCCCTCAATCATTAAATCAGATTATCTAGTCATTATCACATTGCTGTTTATGGGAGCTTGCTGTGTACAAATTGGCTACCGCATTTCCTATATTACAACAGCGACCACACTTAAAATAGTACTTCATTGGCTGTAAAGCACTTTGGGAAGTCCGGTGGTCATGAAAGGCGCAATAGAATTGCAATTCTTTCTTTTTCTTTAGCATATATGCACACGCTGTCAATGGTTCCGAGAAAAAATTGCATGTTTTATTTTCGGTGGTGGCACTACAAGTGGCAGAGATGGCAGACAAGGGTGGGCAGTTGAGAGAATTGTCTGTCTGACATTTTATACCAGGGAGTCTCAGTATGGGCCTGGGGCGGGGGGGAGGGGAGAGACATTCCATTGAAGTGGGTCCCCTTGACCCAGGTACAGAGTGAACCATGCATGTATAATATTAAAAGGAGTCTGTGTATTGGGTAAATGCAGACAATCAATGAGGTAAGGTCTGCAGCACTTGTGACTCATACTGACCTGCATTCTTTATTTTTTGCATCAAGCTCTTTGCAATTGAAATTGACAACAGACAAAACAAATTCTGTAAGATTGAAGCTGGCCAATGATGTCTTAGATAGCATCAAGCTTGAAAGGAAGCTCATGCAGCTCTGGGAACATTAAAAAGATGTTAAATGGAGCACCTCTGTCCTTCCGACACGACATTCGGCAGGAAAATAATATCCAAGCATTCAAAGGTTTCAAAAGATTTGATAATTATCAAAAGGGAATTGGATAAATACTTTAAGAGGATAAATGTGCAGGGTTATGGGGAAAGAGTGGGGGAGTGGGACTAATTGGATCGCTCTTTCAAAGAGCCGGCACAGGCATGATGGGCCGAATGGCGGCCTCCTGTGCCGTATGATTCTGTGATCCTGTGAATGAGAAAGCAGTTTGTGAAAAAGAAAAACGAGAAAGAATTGGGTTTGGCGCCAAATCTCCTGATTTAAAATACCCTCTGACTGTAAGTCTCATTTAATTGTGTAATATGGGGCTGGAGAGTCTGTTCAACAGGGGAGAACCAGTTAATGTCACAAGCACTTACCCGTCGACATGTGGCACTTCTAAAACAAGTTAAGGAAAACAGCAGTAAACGCTGAAACAATGAATCTGTTCATTCCTCCATTGATTTTAATACTGCAGGTTTTTTTTAATCCCCCTGCATTTTCGATGTGTCAAGGAGCATATTCTGCAGCCCTGTTCCAAATCAGCAGGGATTGTGACTGACGGGTTGATAGCATTGAAAAATATATGGAAATAAAGAATAGTCTAAAAGATTCAAATCTTATGGAAATAAGAACCATATGCTAAGAAACATATGCGTCTAACAGAGAGAGATTGGAGTCCTTATGTAGTAGTATTTCTCCTTTTATGTAATTGACTGGTGCCCTGGCATTCCATTAGCTGGATGTTACGAAGCAGGAATAGATGGACACAATCCTTAGGTTTCCCTCCTGCTCACAGTCTTACAGGGTAGGTCAGATTAAATATTGGCCACAAGTAAAATGCACCTTTTGGACAGATGACAATAATGCTTTCTAGTTACAACACAAAGGGTTCAACCTCTACAATACAAAAACCGGATGCAGGACTTCCACAAGTTTGTGTCAGATTTGGTGGCAGCTGATTGAGGGATGGCCTCCTTGTGTGCAGCTTTGTAAAGCCGGCTGTTTGCCCTCTATCTCAGTGACAGCTTACTTATAACGTAGAAAGTGAATTGAGGTTGACTTACCAAGGAACGCCTGCTCATATGTACAGATCTTTGGCTTATCCACCCCGCCCCACCTTCTCCCTGAGGGAAAGCGCCTTTTGAAGTCTTTGATTATTGTCATCCAGTTTTTTTACTTTCTAAAAGGTATCGCTTTCTCCTTTTTAATGTGTGTATTGGCCCTAGATAGTTTGAAGAACTTTTCTTTCGAAAACAAAATTAATGAGTTGCACTCAGCCATCGTTTGAAGAGCTCGAATGGAACTGCGAAAGGAGAAGCATCAAAGAAACATCAAGTAGAAAATGGCATTTCATTTTTCTCCTATCCCTGGCTCAAATAAAAGATCTTACCATGCTACAGGTGACAGTCACACCCGGCTATCTTTTGTAACAATGAGACGTTAACTAGTTTGCTGAATCTTATCTGTTTAACTCCAGTTTTGTCCCAAAGGGGTAAAAATTCCAATACACTCGCTCGTGGGAGTGGACATCACAAAATTGCACACTCCCAAGACATAATATTTCCTTCATTAAAGCTCTGGATGTACAGCCACAGACTGGGAGTGCACAATTTTGCAATTTGCTCCGAGAGTGCACCAGGAGTGGGCATTTTGGAACTTTTACCCCTGTAACCTCAGTCAAGAGTACTGAGTAATGGTGTGATATTTTTGGTCCATGTTCACTTGAACTATAATAAAAGACCCAACAGTGCAGTTACAGAATTTCGCCTTGCGGCCTTAAGTTGTATATAACATTGGGGGCAGTATCGGTGGTTACCAGTCTGCAACTAGCGGTGGTAGTGGGTGCTAGGTTGAACTAGAGTTACCAGCGTCCCAAGTATATTGGTGCAACATTAAAATAGGTTGGCTTAGTTGTGATTTTTATTTCACCCATCCCAATTTAGTAAAGAAGTCTAGCGGTAGCACTGAAAATAGCAGTATATCACAGACACTATACATTAGCTAGAAACAATTGGAATAGTTAGTGGGAATTTTCACCCTCCCCTCATGGCAAAGCGGATCACCTGTCTGTTACAGGAGCAGTACAAATTAAAATTGGGCTGGGTCAGTAACAGGAAGCCTCTCGCCACCCCCCCCGCCCCCCCCCCCCCCCCCACCCCAAAATTGACGACGATGATGAAAATGATCCCTTCAAACTGTTACACTTGGGGATTAACACAGTCTGGGTATTGTCTGAGTACAGTCTACTGCTCTTCTTACTTCAAAGTTGCTTCATTCAAATTATCCGATAATCCAAATTTCCACTGTCCTGTTATTTTTGTTCCTCAACTCATATTTTGCGATGGTTCCTTTTTTTTTTAAGTGTAAAAAATGACATTTGAGCGATCAGCAGAAGATTGTATTCATATTGAAATGATCTCCGCAGACAACACACGGATGCCATTGTCACTTCTAATGGCTTTTGAAGAGGAGTTTCACCAGATTAGGAGACAGCGGTTGTTCTACCGTTTCGCGGGGACATTTGAAACTCTTTCACTATAAAGGGAGACTTGTTACATTATAAGAGAGATGTCTGCTGTGTCAGATAAAGGGCTGGAACTGGTTAGCAGAAACAGCTGTCTTGTCTGTCAATGACTGGATGCATGTGATCCATCACAGCTGAGGTTTCCTGAGGGCTGCCATTGGTCACATGCTCCTCGTGCGAGCTTAAAAAAAAAATATGTTTTGGATTTTCCTTTGAACCCCTTATAATGGTCCCTTTTCACCATTGTTCCACCTCTGGCCAGTCGCCCAGTCACTTTAGAACTTTGTTGCATAGGTGACCTTCAGCTGAACCCAGGAATGGCCACTTGGAAATGGGAATGATCAGCCTCCATAATCAAGAGAGTATTCGCAGGCGCTGGGGGTTCGACTGGGATTTTGGCAACAGCAACTTGAGGTGAAAAGTTTAATACTGAGGCAGTTTGAGGTAACTACAACAGTTCCAGCGAGCCATTGGGCTTCAAGCTATACCAAAATCCATTCCGTTTTGATAGCCCACAGAAAGGAAGGCTTCCTCCACAAAGCTCTGTGCACGTTGGGGTCAGATGGGTTTATTCTTGCATCTGGTTTAGGAAGGAGCTGTTGAAAGTGTCCCTGCTGACACAACTTTACACAGGGTAGCTGACTCCGAAAATCGAGAGGACTTGCACCCTGGATGTGTCTGCTGCATTCTTTGTCTATGTTGTAATTTTGCAGATATACTTTTTGGCTTAAAATTCATGAAGATTCATTTAAAAAAATTACCAGTTTTACCAAAAATGCACCATTGAGCCAACAGACTAGAGGGACTGTGATTAAGAGGATTAGGAGAATTTTTGCTGAATGACTCTTTATTAAAATAAGAAGCTGAAGCGTTGGCTCTCTCCAGTAAAGCTTGCTCAATAAAGCAAATACTATTGCAGCACTTCAATGGTCCAAGTAGCTAGTAGCAGTAAGGGTGATCATGGAACTACCAGATTGTCGTAAAAAAACAACTGGTTCACTATGTCCTTTTAGGGATGGAAACCTGCCGTCCTTACACACTCTGGCCTCCAGACCCACAGAATAGTGGTTGGCTCCTAACTGCCCTCTGAAATGGCCTAGCAAGCCACTCAGTTATACCAAACTGCTACAATAAAATCACTTTGGGAGCACCTTCACCACAAGGACACCAGCGATTCAAGAAGGGGGCTCACCACAACTGTCTCAAGGGCAATTAGAGATGGGCAATAAATACCGGCCTTGCCAGCGACGCACATATTCCATGAACAAATAAAATTTTTTTTAAAGTTTTGTTCTGGCACAAAGAAACAACATGGTCCATATTGAGTGTCTGGGCATCAGCTGGTGGCCCAGAAATGGTGGCTGGTTTGATCCGATGCCAACTCAGCCATGCTTCGTGTCGGACCCAGACCTGATTTATTGGCAAATCCAGAGCAGGCACACCCTGACTGTTAATGGAAGTCTCCCTTCATTTCATCATTGAATTAAGATGACCCAAAGCCTAAGTTGAAGAAAGCTCTTTGAGTTTATGTGATAAGAGAAGCAAAGATTGCCAGATGCTTCGGGGCTGAATTTCGTGGAGTGTTCTCCCAATTGTCCACCGTAACTTTGAGGTCATTTCTCCGGGATTTCTGTGGATCTTCATCTGAAGTTATGGCGGTTGTTTAAGAGAACCCACACAGAAATTCACCTCTATATAAGAACAGGGGGTTCTTACCGTGGAACCTCCAACAGGCATTATAGATATTCCAGCGTATTTATTTTGTGAAGAGTTTTCTGGCTTCAGAGGGTTTATTTGCGGTTATTTGCCAGGCAGTCAAACAAATGTAGGGAGAATGCCTATTCTTCATAACTAACTACCTGTCAATGAAATGGCTCTCTGTTTGTATGTAGCATCTACAAGATGCACTGCAGCAACTTGCTAAGACTTCTTCGGCAGCACCTCCCAAACCCCCAACCTCTATCACCTAGAAGGACAAGGGCAGCAGGCGCATAGGAACACCATCACCTCCAAGTCACACACCATTCTGACTTGTTAATATATCGCTGTTTCTTGATTGTCGCTGGGTCAAAATCCTGGAATTCGCTCTCTAACAGCAATATGGGAGTATCTTCACCACATGGACTGCAGCGGTTCAAGGCAGCGGCTCACCCCCACCTTCTTAAGGGATGGGTAATAAATGCTGGCCTTGCCAGTGACGTCCACATCCCAGGAACGAATAAAAAAAAATTCTCAGCAATTGTACTTTTCAAAGCTGCATGTTGTTAACGTGCTGATTAACTCCAGAGAAATATCAGCATTGTCTCATTTTTATTGAAGAGGAATTTCACCCATTACACCCATAAATGTTAGTCCCTTATGCCAGTGGGTGTATGGGAACAGCAAGAATGACTTCCTCGGATTTAACCATTCTTCCCGCAAAGTAACACTCTCAGCTGTGGCTTGGTGGGTAGCACACTCACCTCTGAGTCAAAAGGTTGTGGGTTCAAATCCCCCTCCAGGGACATGAGCACATAAATCTAAGCTGACACTCCAGTGCAGTGCTGAGGGAGTGCTACACTGTTGGAGGTGCCATCTGCCTTCTCAGGTGGATGTAAAAGATCCATGGCACTATTTCAAAGAACAGCAGGGGAGTTATCCCCAGTGTCCTGGCCAATATATATCCCTCAACCAACATAACAAAAACAGGTTATCTGGTCATTATCACATTGCTGTTTGTTGGAGGTATCTGTGCGCAAGTTGGCTGCTGCATTTCTAACATTACAGCAGTGACTACACTCCAAAAGTATTTAATTGGCTGTAAAGTGTTTTGAGATGTCCGGTGGTCATGAAAGGCGCTATATAAATGCAAGTCTATCTCTTTTTTTTTTTCCTCTGCTGTGTACCCCCATGTCTCATTCTGAGGGTGCAGCTGATACTGGGAGTGCAGCATGTGAGGAATTGCTTGCCATACGCAAAGAAAAGACACCTCTCGCCAAGGCTCCTGTTGGTTTCCGGGACCATGCATATTACTGCAGTGGACGCATTGAGACACCCATTCTGGTTCTGAACCTGACTTCTCCAATACGGGCCCTCTGTTAAACTACTCATCCGTCAGCTTACCCATTTTGAAACCGGTGGCGGAAATCCTGAGTGAGAAATGGAATTGGTAACTCGCAGGAGAGTGGGGCAGGTTTCCATCCCCTGGAAATGTTTGGGTTTCCTTCCCCCCACTGCTCGTCCGACAGCTTGAAATGACATAAGGCAGCTGTGTGCTTGAAGGGCCCTCAGACAGGTCATCGCTCCGGCAGACAGGAGGCTGTTGGTTCGGAACATCAACATCATTTTCCCCAGAGTCTGTGTTTCCCCCAGTTTCAAGTGTCACTGTAGGTGGTCTTTCTGTTCAAAGAAAACAAGCAAATTGCAAAAATGCCACATTACCTTGCTTGGTTTTGTGGTGAATGCTTCTGTTAGAGTTTTGTTCCAGCTTGTTCTTTCTTCTGTACAGTTTCTCTCTCAGCCTTGTTCTGTATCCCTTCGATTTTTTTTTTAACTTCCTTCCTCCCTTTTGTCTAATCTTCGCAACAGTATTATTTTAAGCCCATTATTTTCAGACAGTTCCGCTGGCTTGAAATAATAAGTGCAGACTATACAGGTATAAAAGGGGAACTCAACACTTGAACCAGTCAAAGCATGAAAAGCAATAATTGGGTGCTTCGATGTATAAGGAAACTGGAGTAAATCAATAGGTTCTGTTCGTAGTTGAGTTCATCGTTCAGAAGTGCTTACATACAGAAACTTTTAAATTGGGTCAGTCTACATAGAATTTACAGTACAGAAGCAGATAATTTAGCCCAACAGATCTGTGCCGGTGTTTATGCTCCACACGAGCCCCTCCCATCTTGCTTCAAATCACCCTATCAACATATCCTTCTATTCCTTTTTCCCCTCGTATACTTATCTAGCTTCCCCTTAAGTACATCTCGGCTAATCATCTCAGCCATCCATGAGGCAGCAAGTTCCACATGCTCACCACTCTGAGTCTACTTTCCTTTGGATTAAAAAATATATATTCTTTGACTTTCTCCTGACCCTCCACTCCTGAAGCAGCTGACCCCTTGCTGGGATATATTTCCACAGGTGCCAGTGACTCATTACATTATTCACACGTAAACATGGACGTTGAGTGTCAGCGGGCTTATTGACTGCGGATGGCTGGGGGCAGGAACAATATGGCAGCCAAGTGCACCATCTTGTCCTCAAGTGCACTTCCAGCAACATGATTAGGAACAGAAACTCTGGCCAACGTGTGGAGGTGCAAGGCCCTCCCCATTCTTGGAGGGGGATCTACAGGCCTTTACTGCCACTTCCTACAGCCAGGAAGATGCTAAGAAATCTGCCAGGGGCTCAGGCCCAGCCACCCTGCTGCCATTTGCATGCAAAGGGCGATGAAGAAGCAACCAGCAATGGACCTGTGGAGCAGGGTAAAGGGAATCTAGTTTGGGGATAGGCGAGGGGGGTGTTGAAATGATGGTGGGGGTGTTGAAATGATGGTAGGTCTGGAATTTTCTCTCGGTGTTTCGCACTTTGCCCACCCCATATCCTCTGCACCATGATCACAGAGGAGATTCCAACTTCCTACACAATACATTACAATATATGTGATCTATCAGTGAGTTCGGTTCTGCTGGGTTCCTCAACCTGTTTTCAAGCTGTCTCTAGGATACCTCCTGATACCCTTCTGAAGCAGCCATGTCCCTTCATACTGAAAACCTTCAAACTACATAATATGTTTCTTCAAACTCATATGTATATATTAATTTTCCTCAATATGCAAAGCAATGAACTAACACCAACAACATAGCTGAATGTGAGCTGAAACAGGAGAGGAGGACAGCAGATTAAAAGGCTCGGCCTATAGTATTTCAATTAACCAGACAACCCTCCATCCTAACTATTTTACAAGATCCTGTGAAGTAAATTTCTTTCAATCAATCTTCCTAGAATCCTGGCTCGGTCTCTGCACTTCCTACTCCATTTTTTTTTAGAAAATGGGATTTGTCCAGAATGGCATTTGATGGTCTGTTGTGGGCCCCTGGCTGTTTCTGACTGGGGAGCATCTATGAAGTAGTTAGCTGTGACCAGATGTGGTTAATTAAATCTCGTATCCTGAACCATGCTATTTCCTGGTGTCATTACCAAGTAATATAGTTTCCCTCTCGAGCTCACTATGTTCCCTGACTTCATTATTGAGAATATGTGGTGCCGAATGATTAGGTTTCCCTTGATTATTTTATTGACAGATTTTTAATTTTCCTATTTGCACTCACCCCATCATGCACCATAGGCCCATGTCCCAGCCAAGAGAGGGCAGCCAGGCGACTTGCTCCTAGGCCTCTGGAGAATACACTCCATAAGTTAATTGTTGGCGCATTGACTCGGGGCAATTCTCTTTCCTTCCTGCAGAGAAGAACCTGGTCTCCATAGCAACCTCTTCCTGACAAGATAGCTGAGTGAGGAGCTCACTTTGTGACCAACTTGGAGTGCAAATTGGTGTACTGCTGTGCCCTTGCTCTGCCACAGCGAGTGAAGATTTGGCAGACTCTGCCACTCATAGATTTGTATTTTGAACAATTATATGGCACTGTAACATTAAATCAAGCCTTTTTGCTGTCAGATATGAACTCTGATTCCCCACCCTTTGTCATATATAATGTTAAATACCACAAAGGTTTACTTGCTACCTTAACGTATTCTCAGGATGTCTCAAATGCATCACAGCCAATGAATTATTTTAAGTGCAGTCGTTGTCATGCAGACAAATGCAGCAGCCAATTTGCACGCATCAAACCGACCAAATGAAAGAAATGACAGATTAATCTGTTTTGATTTGGTTGGCGGGAGGAATGTTGGTCCGAGCTCTGGGAGCACGTCTTGTCCGTCACTGAACAGTGCCTTGGGATCTTTGTCCACCTTGGACTTGGCCTCGGGTTAACTTTTCACCAGAAAGATATCACCTCTGACAATGCGGCAGTGAGTACGGCGTGGAAGTGTCCGACTAGATCAGGTGCTCAAGCCCTGGGGTGCAGCTTGAGCTTGCAACCTTCTGACTTACAACGCAGCCAATTTGACCTGTATATCAAGCGCTGTTGTTGGACAATGGTAATGAGAGCTCGAAGGTAACAAGGCAGCTGGAGGGCGAGCAGCATGCTTTTCAATTCAGTGTCAGGGGCGCCCTGGAGTGGTGGACGATGAGAAAGTGTGCAACGGAAAAAGTGATGGCTGAGCTACAAATAGGAATTTTTTCAGTGCGCTGTGCTCTAGAGTGCAGGATGCGGAGATAAGGAGAAAATGATTGCTTCCAGGGCTCATGCTGTTCGAGCTCCAGAGGAATTTTGAAAAGTTCCTTTGGGTTTGGGGACTGCGTATTATTTTGGGCAGCATGATGTGCTATAAAGATCAAAGTCAGAACTGAAATGAATGGCTAATTTACATAGCACAGATAAATCCGATAGAAACGCCACAGTTAATTCAAACAGTTACAATTTTATGACGTAAATGGTTTCCAGAGCCAACATGGCCTTCCGAGGCAGGATGCATATCTTCAAAATGTAAAGCAGATGTTACATTATTACACAGACTTGTTTTCCTTTTTGTTTTTGTGTCTATTTCTTTTCACTCGACTTTGCAATTCAGTGCCATCTCGCCCTGTGAAGCCCAAGCATTTCTTTTTGTGTGCGTTGCCTCTTTCTTTCTATCCCGTTTTCTCACCCCATCCTCTCCGGCAGGCATTGACTCCTGCTGAGGCATGGTTCAATGGGTGGCAGGTGTCCCCTCATTCTTGAGCCCATTCTTTAAGTGGGAGCCCAAATAGTCAGTTTTGACTAAGCCTGGTTCTGCTCTCTACACTAGCCCTGTCCATCAGGGGTTTCTGAATGGTGACTAGGGGCCGGAACGCTCCACCACACCCACCTCTCTGCAAATGCCACTTCCCTTTCACCAGAGTGACATTTCCATTTTTCACACAAGCCATTCTTGTGGCCGGTTGGACGGAGGCAGTCAATTTATTGTCACGTGGTGGGGAACCCTAGACAACTTTGTCAGAGCGAGGTGACCTTGTCCAAGCTTATTTCATTTGGGAAGCCTCTGGACATTAGAGAGGAGCGAGACATCCTGGTGGTTAAAGCCCCCTGTGGCCTCACACATCCCTATCTCCAACTCTCTCTTCTGGGTCTCGTCTCCTGTGCATCCTACTTCCCCTCGTCCTACCATTGGCGGCCGTGCCTTCAGCCGCCTAGGCCCCACACACTGGAATTCTTTCTCTAAACCCCTCCCCCTCCCGCTCCTCCTTTTAAGACCTTATTTAATACTCGGCTCTTTGACCAAGCTTTTGGTCAGCCCACCTAATTATCTCCTTCTTTGGCTCAGTCGCCATTTTACCTTACGCCTCGGTGAAGCACTTTGGGATGTTCTTCTACTTGAGGGGTGCTGTATAAAAGTCGCTCTCTGGATTCGCGGAGCTCACTGCAAGCAGTTCGCTGCCACTCTAGCTGTGATTGATAACTGAACGTGGCACAAACCTTTGGAAGCATCGAGAATGAGTTTGTAGCTGTGATATTAAAAACAGCTACTCAGCAGCAGCCCTTACGTGTGTGGCAAAAAAAGGATACAAATCAATTGCTTGTACTCCGTTCCTGTTAAGAGCAATGTCCACTTGCCAAGCGACCCTTGCTTTTAGCAGAAATTTCCTTTATTCTGCTGTCATTAATTGATCCCAGAACCAATAAAACGTGCCTTAAACCACATGCGTTTAATAGGAGAAGCCTATAAAGTTCAGGGCAGCAATTTTTAAAAGCTACAACGAAATGTGTCACTTCATAGTTCATGTCTCACTCCAGACAATCCCTCAGTAGCACAGTCTGTGCCGCACAACAGAACAAATCATTTGCTTCTAAGAGAAAGTAACTTGCTTGTGTCAGGAATGGGGTGAAATCTGTACAGGGAACAAACACGGTCTCACGGAAAACACAATTGAAACAGGAGGGAAGAATTTGACGTACTCTTGTGGCATTTGTCTGAAAGGCTACCCCTGTGTTTGTTCAGTGTTTGCCTCGACAAGCCATTCTCAGTGCTGAGATTAATTTCTGGTTATTAATCAGACCCAAAGGCAATGTCTGACTCGACTAATCTCTCATCTGCCTTGAAAAATAAGGTCAGTTAGTTCCATTCCCAGTTCAGTAGTTCACAGGGTAACAAAACAGCACTGACTACATCACCGGCATCAGTACCAGTGCTTCAGGCAACTTGCACAGTGGTGTACCTACTTTAAATAGAAACCATTCCGGACTAAAGTAACAGAATCCAATGTCCTCACAAACTGGCAGACTTTGTTTTTGTTATTCTTTAATAGAACAGAAGTACAGTTGACCTTCTCTACAATAACCTGCCTTGGGAAGCAATACAAAAAGTACATTATACTAAAGCCCTTGTTACAGAGTCTGTTTTTCTTTCTGTTACAGCAGTAGCTTATAGGTTTCTTCACTGTCAAAGAACATAAGAACATAAGAAATAGGAGCAGGAGTAGGCCATCGGGCCCTTCGAGCCTGCTCCACCATTTAATAAGATCATGGCTGATCTGATCATGGACTCAGCTCCATTTCCCTGCTCGCTCCCCATAACCCTTGACTCCTCTATCGCTCAAAAATCTGTCTGTCTCCGCCTTGAATATATTCAATGACCCAGCCTCCACAGCTCTCTGGGGCAGAGAATTTCACAGATTTATAACCCTCTGAGAGAAAAATTTCCTCCCCGTCTCAGTTTTAAATGGGCGGCTCCTTTATTCTGAGCCGATGTCCCCTAGTTTTAGTTTTCTCTGAGTGGAAATATCCTCTCTGCATCCACCTTGTTGAGCCCCCTCATCATCATCTATGTTTTGATAAGATCACCCCTCATTCTTCTGAACTCCAATGAGTATAGGCTCAACCTATCCTCATAAGTCAACCCTTTCATTTCCGGAATCAACTTAGTGAACCTTCTCTGAACAGCCTCCAATGCAAGTATATCCTTCCTTAACCATGGAGACCAAAACTGTATGGTTGTAGGAGGACTTCCCTGCTTTTATACTCCATCACCCTTGCAATAAAGACCAACATTTCATTTGCCTTCCTGATTACTTGCTGTACCTGCATACTAACGTTTTGTGTTTCATCCAGGTCCCTCTGTACTGCAGCACTTTGTAATTTTTCTCCATTTAAATTATAGTTTGCTTTTCTATTTCTTCTGCCAAAGTGGATAACCTCACATTTTCGCACATTATATTCCATCTACCAAATTTTTGCCCGCTCACTTAACCTGTCTATATCCCTTTGCAGATTTTTTGTGTCCTCCTCACAATTTGCTTTCCCACCTATCTTTGTATCATCAGCAAACTTGGCTACATTACACTCGGTCCCTTCATCCAAGTCATTAATATAGATTGTAAATAGTTGAGGACCCAGCACCGATCCCTGCAACACCCAGTCACTGTTTGCCAACCAGAAAATGACCCATTTATCCTGACCCATTACAACCAAGTGTTCCAGGAAGACCCTTACAAAGTCGACTTTCTCTTTTTCTGAGCATTACAGATCCGGCCATGTTGGGAGCTAGCTCCAATGTTCCTGGAGGGGAACCATAAACAAAGCATGTGTAATAGAAAGTGTTATGTTAAGAGCCCGCTGGATGTTGAAAAATAATTTCCAAGTATCATTATTCTTACTACCTAATGTTTGAAAAATACATCATAATTCTTCTTGTTTATTACCTGATATCTTACACGAATAATTTCTGAACAATTTTTATTCAGCTTATTCAACTTTTTTATATGCCCCTCCATAAGAAAGAAAGACTTGCATTTATATAGCACCTCCCATGACCACCGGATGTCTCAAAGCGCTTTACAGCCAATGAAGTACTTTTAGAGTGTAGTCATTGTTGTAATGTGGGAAATGTGTCAGTGAATTTGCGCACAGCAAGCTCCCACAAACAGCAATGTGATGACCAGATAAATTGTTTTTGTTCTGTTGATTGAGGGATAAATATTGGCCAGGACACCGGAGATAATTCCCCTGCTCTTCTTCGCAATAGTGCCATTGGATCTTCTACGTCCACCTGATAGAGCAGCCGGGGCCTCGGTTTAATGTCTCATCCGAAAGACGGCACCTCCGACAGTGCAGCACTCCCTCAGCACTGCACTGGAGTGTCAGCCTAGATTTATGTGCTCAAATCTCTGGAGCGGTATTGCTTAATGCAGAGTTTGGAGACAGTTGTTTAACGTTTGTGGTTTGAAACATGATTCACTTGAGATTGGATTTTTGTACAACTCATCGTACAGTTGACGTCAGGCACTTGTGTCAAACTTGATGCTGTGTTTGAAGTTTCTGTGATTCGAACCATCCTCTCCCTTTGTGTACAAATAAAGCTGTCCCCAAATGAAAAACATCCTGTGCTGGGCTAGTTCAATTTAAATGGATTCAGATTTCACTTGATGCTCTATATAGGCCTGGATATTGTGTTCCTCACTGACCGTACTAATGCTGTTGGATTACACTGATCCACATTTTACATTATGTTACACTATCGATGGGCCTTAATTTAACATTTCATCTGAAGGGCCTCCGACCATGGAGTGCTCTCCTCAGTGCTAAACTGGAGTGCCAGCCTAGAATATGTACTCAAGTGCTGGAATGGGGCTTGAACCCCACAAAGAAGAAAAGTGAAAAGAAATCTAACCTGCACAAACACAGCCTCTATGCAAGCAGATCTTCTGCATTCACGGAGCTTAAATTACATAAATGTTCTGTATAAAGCATGGTTTCAATTAATAAAGCACAGAAAATAATACTTATCAGGGAACAGTATGATACAAAGTATGATATTTGTGCCTGTGACCTGAGCATATTTGAAGTTAAGCCTTATTGACAATTGTATACAGTATGTGTCCTGTGTAGAGTTGCCCCTTATTTTCGAATGTTCTTGATTCCCAAGGACTGCAGTATAATGAAAGAAGAGCGGCATCCGATTTATAATCTCTGGATGTCCCATAATGATTTATCTTCCTCTTGGGAGAGAATTCGACAATGGGATCAGGAGCATTCCCACCATTATCAATATATTTGGCATGTGTGCACTCATCAGCATGTGGTGACATATGGATGAGATAAACAGCCTGTGAGTAGAGTCAAAAGACAAAACAGCAGTTTGTGGGTCAGCAAGTAAACAATCTCCAAACTCGCACAGTGATTTAACTTCCAGCAACTCGCTCTGCAAACTTGTGATGTATGTGAAGCAAACTATAACGCGTCCCTTCAAAGTTTGAGTTGAAATGCTGTGACACTCCATACTAAAGAGCAGCATGATAAGAGGACTCAATAGTGGACCTGTGTAGTCATGGAAAGAATTACTACTGTAAGTAGTGGGATATTTAAAATAATTCATAGTGATATTGAGGGCAAACGTAACTTGTGAACTCAAGGCAGATATTAAATAAAATGCTGCTGATGGTCATAACCCACAGGATCTGACATCAAATGTAATTATCATCACTGCTTCGAATTGTCAATATAAAGAGCTAAGAATATAAAGATATTCATCTTTTCAGAGAAAGTAGATTAAGGATGTTGTCTGAAGTGCCACATGGTAGTCACAAGTCATTTTTCCTCAGTCATATATAAATGTGCATTTCACAGAAGACAATAGAGTTTTGTCTCTTGCAATGCACACACATTGCTATCGGATCTAATCTGGAATTTCCTGTTTCCAACATGTCTGTGATTGTCCAAAGTCAGGGTCATTGAGAAGGAGCAAGAGGTGGGCAAAGTGCCCCCTGTCCCGCGATAAGGGATCTGTGTAATGGCTGGTCAGGTATTTGCTGAACTGTAGCTGGTGGAATTCACAGCTGAAATCACAATACCCTAGCCTACTGTGAATGAGGGCACAATTTGAATTACCTGTCCAGGTCTCGCTCTGATGAGGTTCCTGGCAGGCCTGTCCAAAACAGTTATATTTAAAAAAAGACCTTTTGCTGATATTTTATTCCTCGCGGTGAAGACAGTTCTTATTTTCACATTCGAACACTGCTAGTTTCAGAGTAAAGCTCCCATGCACTGCCATTTTTATGGTCCCTTTGAGACTGACCAAATCTGCTTCAGAAAGAACACTTTCAACCAGCTGGGTGAAAACGTTCATCCCATCAGTCTTGGCTGAATTCACACTCTGGTCCCAGAGGTGAAAGGTCAGTATGCCAACCAATGTGGGCCTGGATTGTCTTCTGCCATATTTGACATTTCTGAAATGTCTGTTTTGTCACCAGCAGCAATATCAAGAGGTAACTGAATTTCTATAAACACTTTTATTGCAGTTTTCAATCTATTTTTCCTTGAAAGAAGAGGATTGTGGTTCCTGAAGACCACAGTGCTTACTCTAGGCGAGCTTGTGACACGTAGAGGTACAACAGAGGTCCGAGTTATGTACTGGACCACTTGTTCCATTATATTAGTAGTTAAATAATACTTGCGTTTGTATTGTGTCTTATTACATCAAAATGTCTCTCAGTGGATCAAATACAATGGCCGAGATTTTGCCTACCAAGGTGGGTTTTGTACGGCCAGGGTCGATAGTGGGGTCCGAGCCTTACTACAGGCTCCATCCCGCTTTTTGAAAGTGATTTTACATTGGTAGGGCTTGTTAAGCCCGCCCAGCAAGGTCCCCAGGCATTTAAAAGGAAGCAGGTCTGATGATATCATTTGTTGACATGTCATCAGCTGGTTTCCTTAAAGGGACCATGCGCAAATTTATTTTGATAGTTGTGCTGTCAGTGTTCTGCATTGAGGTGCTGCAAACACTGACAAACACTACACAAAGGTGCACGGCTGCACCCAGGCTCTTCCATCACTCCCTCCTGATGCTTATGGGGGGGGTCACAGCACGTAGGGAGGATCTCTTCCCTTCCAATGGATGGAAGACACCTCCACAGAAGACCAACACAGCCTGGTTGCACATTGTACGGAAGGACACAAGCAGGGATGTCATCTGGAGGACCTGGCTGCAGTGGTGCAAACCTTTCAATGATTGCAGTAGATCACAAAACCTTATTGCAAAGCCACACTCGCCTTATCCTGCTGTGCCACTCATCACATCCTCTTCACTCTGACTTCCATTACCTACTCCTGCACATCCTTACTCACACCAGCCTACCCTACATCTCCACTCATCCCTCTCTATCTACAATTTCACATACCCATCTCACTAGCCACTCCTCACACTCTCTCTCATCCTAGTGGAAACATACCAACTAGCAACACACAAGGGTAGTCACTTGGGTGTTTTCGCCAATGTTCATGTAAAGTTTCTGTTAATATGTTGTCAAACATTGAAATCTTAATTCACTTTGTGTTCTTGTACAGATCTGTGTGCACCTTTGGAAGTGGCTTCGTGAGTAGCAGTGAATGGTGAGACATAATAATATCCTCACATCCCCCCAATGGCGACGAGTGTGAAAGGAATGACTTGGGCACTGTAGGGATGCTTTATGGTGTTGGTGTGGGGTGGTGCCAACCTGGTGCTTCATGTCTTCATGTGGCAGCCAGGGTGTACAGTGTCAAGTGAAGTAAATCTGGCCATGGTGAGGCCACCCCTGGCATCCTCGACAGCAATGTGCTCGGGTGATGATGCCCTGTATCCTGTGCAGCATCAGTTGATTGTGGAGAAGGTTGATGTCGTTGGTGCTGTTGGTGTGGCTGGTCAAGCTGGTGTTGGGGCTGATCGTGATGAGATTCTGAGGACCAAGGTGAGATTTTTTTTCCCAAGGACACCAATGCTAATGTAATAGATGGCAGGTGAACTTGAGATGACAGAAGCGACCTGTCAATGGTGAGAAAGGTTGCTCCAATGAGGTGACACTGGATAGTGAGATTGCTCCAAAGACTTGCAACCTGTATAAAGGTCAATGTGCCTTCCAAATATTGTACGCAAGTGCTTTTGATCTTGGAAAGTGAACAGCTGTGAGATGGGAGCTTTTATAGCATAATTGCAGCTGTTGGATAATGAAATTAATTCATGGTCACACAACTCCCGGCGTTCTTACCTGACATGATCACCGAGCAGCAGCAACCTTGTAGCAGACCTGGAAACATGGTAAGTTGACCTCAAAATTGTGTTTAATAGCTTTTTAACAAGGTCATAACAACTTAAATTGCCTCCACCGCCACTGCGTGTCAGGTCTGTTCAGCGTTGACAGATCCGACACCTGATAAAGTAGTGTGGAGGCGCTGGGCAAAAACATGTGGACTTCAAAATAGGAAAGTAGCAGGAAAAGGAAACCCATTGTCCAGGCTCGTACTGTAAAATCTGAATAAATTGACCCGCTGTCAAATCATTTCAAACTTGACAGCTGACCCGTCTCCGATCCCGTCCTCCTGAGTGCCGGCAAAATTCTGGCCAATGAAATTCTTTGAATGGGCGTGACTGTTGTCATGTAACCAAACACAGCAGCCATTTTCCACAAGGTCAAGAAATGAATGACCAGTATCTCCCTCTTTTTCTGTGGTATTAATTGAGGAAGGAATATTAATGAGGACACCAGGAGAACTCTCTGCTCTTCATAGTGACTGCAATTCCTTGTAAGATAAAGTTTCCAATCCCACACTCTTCAGCAGAGAGCTGCTCATAGGAACACTCTTCAAGCACAGTTCCCCACTGGGAGCCTGCAATCACTGAACTAACCAGTAAAGGTGAAGCACTTTGGGAGGCTCCGCCGAGATCTCCTAAGGCACTTAATAAATGTTTGTTTTTGCTTCACGGAAACAAGTAAATGGTGTCTCAATTTGAGACTTCATCTGAAGGAGGCAGATCATTCAGCAAAAGTTGTACAAACATAAAGAGGGAATAACAGCAACATTACCACAGATTTGATTAATTTATCTAACTTCAATCATCATTAAGAATTTCTGATATTACAAGCCATCAATTAAGACAAGCAGGCTGTGTATTTATTCAGATTTTACAGTATGAGACTGGACAATGTGTTTCCTTTTCCTGCTACTTTCCTGTTTTTCCTGTTTTGAAGTCCACATCCTCTTGCCCAGCACAACAGAATAGACAAAGTAGAGCTACAGGCAGGCAGTTGGATTCTATTGATCTCCCTACTTTATTCTGGATCGAGAGACAAAGCACAGGAAATATCATTTTGGTTTGTACAATACATATACACATATACTATACATACACACATACTATACATACAGATATACTATAAATACACATATACTATATCCACCAGGACCATGGCTCCAGACCTCATTACAGCCTTGGTCCAAACATGGACAAAAGAGCTGAATTCCAGAGATAAGGTGAGAGTGACTGCCCTCGACATCAAGGTAGCATTTGACTAACTGGCATCAAGGAGCCCTAGTAAAACTGAAGTCAGCGGGAATCAGGGGGAAACTCTCCACTGACTGGAGTCATACCTAGCACAAAGGAAGATGGTTGTGGTTGTTGGAAGCCAATCATCCCAGCCCCAGGACATCGCTGCAGGAGTTCCTCAGGGCAGTATCCTAGGCCCAACTACCTTCAGCTGCTTCATCAATGACCTTCCCTCCATCATAAAGTCAGAAGTGGGGATGTTCGTTGATGCTCGCCCATTGTTCAGTCCCATTCGCAACTCCTCAGAAAATGAATCAGTCCATGCCCGCATGCAGCAAGACCTGGACTATATTCTGGCTTGGGCTGATAAGTGGCAAGTAACAGTTGCTCCACAAAAGTGCCAGGCAATGACTATCTCCAACAAGCGAGAGTTTAACCACCTCCCCTTGATATTCAACGGCATTATCATCGCCAAATCCCCTTCCATCAACATCCTGGGGGGCACCATTGACCAGAAACTTAACTGGACCAGCCACATAAATACCGTGGCAACAAAAGCAGGTCAGAGGCTGGGTATTCTGTGGTGAGTGTCTCACCTCCTGACTCCCCAAAGCCTTTCCACCATCTACAAGGCACAAGTCCTCCTGCCTGGATCAGTGCAGCTCCAACAACACTCAAGAAGCTCGACACCATCCAGGACAAAGCAGCCCGCTTGATTGGCACCCCATCTACCACCATCAAATTCACTCCCTCCACCACTGGCGCACCGTGGTTGCTGTGTGTACCATCTACAAGATGCATTGCAGTAACTCCGCAAGGCTTCTTCGGCAACGCCTCCTAAACCCGCAACCTCTACCACCTAGAAGGACAAGGGCAGCAGGTGCATGGGAACACCACCACCTGCAAGTTCCCCTCCAAGTCACACACCATCCTGACTTGAAAATATATTGCCGTTCCTTCACCGTCGTTGGGTCAAAATCCTGGAACTCTCTCCCAAACAGCACACTGAGTACCTTCACCACAAGGATTGCAGCGGTTCAAGAAGGCAGCTCACCACTACCTTCTCGAGGGCAATTAGGAATGGGCAATAAATGCTGGTCTCGTCCGCATTGCCCACATCCCGGAACGAATTAAAACAAAATACACATACATATATATTGTTGTCCATGTGTACATAAACATTGCCATAGCCACATACTTTATATACCACATATACAAATACAAAACCATACCCTTATGCTATACATGGGTTGTACTATACATATAGATATACATTTGCCTATCCCATACATACAAATATATATATGATAGAAATATTCCATATGTGCATGTATGCATAATTCATAATCATAGGGATTGCCATATTTTTTAAAATGTCCTTATTGCAAGGAACGATGGCAGTTAAGTTGAAATAAAATTACATTTGATATAATTTACTCTGTCGATTTACTGACTGTAAAATTCGACAGCTTATTGATTTAACTCAAAGTTTGGAATGAGGAACAACTTGCTGTTTAAACAAAAGTACATTAAGAATGAGAGAGCTGAGGAGCAGGCAGTTCACACAATCACCACTCTGCAGGCTCTACATCTGCGTATTTTTTTTAAGTCATCAGGCATTCTCCTGAGAGCCACACATCCACAGGAAAAATATGTCATAAGTCATACATTTCTCTCACAGTTTGCGCTGCAGTAACATGTTGCTTTAATTTCCATACAAATTCTTTTCTAAATATGCAGGCTTGTATAAATTTACTCTGCTGTGACTTAATGGTAAAACGTGTTTCTCCAGGTGTGTATTTATGAACTGCAAATAGAGACATGCTTTCCTTTAAGTGATAAATAGAGAGCAGGGGGGCACATTTGTTTATGTTTGACAGAGAGTTGGCAAAAAAAAATGGGAATATTCTTTCAGGCGAGAAGGAATGTTTGTCTCCAACGTGTCCCTTTACAATCTTCATGCAGTTTCATCATGTTCCCCAGTAGTAATTCTTCTTCTATTAAGTCATAATAAATGACAATGTTAATTATTATAGCTATCAAGATGGTGCCGTTTACCGTACCTATTGTTCCCTTGTGCTGCTACTACAGTTTCTGTTGTATTAAATCATAAGGAACATCAGTATTAAATGTTGCGTGTCATAATAGCACTTGCTCCCTTGTGTTTTCTCTTGTACACATCCCTAAAAAGAAATAAGAACAACTTTCATTTATATAGTGCCTTTCAGGACATCCCAAAGCACTTTATAGCCAATGAAGCACTTTTGAAGTGTAGTCGCTGTAGTATTGTGGGAAATGCGGCAGCCAATATGCGCACAGAAAGTTCCCACAAACAGCAATGTGACCAGATAATCTGTATCTTTAAGTGATGTTTTGTTGAGTGATAAATGTTGGCCAGTCCACCTGAGCGAGCAGACTGTGCCTCAGTTTAATGTCTCATCTGAAAGAAGGCACCTCAAGTGCAGCACTCCCTCAGCACTGCCCTGGAGTGTCAGCCTAGATGTTTTTATAATCGGGTGCATTACATTGTACAACGGTGTAGAATTTGAACAGTTATTGGCTATAATGTACAAGTCGTTGTGCTAACCAGTTTTTCAGGTGCCAGGAAACTATCAAATTCAGCAAATTGTAATGTAGTGTTTGCAGATACTGAATTTATAAGACATGATGGGGAGAATCACTTAATCAGTCTACTGCTGAGAGTTACTTTACAATCCACAGTGTGGATTATGGGAATCAAAATATCACTGAATAGTGATGAGTCTAAGTTTAACTAAAAAGAAGTTAGATGTGTGTCAGAATATCTGTTTCTGGAGTTTCCATGCAAAAGCTTTTGTACAAAGATCGCATTGTTTAAACACTTCAAAGGCAATGCCATTAAAAGGCTAAAGCAATCTCACAGTTTACTACTTACCATTGGTTACAGCTCTGATGTTCTGCCGAATAATCAGATTCAAATCCCTTGCACTATTGGAGTTTTCAAATTAAAAATGAACTGGACTGTTTCCATTTTTTCAACAGAATAGTTTTTGTAAAGAATGTGATAGCTTGCACAATGTGGTATCCTCATTAATTAATGGTTTGTTATATGAAGAATCGGGCTCCTTTACATGACCATGTTGGGAAACGTTCAAAATAAGACCGTACCCTTTTCTATCTTTGCCTTTCATTCTAATTTTCATGATCTCAGCAGAATAGATTAAAAAGGGTTTCTCTGATGTGTTGTGTATTCCCAGCATTTTCAGTAATTGGCTCATTGATCTCATAAATGTGCCTATTGAGGAGTGTCTGAGTGGCAGCTTTAAAAGCGCTGGGCAAGTTAGCAACACAATCGTGTTCCAGGTTTGAGACTACCTGTTGTGGGCGATGCCAGGCAAGATGGGACAATTACTGTGCAATCAAGCTCACAGGCCTCACTGGAACTGGACTGGATTTTCAATGTTATTGGGTGCATCTGATCTTTCCCTTTTAAGGAGATCATCAAAACCTTGATACAAAATAGACAGCTTGCTGGAGTGAGTGAGAGGATGTTGCAGCAGTGAGAAGCACGAAAATATTGCAATTGAAACTAATGGGGTGATTTTAACTCCTCACAAGCCCTCTTCCCGTCTAGTGGGGTAGGTTAAAATTGCCTCCTAATGTCATGCTGGTACACAAGAATGTGCATTTCGATATTCCATAATTGTTTGGTGAGAGTTTAGTGTGGAATTAAAATGGCCACAAAGTAGACCAGTCTTGATCAATGAGCGATTTTAGGTAAGATGCATTTCCATTCTAATTTGCACTCTGGCGATTTTAGCTTCCTCTACCCAGCAGAAACAGAGTAGTAGCAGAGTTAATATCCATCTGGCCCGTTCCCACCTAGAGCTGGTGCGCTGGAGCAAGACACCCGTTTGGGGCTTGCAGATCACCAGCTGCTTGGCAGTGAGGCCTGTCCTCAAGATGGACTGGTCCTCCCACTGCGGAGATTGGGCGGCCAGCTCACGCGCTCCAAAAGTTCAAATGTAGCCTCTTGCCTCAAGTAGATGTTCGACCTTCAGTCACAAACCTCTGATCACTGGTTTCCTGAACGTGCAACCAGATTATTCTACAAAATTCAAATCTCTGCGCAAAATCTGTCCCGAAATGACTTTGTCCACTTATACCACAGTGGCTTCACTGACTGCCATTTCTTGTCATTCAAGATTAACTCAGATTTCAGAAATAGATTCACGACTCAATTTAAACTGATTTATATTATCAGCAAGAATCCAATAGTTAAATCCATTCTAGGTAAGTCTCTGGTGTTACCCTAATGTGCTTATGAAGGAAACATTGTGGGTTAATGAGAGGCTTGCATTCCATCAAAACTAGTTGCTTTTTTAATCTCAAATTGACAGCTTATGATGTCACATGGCTAAATCACTTTAGGCACCTTTGAGCTATGGCTGGAAGCCACAAGGATGTGGGTTTTATCTAGACTTCATGAGCAATTACTTTCCATTTCCTCAATCAGATCCCAATGGTTATAAAGCCTGAACAGTGGAACTTCACAACACCTCCCACAGCCCTTTCAGACCAGTTCCCATAATCCATTCTTAACTGTTTATTGTAAGGTTGCAACTTCCATATTTTTAATTGGGCATTCGGACTGATGTGTTCGAGTGCTAAGACATCAACCTGACCTCATACTTCAAGTATGTATCCTTAAAGCCATTTTTTCTAAAGTGTTTTCAATTGCTTTCTCCTTTCTTTCTTTCTTTCTTTCTCTCTCTCTCTCTCTCTCTCTCTCTCTCTCTCTCTCTCTCTCTCCTTCCCTTTTCTCTCTCTCTCTCTTAACTTTCTCTATTCTTTTCACTTTCCCTCTTTCATTCGCTCCCTCTATCTTCCTTTCTCTCTTTTTTTTTTCTCCCTTTCTTTCTCTACCCTTCCTCCCTTTCCCTCTTTCCCCTTCTCACTTTTTTACACCCTCTCTTTTCTTTCTTCCCTCTTCTCTCTCTCTCTGCTGCAGCATTTGGAGTTTTTGGCTGATGGATGGTTCTGCGCAGGATGCTGGACTATCCTCAGTAGTAAAAGGGATCGGATTGGCAGAAAACCGAAACAAAGCAGAGGAAACTCACTGTCTTCCGGTCCGAGCTTCCGGTCGCCTGTCACTTTAATTCCCCGCTCCACTTCCACTCAGACCGCTCCATCCTTGGCCTCCTGCATTGTTCCAATCAAGCTCGAGGAACAGCACCTCATCTTTCTATTAGGCACTTTACAGCCTTCTGGACTCAAGATAGAGTTCAACAATTTCAGGCCATAACCTCTGCCTATATTTTGTTCCCTTTCCTCCCATTTTTTTAAACAAAAGCCCCCCCTTTTTTTCTTTCCCATGGCAGCTGGTGATGATTCCGTCATTCACACCCCCTCTAGACTCATCTTTTGTTTCCTAACTCGTGTCAGTACCATCTCATTTTTGCCCATCATCCCTTTTGTCTCTTAAATCACTCCTGCCTTCCACCCTATCACAGACCTTCCCTTTAGTTCTATCCTCCCCTCCCCCTTTCAGTGCCCCTGCATTTCCTTAAGAAGTTGCCTCCGCAAGATCCTGCAAATCCATTGGCAGGATAGATGCACCAATGTCAGTGTTCTCGCTCAGGCCAACATCCCCAGCATCGAAGCACTGACCACACTCGACAAGCTTCGTTGGATGGGCCACATTGTTCGCATGCCTGACACGAGACTCCTAAAACAAGCGCTCTACTCAGAGCTCTGACACGGCAAGCGAGCCCCAGGTGGGCAGAGGAAATGCTTCAAGGACACCCTCAAAGCCTCCTTGAAAAAGGGCAACCTCCCCTTCGACACCGTCCAAAGTGTAGGAAAAGCATCTGGGAAGGTGTTGAACACTTCGAGTCTCTTCGCTGAGAGCAAGCTGAGGCCAAGTGTCGACAGCGGAAGGAGTGCACGGCAACCAGGCAGCCCATCCACCTGTTCCTCCAATCACCGTCTGCCCCACCTGTGACACAAACTCGAGATTCCACATTGGACTCTTCAGTCACCTGAGGATTCATTTTTTGTGTGGAAGCAAGTCTTCCTTGACTCCAAGGGACTGCCTAAAAAGAAGACTGCCTTAAGAATATGTTACATCTCAAACTTTTCTTCTTCTGACGAAGGGTCACAGACCTGAAACATTAACTGCTTCTCTCCACAGATGCTGCCTGATCTGCTGAGATTTCCAGCATTTTCTGTTTTTATTTCAAATTCCAGCTACCGCAATATTTTGCTTTTGAAACTCATTGTTTACTGAGCTCGCTCAAATGTTTCAACCCCACCGCAAAGCACATGTCATTTCCTCATAAATCAGTGCCTTTCTGCAGGGAAAAACATTCTTGCATCGACGAGATCAGAACTTTAGGGCCATAAATGTGTTCCTATTCTGCTAGTTATGCACTGTGTTGAATTTTACCGTTTGCCATCAGAATCCCAACTATTTTGGACATTTGTAGAAGACCTCAACCTGCTGCAAGGGACGCTTTGAAAAACAAACTCTTTCAATTTCACACATTTTTTAGGAAAACCTCACTTTATTTGTGAAAAATATGCATTTTCTCTTGAATTCTTAATCCAGTCAATCAAAGTGAAACAATGTCTACCACAACCGGTTGCAATGACACTATGAAGTGTTTCATACCATTCCTCAAGTAATTCTCCAGCAGTCCACATTTCTCAAAGGAGATAGTTTCCTCTTGTCTCCAGGCAGCTATCGACATCTCCTATAAATATAGTAATCACACCGAGATCTATCTACAGTACAGCATAGGATGCGCTCTTTAAAAATCCAGACAGGGGTTAGTGGTGGCTGCACGGGCTAGAATGGGAGGGACCCAACATGCTTTAGCCGGGCTAAAATAGCTCTTCACGAATAGAATACATTTGTTATTCCAGTGCTCCACATGATCCTCTGTATCAAAGTCAAGGATCTCCCGATGTCTGTGGGTTTAATCAGTGAGCAGCTGATCAGGTATGGAACCTGGTCTGTAGCTGTCCTCAGCTGGGGCTGCAATTGGTTGTGGGTTAGGGAGGAGAGAATGGGCTGGGCTTCCCACTCTATCCCTGCCAGAAGTGTACATTTGTGAATTTGAGGGCAGGATTGTAAGATGGGACCAGGAAGGCAATAAAGTGTCCTTAAGAAATATATCAAGACATTCAGCAGAGATAAGGAAGAAACTGCTGTCAGCTAAATGGGAAGGGACTGCCAGATTTGCCGACTCCCCGATAATTGGACTATAGGATGGGTGAAAGATGATTGACACCAGCTATCCACCAACGCATAGAAATAAAGTATAAAAATGGGAGACCAAGAGGAGAAAGCAGGCAGTTAGGGGCAGAGGCTTTTTCAGAGTGGATGAATGCTGGTTGAATAGCCGAACACCATGGTTAAGTCTTAACCGCCGAGGTGAATCGATGCTGCTTACTGCCTAACACCTTCAACAGCTCGAAGAACAACCCAGCAGAAGTGACTACTGCCGCAGACTGCAGGAATCCACCAATCGGAGACCACCGTTCTGTCTCGCCGTGCGTCCGTCCAGTTGTTTCGCTCCGCATAGACCGCTCTCAACTGTCACAGATTGTATGTCTATACCTATCTTAACCTATGTAGAATCTGATTATGCTTTAAAGCTGCAGCACTTTAATAAAAAAAAACGTACAAATCGTAAGACCTTTTGGGTATTTGTTATGTGACCTGTGATCCAAATTTACAGCATCATGGTAGACTGTGATGCCCGTGGTCATGCATGAATATAGCACCTTGGGCAAGGTGTCAGGAAGCAATGGACTTCTCTGAAACATGCAGCCTTGCAAGGAATTCATGCCTTCAGGGGATGGAAGAAAATTGGTAAGAATGTTTTTATAGGTTTATATTGGAGTAAATATGCCCTGATAATGTTAGTTATTGGGTGGAACATGTCCAATTCCCGACTGCACAGAAAGAGTTCTCTATGCTAGTTAGAAGTTTGCGTTTGACAGCAGGGAAAGCATTTTATTAGACTGAAGAACTCGGAATTTTCTGAGAAGGGTATTAGAGTGAGGCCATGTGATTAGGAAGAATATCCTGGTTTTTCTGAGCGATGGGAAAGCAACTGTCCAGGAATAATTCCGATCTGAAGCCAAGATAATGAAGCTCTTTACAACAACTGTGGTCCTGAGCTGTGTGCATTTGTTTAGTTGTGCTACTGCCATCTAACGCGGATTGGCCATTCATTTTTTGGGCCCGGGTTCCAATCTATCATGGTCAGATAAGATTATTCTCTCTCTGTGATGACCGTTATGGCACTTATGTGGTAGTGTCAGGCCCATCTCTAGGGGACGCAAGTCTACTGCAAGTAACTATCCATAGTGAAGCAGTAATTACTGCTACATTTCTCTTGGTCAGAGGACAAAAGAATATATCTGTTCGGAGAAATAGATCGATCGCCCTTTGAGATGGTCTTATTTGAGATTTGCCAGGATATCGTATAAAAAGTTCACTATTCCATCACATTGTAAAGAAAGAACCTGCATTTATATAGCGCCTTTCATAACCTCAGGACATTCTAAAGTGCTTTACAGCCAATTAAGCACTTTTGAAGTGAAGTCACTTTTGTAATGTAGGGAAATGTGGCAGCCAATTTGTGCACAAACAGCAATAACCAGATAATCTGTTTCAGTGATGTTGGTAGAGGGATAAATACTGGCTAGAGTACCAAGGCGAACTCCCCTTCTGTTCTTCTTAATAATGCCGTGGGATCGTCTATGTCCACCTGCGAGGGTAGATGGGACCTTGGTTTAATGTCTCATTTGAAGGACGGCACCTCCAACAGTGCCGCATTCCCTCAGTATTGCACTGAAATGTCAGCCTAGATTATGCGCTCATGTCCTTGAGTGGGGCTTGAACTCACGACTGACTGTGAGGTGAGAGTGCTGACACTGAAGCAAGGTTGACACCTATCTGGTCTTCGATGCACTGGATCAAAAGAAAAAGTGTCTCTTCCCCCAGACTCTCTCTCCACCCTTCCATGCCAGCTTACACAAAAGTGATTAGAACCTTTGTTGATGGTAACCTCTGGGAAGTAATAGGATATGTTGATTTGGATGGGATGCGGTGTCAGCCTGTGGTTCAGCGATAGTAACCTTGCCTCTGAGACAGAAGGTTGTGGGTTCAAGTCCCACTTAAGAGACTTGAGCATTTTAGGTTGACATTCCAGTGCAACACTGAGGGGGAGGTGCTGTCCTTCGAATGCAACATTAAACTGAGGCCCTGTCTTCCCTCTCGGGTGGATGTGAAAAATTCCATGGCACTATTTCGAAGGGGAGCAGAGGAGTTCTGCCCAATAGTTATCCCTCAGTCAATATCACTAAATTATCTGGTCATTTTCATATTGCTGTTTGTGGGGCCTTGCTGTGTGCAATTTGGCTGCTGTGATTTCTGCATTACAACAGTGACTACACTGCAAAAGTACTTCATTGGCTGTAAAGCTCTTTGGGACATCCTGAGGTCGTGAAAGTCGCTATAGAAATGGAAGTTTTTCTTTCACTGTGGTGTAAGCACATAGCTATAATAGGCGCCTGCCGGTCTGTGGAACTGCCCAGCTTCTGTGGCATAATTAAAGAAAAAGCAACAATAATTCATCTAAAAGATTATAGATGAGGCGGTCCAACACAACAGCATAATGGACACCGTAGTAAAACCAAGAATAAACAGAGTGCACTCTACATATATAATTAGTTTGCGGTCTCACGTTGTGGTCACTAAGTACAGAAAAAAGACTGCAGTGGAGTATTGAAAAGTAATTTGTATTCTCTGTTCCATCTGTTGCAGAAGTGGGTGGAGGGAGAAGAAACGAGCATGTGACAAGTCAGGAATGGGTTGTTGCTACTTATTTCAGGAACTTAGTACAGATTGAACCTCTGTGGTCTGGCACCCTCGGGACCTGACTGGTGCCAAAGCAGAGAATTTCCCGAACCACGGGAGGTCAGTGCTGGTGATCAGTGAGTGAGGGAGGAGAGGCGGGGAATGTTGGCCTTGATCATTTCCCTGTCTGTCTCGGGTCTAGCGCCCCTTCATTGCCCACCATTCGTCAAGTCCCACAATTCAACAATGAGGAAGCAGCATGAGATGCTGAGCGTCACGGGAGCGCTTAACAGTGAGCTCCAAGCCCAGGCCCAGGAAAGCAGAAGTTCCACCACGGATGCCGAATCATGGATGTTTCCGGACCAGAGAGTCCCGGACTAGAGAGGTTCAACCTGTAGTAGAACTACAGCAGTTTAGCGGACTGCAGGTGAGGCTTTTCCATTGTTAACACAGCAGTATCTCACAAGGCAGTGGCAAAGCAGCTTACCCCGAGGGATCACTTTCAGGAATACCCACACTTTCATAGCAGAGATCAATAATCAAAAGCAGGGGGTCAGTGCTATTGAGTACAAAGAACGACATCTCAGGATACCAGTTTCTGCTACTACAATGGAAACCTCTTCAAAACGAGTCCCATTCTAGAACATAAGAGATAAAGACATAAGAAATCGGAGAAGGCAATATCGCCCCTCTAGCCTGCTCTGCAATTTGATAACATCTTGGCTGATCTTCGACCTCAACTCCACTTTGCGCCTGAGCAGTATGTAACGGAACCAACCAGGGGGCAGGCTATCTTAGATCTGGTCCTGTGTAATGAGACAGGATTAATAAATAATCTCCTAGTAAAGGATCCCCTCAGAATGAGTGATCATAGCATGATTGAATTTCAAATTCAGATGGAGGGTGAGAAAGTTGGATCCCTAACCAGAGTACTAAGCTTAAATAAAGGAGACTATGAAGGTATGAGGGCAGAGTTGGGTAAAGTGGACTGGGAAAATAGATTAAAGTGTAAGACGGTTGATGAATACTGGTGTACATTTAAGGAGATATTGCACAACTCTCAAGAAAAATATATTCCAGTGAGGAGGAAAGGGTGTAAGAGAAAAGATAGCCATCCGTGGCTAACTAAAGAAATAAAGGACGATATCCAATTTAAAAACAAGGGCAAACAAAGTGGCCAAAACTAGTGGGAGGACAGAAGACTGGGAAGCTTTTAAAAGCCAGCAAAGAACGACAAAAAAAAAGATTCATTCTTTGGTTGGCAAGCAGTAACTAGTAGGGTGCCGCAGGGATCAGTGCTGGGACCCCAACTATTTACAATCTATATTAATGACTTGGAAGAAGGGACTGAGTGTAATGTAGCCAAGTTTGCTGATGATACAAAGATGGGAGGAAAAGCAATGTGTGAGGAGGACACAAAATCTGCAAAAGGACATAGATAGGCTAAGTGGGCAAAAATTTGGTAGAGAGAGTATAATGTTGGAAAGTGTGAGGTCATGCACTTTGGCAGAAAAAAAATCAAAGAGCAAGTTATTATTTAAATGGAGAAAGATTGCAAAGTGATGCAGTACAGTGGGACCTGGGGATACTTGTGCATGAAACACAAAAGGATAGTTTGCAGGTACAGCAAGTGATCAGGAAGGCTAATGGTATCTTGGTCTTTATTGCAAAGTGAATGGAGTATAAAAGCAGGGATGTCTTGCTACAGCGATACAAGGTATTGGTGAGGCCACACCTGGAATACTGCATGCAGTTTTGGTTTCCATATTTACAAAAGGATATGCTTGCTTTGGAGGCAGTTCAGAAAAGGTTCACTAGATTGATTCCGGGGATGAGGGGGTTGACTTATGACGAAAGGTTGAGTAGGTTGGGCCTCTACTCATTGTAATTCAGAAGAACGAGAGGTGATCTTATCGAAACATATAAGATTATGAGGGGGCTTGACAAGGTGGATGCAGAGAGGATGTTTCCACTGATGGGGGAGACTACAACTAGAGGGCATGATCTTAGAATAAGGGGCCGCTCATTTAAAACAGAGATGAGGAGAAATTTCTTCTAAATTTAAGACTGAAATAGACAGTTTCTTAAATGATAAAGGAATAAGGGGTTATGGGGAGCGGGTGGAGAAGTGGAGCTGAGTCCATGATCAGATCAGCCATGATCTTATTGAATGGCGGTGCAGGCTTGAGGGGCTGTATGGCCTACTCCTGTTCCTATTTCTTATGTTATGTTATCCCCATATCCCTTAATTCCCTTAGAGTCCAAAAATCTATCGATCTCAGTCTTGAACTATATAAGACTGACCAAGTCTGTTTGCAACCTTGGTGTCATGTTTGGCCATGAAATGAGCTTCCTGCCTCATATCCACTATATTACAAAGACCTCCTATTTCCACCTTTGGTATATCGCCCGTCTCCGCTCTTACCTCAACTTATCTGCTGCTGAAACCCTCATCCCGCCTCAATTTTAAAATTGTATTTTTGTTTTTAAATCTCTCCACAGCATTGCCCCTCCTTATCTCTCTAATCTCCTCCAGCCCTACAATCCCCCTAGACCTTTGCTCTCCACCTATTCTGGCCTTTTGAACATCCCCGCTTTTAAATGCTCCACTATTGGTGATCGTGCCTTAAGCTATGTCCTAAGTTCTGGAATTGCCTACCTAAATTTCTCTGTCTCTCTACTTCTCTTTCCTCTTTTTAAGACTCTCCTTAAAACCTACCTCTTCGACCAAGCTTTTGGTCATCTGCCCTAACCCTAATAGCTTAGAGTCAATTTTTTTTTTTGATAACACTCCTGTGAAGCGTCTTGGGACATTTTATTACATTAAAGACGTTGTATAAATACAAGTTGTTGGTGAATATACTCAATGACTGAGCATCTGCAACCCTCTCTGGGTAGAGAATTCCAAAGATTCACAGCCCTCTGAGTGAAGAGGTTTCTCCTCATCTCAGTCCTAAATGGCCAACCCCTTATCCTGAGACTATACTGTTTTATCTTTGCCCCATTCATTGAAAAATTGCCAGTGGCCGGGGCTTTAGATGCAACATCACAGTGCTGTCCAGGAAAGGTAATGAAGTAACAGAAGTAATGAAGATTGAGGGAACAATCATAGCAGGCACAAGTGAGGGCCACTGCAGTATTCCCTGAAAACCCGCTAGTTGCCGAGGCTGTTCACTCCCAATAATTAACTTAAATCTGTGAGTTTTTTTTTTTTAGCGCAGCTCAACTTATTTTTCACCAGCTGACCATAATAATTACAGGGCTTCATCATTATTGCTTTCATCTCTCGAGCGCACTGTGTGAGGCGAGAGGTCTCTTCATATTTTTTGATAAATGATAACTACATCTGTTGTGAGTGAATCTGCCTTGAAGATTACAGTTGTAAGGAAAGAAACTGGTGCAGTATTTAAAGGTGTGTAGGGAGGGTTGTGGTGCACTATGCAGCAGGAAGGAGAAAGCACTGGGGCTTGTCTGCCTAACCACAATGATCATGATGCGATGCTTTGGTTATCCAGAGGGTTGGCTGAGGGATTACACGTCAACTGGGAAGGAGGCTGCCTTGGGCGGGGGTGGGGGGGTGGTGGGGAATAGTCTTCCGTTTTTATCCGTTACTACCCCGAAGCGGATGGGTGTCTGTACAGATGTGGGTAGATGGGGGAAGGAATATCACAGGAGATGATGGGAACAAGACAAACTCGGTGGGGCCGAAATTCAAGCACGCCAGAAAACTGGCGCACCTATGATATTTTAGCTGGTTTTACCGCCGGGAGCGATGAGGCGGACGTCCGATCGATTTTCTGGACTTTTACATTTTTTTGAAGTCACACCGGAAGTCTGTCTTCATGGGGGGCGGAAGTTCGGCGCTCAGTCCCGCTGAGGGGCGGAGGTTGGGGTGGGACCGAGTCTCCGCCACTGTCGCTCAGCGGCGGAGCGGTGGTGATGTCACTGCGCATGTGCGTCACCACGCACTCTCCCCTCCGTTAAAGGGGAGAGAATCAGGGATTTTTTAGTTTTGGCCGAGCCAGCGGCCTAGCAGCCAAGATGGGGTGCCAGGCTGCCTGTTGGTGGCCCAGCCGAATACGGGGCAATAATTGGTCAGCCGATCGGGAAGTCGGCCGGCCAATTTAAAAAGATGGCGGCCATGGCAATGCACCCTCCCCTTGAAGGGCCGCCGCGCTGTCGGGCCGCGCACACACAGGAGAAGGTGCACCGACAGAGAAAGCTGTCGGGGGCACCGCGCGGCGGATTGGCCACCTATCTAGGTTAATTTGGGTCAGAGTGTTCTGCAGGTGTGCGTTTTGATGACGCGCTTGCGGCGGTCGGCAACAGCGGGGCGGAAGTTGGAGGAACAGGCCGAAAAATCCCCGAGCTGAATTTGGGTCGAGGCAGCCCATCAACTGCAACGCAGCGGCCACTCGATTCTGCCGCGTGGTCGCCGCAAAACGACGGTAACGAGTCTTATTTGGACCTTGAATTTCAGCCCAGGTGTATTGTTTGAAACTTGCACCTGTTTTAACAAAAAAGAATTGTCTTGTGGCTGTAATTGTAATTTGTGTTTTTGGTGCCCTCAAAAAAAAAAAAAAAAAAAAAGGGGGGGGGCACTTGGAAATGTTTTGAAGTGTGACCCCCCCCTTTAATCAGGGGGCACTTGTTTAATGTTCACAACTAAAACAGTTGTAGCTGTAATTGAGCAACATTCGGCCTCCTTTTGGGTGACTGAAATGATCGGAAAATCTTGGTAGTATTGTTGCCTACCTATTGGCCTCTCACCTCTCCAAGCCCTGCATTCTACATGAAGTGTTTCAACAAGTGAATTAAATAAGTCTGAAACCGTTTGAAAGAATATTTTCTTCATGCGATTGGGGTTGTCCACATTCTAGCGTTTGAGCTTGAAGCCCCTGATCAGCAGTAACAGCTTCTGCAAGACATACATAATACAAGGAGAACAAAGAATCTTGAGTAAGAAAGAAGAATAGTACCTATTCCATGGAAAGATGGGCCTGATCCAAGTATAATTTTACTCTGTTTACCCATGGGATTCCAATGTACCAACCATTTCTTATTCACTCCCATTGCACAGAAGTGCTGATACAAGCAAAACACTTAAATACGAAGCCTCGCCCAAATGTAAATGTTTCCCAGTTATAAAGCACTAAATACATCCTCGCTACAGCCAAACATTACTAAGGCACTGGCATAGTTTCAAAATTAATGTTTTACATTGGATTATGATCTGTGTTTTATTGCTGAAATATAAGCCTCACAGCAAAGACTTTCACCTTGGTGGTTGTTATCCCTAGTTTACAGAAAGTGGATGCAAAAAGGAACTGTTCTTGACAAATTAGTATTGCAGTTATCAGGATTGCAATGCTCTGTTTATTCAAAGCATCAGCTCCCACCTCATTAGGAATCGAGGAGGAGCAGCCCAACTCTCATTTACTTTCACTTTGATTCTTCCTTTCCATAACTGCGAAAAATTGTGCTTGTCTGTCATTTATTCCGGTTGGTTCTGGGCACCTAGCACCATCCCCTTGCTCATCATACCCCCAGAAAAGTTCCAGATTCATTCCTGACTTCACTGCCCCAGTATTACATCGGATTACACAGGATATATGGCATAGAAACATAGAAAATAGGTGCAGGAGTAGGCCATTCGGCCCTTCGAGCCTGCACCACCATTCAATATGATCATGCACCTTTAGTAACCCACTCCTGCCTTCCCTCCATACCCCCTGATCTCATTAGCCGTAAGGGTCACATCTAACTCCCTCTTGAATATATCCAATGAACTGGACTCAACAACTTTCTGTGGTAGAGAATTCCATAGGTTCACAATTCTCTGGGTGAAAAAGTTTCTCCTCATCTCGGTCCTATATGGCTTACCTCTTATCCTTAGACTGTGATCTCTGGTTCTGGACTTCCCCAACATCGGGAACATTCTTCCTGCATCTAACCTGTCCAATCCCGAAACAGGCCATTCGGCTCAACCAGTCCATGCCGAACCAGTTTATGCTCCACTCGAGCCTCCTCAGGTTTTTCCTCATCTAACTCGATCAGCATAACCCTCTCTTCCCTTCTCCCTCAAATGTTTGTCTAGCCTGCCCTTAAATGTATCTATACTATTCGCTTCAACCACTCCTTGTGGTAGCGAGTTCCACATTCAAACCATTCTTTGGGTAATGAGATTTCTTTACCCAGCAGTAAATGCAGTACATGCTGAACTGAAAAAAACAGATGGAATGTCAGCATTCGCCAAGGACAAGCTGTTTAAAGTAAGAATTGGCCTTGCTTGAACTTTCAGGAAGCCACGGATATGAGCATGAACAGTAGGCTTACAATCAATGCAGCATGATTCACTCAACAATTCAGTATCCGTAACTGTATTGTCTGCATTTCCACATCTAGAAAACTGTCTGTGTCACTGATGTGTATACATCTCCTGTAATTACTGTATAGCATCAGCTTTATAAGGCACTGTCTGCAGCGTAGTATTTATTCCCTTGAGATACAAATGATTGCATTATTGAATGAATCACTGCACAGATTGCAGAGATTCATTGTTTGCTGTCCAGTTCCCCACACACTTATTGTTGTTGCTATCAGCCCGCAGGAATTCTGTCCTGTAGTGCAAACTTGAAAAGCTTAAAAAGGTATTTTTATTTCAGCCCCCTAAACAATTGCTGGAGGTCAAATACATTCAAGGTCCACAACAGTCGTGGCATCACTAGAGGAATACATCCCCTTTGCCTCCACTGAAACACACAGCCTCCTCCCCAACAAACACTGCTATTGTGACAGTGTTTGATCTCAACTACTAGAAATAAGAGGCCAGACACGAGCCTGCTGCTGCTGCTCCTGTTACAATGATACAGCAACCAATCCAAAAGAGCTTTGCTATTTTTTAATGGGCAGCTGGGTCAGAAGAGATCACTGTGTCAGAATGGCGAAGGCAATGCAATGTAAGGCAGATCAAGATACAGTCAAGCAATAGAAGTGACTGAATGTGAATAAGTGCCAATGGGCGTCCTGTAAATCTAGCTTGCTTTCTTCTGTTGTTCCAGTCGGACACGTGTGAACCTATCCCTGTGTATCTGTCTGCATTTCTGCGTCTCGAACCCTGTACGTAACTGCACTAATATCTCAGCTGCAGCACTGGATCAGATTATTACAACCCAAGATCAAGTCTAAATTTCTGATTTTAGGAACAGTCAATATTTTTAAAAATGTATAAATTAGAACTGCAACCAATCACGAGTAATGCAGGGTTATACTGCTTCAGTCACTTTATGTTAGCACCTCTGCCGATCCACATGGTATGGGAACCAGATGATGGTAAAAGATGTTTTACTTCCCTGGCACATTAAATCATTGGGGCAAAGTCCAGTTTGTATATTCCAAATAAGCCTATGAGTTTGCTCAGAATATGTCTGTGCTCTAGAGGGCGTTGTACGTGGAGTAAGGATTTTGATTGTGACTGTTTCATAATTTTGATGACTGGAAATACGAGATGGATTTGCAACACTTTGACTGCGATGTCACAGCTGAATCCTTGCAAAGTTTTCCCCATCCTAACTCAGTGGAGCTGAAGTCAATTGTGCCGTCCCAAGCACACACTCAGCTAAGATCAGCGAGCATCACACAGATCGCCAATTAAAATTGGCACCTTTCGGCCTCAATATTTCACTGGGCAGTACCTTCATCCATTACTTTCATCCATTACTATCAGGCAGCTTTGCGGAGGTGTCAGAACTGACTATTTGGCTTATATCCTCACTACCTCATCATGGATGCTGCCTGCTTGTACCAATACTGATCCCAGTGTACCACGAAAGACCACCATTAATGTGTATTGCAATTACTATTGAACATCCATATTGATATTTAATCTCCTGTCATCAAGGCAACAGTAAAAATATACTCATATTTAGTAAGGTCACAAGCTTGAATGTTTCCTGCCATTTTTATAGTACAGTTCTAAATATCTGACCTTTCATTTTTTTTTTTCCCAAACTATCACCTTTTAATTATTGTTATGGTTTGGCCTTCCCTACTGACATCCAAGAACTCAAGCTAGCTAATGAGAAGCCTAGAGTTATAGGGAACACACAAGTAGAAGAAGGTATCTCTGTACTTAGGCATATTCTGATCAAAGAAGTGACTCATCCATCTGCTCCAAATTCACCTGGATTCATGTCTCTCCGACTGAGAAGAGGTGTGTCCCCTTTGGGCAGCCACTAAGAAGCATGAGAGACTTTGGTGTCTTTCCCTCCAGGAGATGCAACTGCTTCTGCCTGTCTCCTCCCTACTTGGGGGTGATCCAGATTGGGAGCTGAGTGGATTGCCAGCTTATTAAAATGACTTGATACAGAAGTAGAGGATGGTGTTTTCTCCATAGTGGACAGTGACAACTTCCCACAGTTCAAGGTTTTCATTTGATGTAATTATGCAAATACTCACCAGTTGCTAAAGGCCAGTGAGTCCAACCCTCTGGAAAATTCTTTATTTTTGCTCTGAATACTATTCGTCTTTTGGATGAGACGTTAAACCAAGGCCTGTCTGCTCTCTCAGGTGGACGTAAAAGATCCCATGGCACTATTTCAAAGAAGAGCAGGGGAGTTATCCCTGGTGTCCTGGCCAATATTTATCCCTCAATCAGCACAACAAAAATAGATCATCTGGTCATTATCACATTGCTGTTTGTGGGAGCTTGCTGTGCACAAATTGGCTGCCACATTTCCCACATTACAACAGTGACTACACTCCAAAAGTACTTCATTGGCTGTAAAGCGCTTTGAGATGACTGGTGGTCGTGAAAGGCGCTATAGGAATATAAATCTTTCTTTCTATTTCTTTATCTGGCTGGAGTCATGGAGCAGATTCGAGGTTGTTAATATGATGAGAGGAACATGGTAAAGCTGATATTATCTTCCACTTCCACAGGTAGTGGCTGTTGTCATTCCTCTGCTGATGTCAACACAGGATAACTGGCTAGGCCGCAGAGAGCTGGTTTACCGCTAACCCAGCCTCTTCTTTCCAAAAACCGTGTCGTAGATCCTTGCTGCTTCCACTCAGGAATTATGGGAAATGGGATCTCCCATCTGTGTTGCTCTTACTCATACTAATAGGGGTAAACTCAAATTAGTCCGGCAAGAAAAGGCTGTTCAGATTTCCTTTCATTCCTCTTGGACACATTCTCCAGTATTTTATTGCATTAAGTAAATAAAATGACACAGGATGTGCTGCTTTATTATGAGCTATCATTCAAAGTGTCTTATTTGGGATGATATGTGGAGCTGATAGCCGGAACCCATTTTGTTCAGGACAGTAGCCTATCCAGCTGTAGCTCTAAGCTTCCCCCTCACTCGCGTGTTCCGAATAATGTTTCTGGCTAAGGTTTTCTGTTTTTTTTTAAACAGCTGGAAGGTTTAACGGCAATGAAGCAGCTGATAGTCACATAATAAATGCAAACACTGTTTGAGCCAAAGCTGTCCGTTGGTATCAGCTGTCACTCTTACATTGGTCTTTTGGAATAACATTTGCTTATCGTTCAAACCCTTTGGCTCAAAATTTGAATAAACACACAATGGTATCTGTTTTCCCCTGAGGCTGTTGACTCAGACTGGGGTGCAGTTCCGCGGGTGATGGAGACATTTTGCTGCCTTATCAAGTAGCCATGTTTGAGCCAAGTTGGTGAATGCTGGCAGGCATTGCAGTCGATGCTTATCCTGTCCCAGCTCCGCTTTCAGCTGGAGTCACAGGATCATGATCAGGAGGGGAAAATTGGCTGTTTTGTCTCTTCCCCAAGCCCAGGGATGCTGAGTCAATTGTAGCACTCTCAACTGTTGATTTGGCTGAGGTCAACTAACACAGCACAGACAGGGAATCGAACCGAGAAATAGTGAAAATGTATTAATTCTTCTTTTAGTTTAGCTTGTGTTTAGCATTGCTGTGACCATAAAGCTGAGAGATAATTCTGAAGTCTGGCAAGACCTTGAAGGGTTTTGATAGAGTAAATAGTTTCCACTGGCAGGAGGGCCAGTAACCGGAGGGCACAGATTTAAATTAATTGGCAAAAGAACCAGAAGGAAGGTGTGGAGAGAATTTTTCTGATCTGGAATGCTCTGCCTGAAAGGGTGGTGGAAGCAGATTCAATATTAACTTTGAAAAGGGAATTCGATATATACTTCTGAAGGAGACAGAATTGCAGGGATATGGGCAAAGAGCAGGGAAGTGGGACTAATTGGACAGCTCTTTCAAAGAGCCGTCATTGACATGATGGATGGCAGCCACCAGTCTGTGCCTATTAGTATTGACCAATTACTGACTATCCTCCTTGGTGGTGACGGTAATTGGCATCGAGGTGTCTCCAAGATGACATGCCTGGTGATGAAATCTTGAACCAAGCAAATCCTCTTTGGCAGACTTGCCAATCTGGTATCTTAACCGGGAAGGTCCACAGATCCATGGTGCTTTTGATAGGCTAAACAGCGAGGCTCAAAAATTGAACCTGATGGGGCAGACTTGTCACTGAGGGCTGGAATTCTTCCCCCACTAGCTCCAGATAACACGGCAAAGCAATGCCCACAAGGGTTGGGTGGCCACGGCAAATAGGCAATGAGCAGTTTATTAGTGCTTTGTGCTGCTAGGTTTCATGCCTTTAGCTGGTTAAACTCCAGCAATGCCCTTGCACACACTCGGGGGTTTCTAAGCTTTGCCAACTTGTACCCAAAAGCTCTGGATCGGAGGCAAGTGGGGAGTGACCCTCCAGGAAGACAATGTGTACTCAGGCAAACAGGAACTATCTGCGTGAATTTTTCTTATAGCTTTGTCAGATATGATGTATTTGAGTGTGCGTTAGGCACAAAGCTGACCAGAAGAAAATATATTTTGGTTGTTGTTTTGTACTCGCTCGGAGACTAACATGAAGTAGTGGGAGGATATGCAGGCTGATGATCAGTCTGACAGGCCATGGCATGAATGCTCCTTCTATGGCAGAAACCATCTTTATTGCAGCTGATAGGGCAGCGAGTCTTGTACGACCAGAGGCTTTTATGGGCTCCGACTGTACAGTGAGGGAGGGCGAGCCACATCCATCGGACACCAGTTTCCCACTGGATGTCAACTCGAGTTCAGAACCAGAGCTCCACTTGCCGGGACTGTCTAAATTGGGTTAAAACACTGCATCGTCTGACTCCGAGGTGGGAATGCGAGTACGAAGCCAAAGGCTTGCTCCAGCATATTGGTACAATGGCAGCATAAAGCTCCATCAAACCGTAACATCCAGCTGAAATCAGACACTTGTAAATTTTATTAACTAGTTATAACTAGATGTAATCAACCAGCAATCAATGAATCAAGTAATAGGTTTCAGCCACAGAGTGGTGAATGGAATGAATGTCACAAGTTAGTACAGGCTTAATTCCTTGTGTGAATCTAAATGTCCAATGTGAACAGTTGCACAACAGTGTACATGTGGAGCATATTACCCTACTGTAAAAGAAAGAAAGACTTGCATTTATATAGAGCCTTTCACGACCACCAGACATCCCAAAACGCTTTACAGCCAATTAAGTAAAAAATTTTTTGAAGTGCAGTCACTGTGGGAAACACAGCAGCCAAATTGCGCACAAGCAAGCTCCCACCAGCAGCTATATGATGATGTGATAATATGTTAGCGTGGAGACCCTGACCTGCGTGAGAACACCAGCGGCAGGTTGGGGCCATAAAAGGAGCGGAGGTCCGGCGGTCTCTGGAGCAGTGTGGAGGCATACCACTCCAGGGAGCAGCGCGAGCTGCGATGGCAGCGAAGAGTGATGTCATCAAGGTCCAGGTCGGTGATTGGAGCGTGGGCAGATACAGCAGGAATGACGAGAGACTGTGGAGGGATGTGATCGGGGCCCAGGAGAGGCGTGATTTCGGGCCAGCCCACACTATGATATGTGTGCACACTAGATCCGTGCAGGTCTCGTCATCTTGGATAACCCTTGCCACTGGACCAAGACCTAGCTCTGTCAAGTCCGTGTGGTGGTTGGTGTGCAACAGCCACTCCACGTTTATAATAAAAATCCACGCACAGGCATCTTCCACCCTTCAGGATGTCGTTTGGGACCTGGAATATTAGGTCCTTCATTGAAACTTCTGTGAACTCATCCTTTTTTGGGCATGGAAGCAAGTCATCCTTGTTTCGAGGGACTGCCTACGATAATGATAATGACCAGATAATCTGTTGGTTGTTATGTTGATTGAGGGATAAATATTTGCCAGGATACCATGGATAACTCCCCTGCTCTTCTTCGAAATAGTGCCATGGGATCTTTTACATCCACCTGAGAGAGGCCTCAGTTTAACGTCGCCTCCGACAGTGCAGCACTTCCTCAGCACTGCACTGGAGTGTCAGCCTAGATTCATCTGCTCAAGTCCCTGGAGTGGGACTTGAACCCACAATCTTCTGACTCAGAGGCGAGTGTGCTCCCCACTGAGCCACAGCTGACACTGTCCTATACCATTGTGGCAGTAACTGATGTATAAAGTAAGAAGAATGCAAATGTCTTGTGTGTTTCTTGTGATGTGCAGTTGAACTCTCTAATATGAAGTAATTTTTGGAAGTATGCAAAATGACTATTACTAATAAGTAGTTGCACTATTGGACAGATGCTTTCTTCATAAAAGGGTTGTAATTAATGCACGCTACATTTGACATCAGGGCAGGGCAGGACACAAAAGGTTATCTTATCAAGCTACTGCTAACAGCATTCGAGGTATCTTTTCCCAAGTCAAATGCTGATGCTCTTGGCTTTCAGCTGTTTCCATACTTTATTTAACTGACAGTTTAATACAGGCAGCGTTGCTATTTTCCAGTTTCTAATCTATCTGTTGGTGCTGATACACCTTTCTTTATTCCCATCAGTGAGCTGTAGGGGTTGCAGTGAGATGGAGATTCAAATTAGCAGCATGCTGCCTTAATAGCCCATGTGTTACATATTCTTGTGATAAGTCATCTTCCTGCCTAAACGAGTCTGTTAACTGTGGCATTTAGTGTGGGAGAAATGCACTGCTGTGTACCCTTAGCCTGTCAGAACTAATCCTGTTGGTAGCTGTGGATACTTGTTGGAATCGCTTCTCGTGAGTCCTAACCTTATTTTCTTTTACATTTTCTCATGCTGATTTTAGGAATCTGGTAACAATATAAGTTAACTTAATCACAACTTGTTTTTCTTTAAGAACACTGTGAATTGGGACATGTTGTTCATAGTCATTTTCTATCCTGCATACTGTTTCAACAGTTGTAGTGCGTTTATTGAAAGTTCCAAAAGACAATCTTTGGAGAGTAAAGTAATGGTGTGGTCTTCAGTTTGCAAAAATAATGATTTTGTTTTTCATGATCAGCTGTATTTGTGAACTTGTATTCAATTCAACTGTAACCGGCTAATGGTATAGCAAGTAAGACCTTAACATATACAGGAACACTGACTGGATTCACTTTCAGATCATCCCAAGTCAATAGGGAGTCATAATCAGGAAGATTTATGGAGATCAGTTTCCAGATTCCCTTTTTACACTTTTGTGTATTTATTACAAGTTTATATTTTCAGAATGATAGTCAGTAGAATATTGATGTAGCCACTTCCCTGTGAACAAAGTTTTAAAAGTAGAGATGTTTTTAGCATTGTTTCAATGAGATTTGAAGTCCTGTTGGATTGATCTGTTGGGCACCCGCACCGCTCCCTCGTTCATTTTCTCAGCTTCTTATTACAACTAATGCCTCTTAATAGTGAGTGAGATGGTCACTTTTAACTGGTTCTTGCCTGCTTCACCATTCATTCAACTATTCTCTGAAACTTTGATGATGCAATTCTCATCCAAAAGCATAAGCATAAAAAAGGCTTTTACTGATATAAAACCGGCGTCAGATTGGGAAAATGAGAAGCAAAACCAAATGTGTAAAAAGACCGCTTGTTCTAACCTGTTTGAGGATAACAATTAGCAGTTGTCCTGATGGCTCATAAACCATGTTGTCATGTGGTACTGAGCTATACGGAACCAGTAAGGCTCAAGATCTGGTTCAATTGAGTTAACAGATGTCGGCTAGAGCAGCAGATCTGCCACTCCAGATGGTCTCATTCCTCCTGCATTAGGGAGGGGAACAAGCCAGGTTTCTCCTCCTCATTCTTATCCAGCGATTCTTGCGGAAAAGTGCCTGCATGGGCATCTGGAAAGTACAGGACCAGGCTCCTCTGTGCTGCCCTTCATGGTTGAATAGCCTGCCAAGACTCTCAGTTTAGATTCACACATGATGAATGACCCCTTTGGCGAGCTGCCTGTGCCTGTGGAATTATAAGCTAGTATGTATGAGTCACTGTATTTAGGAAAAAAAGGGAGAGCGTTGGTGGAGCGGAATGTACCCATAACGAGCAGCAGGTCTGTAGATTCTGTATCCAAACCCCTCAAAATTCCCAATTCACTTCTAGCAGTTCCTTGCAGGGAAGGGAAATATGTAGGAGAGTCATTTCCAGTCACTCTTCCATAACTCTTGCCAACTGCTTCAGAGCAGCATGCTTTCCACTAAAGGAAGTTCACTTGAAATAAATGCACGCCAGCAATTGCATGCCACACTTCTCGATTTAATGTCTGAATAAAGACTTTCCCTCCTTTGTCTTCACAGCGACAGCAGTCCATAGAAGATGAGTGACCGTTTCGATTGTGACAACTGCAAAGAATCCCTGTATGGCAGGAAGTACATCCTATCAGAAGATAGCCCCTACTGCATCCCATGTTATGACACCCTGTTTGGAAACACATGTGACGAATGCAAAGAGCTGATTGGACATGAAGCTAGGGTAAATACAGTAACTCGCATATGCTTAAAATGTATTAATTTTGCTATCAATATACTGTTCTGACCCAACAACCAACCAAATGTACTTTTATACTGTGAGCAGCACCATGCAGTTAAGTCAAACCTGAGCCATAAACATTGGAGATACATAGCTCAGTCTTCACTCTATCTCGAGTTTGAAACCCTTCTTCTGTTCTAGAAGCATCCAGTTAAGTTATGTTACTGTGCTGTGTGCATGTCCTCCCATCTCCATTGTTAACATGCCACTTCAATAGTTTTCAGAAGCTTCCGCTAAATGCTGAGCAAAGTCTGTGCATTATTTCCATGTCTTGTAATTTGCCACTTCACCAGCAACAAGCTCCATTGGCTTTTCTCCAAATTGCTAAGTGGGGTTTCTCAAATCGGCCTCTGATCTTTAGAAAATGACGCTAACGATCTGTGTGTCTCATTTATCACCCACCGTCCCCTGTACCACTGAGGTTCTGTCGGAAATGGGCTGTAGCAACTGTGCACTGTTGAAAGGCTGAAAATCTGATGCAGTGGGTAGGAATCTGGGAGAGAACCATTGTCCTCCCCTCTCTGGTTCTGGAGAAAAATTCCAATGGTGAGGGAGAGCAGACGCATCTTTCACTCGCCGCCCCCCCCCCCCCCCCCCCCCCGCCATTGTGACATTGTTCTTGGAGCAGGGACTGGCTCCCATTCCACCTACTGTATGGGCCTGCCCTGCTTGGGTCTCTTCAGCGGCAGCCAATTTTTACAAACCTCTCCCTGTGGAGCCAGGAGGAGCAAGAGTGCTCCCCTTGACTCCCCAGTCATCACAATCTCCTCCCCCCACCCCCCCCCCCCCACTCTGTCTACTCCAACCCCTCCTCCCAGGACTTGACCTCCCAGATGCTGCCAACAAGGCAAGCAGCCTAACATTGCTGTTCAAATGTACAAGCCTCTCGTGGAGCTGTGACAGGCAACAGCAGTTTGCCCATAAAATGTCAACAAGACACAAGGCGCAAGGCTCCATCTCGGGCTGACCTCGCTCCTCTCAGTTGGGACCTACACGGCACCGACCTTTAACCCCTCCTGTCCAATGTTCACTGTTTGCTGGACCTTATCCTCCTGAAGAGTCTGGGATGCAAGGACTGTGCTCGCGTGGATGGTAACTCCCAACACAGGCTTGTTTTTGCTGAATATCCTGCTTCCGAGTTGTAACTTCTGTTTCTATCTGTATATTCACCACGGGTCTTCTGATTGTGCACTCGCTACTTTCCAAAATCAGCAGGTTTAACGTGCCTTTATTGCGTTCCCTTAAAAATTAATAAATGATTTCCTCTAATAGAAAGTTAGTTCCTGTAGATAATGAGCAAGTCCAGAGCACTGCCCAGTCTGCGAATATTAATGTTTCACCACAGTAAATAATTTTTTATTGACTTCCCCAGACTTGCATTCTGTGAGTACACTACCGTTGCACAAAGTGCTATTGTATGTCTTGATCCTAGTTTTACAGAGTCAGGTAGTTAATCATTTTAAGATTTGCATATTCGTTATATTAAAACAAATGTGCTTTGCTCAAAGCTTCCAATAAACAGATGATTTTGTGTTTACATTGGCAGCGCCTGTCTGTATGTTCAGTTCTTCTCTTCAAATGTTGCTTTTTGAATGCTTTCCAGAACATTTAGCAGCAACATTTGTTTCGTGAGAGTGTTTTGGGAGCGTGGCTCATTTTCTTAGTCTCCCTTGAGAAGTATTTCGTTTTGTTGGTACGGTGCCAGGCAACCTTTTTGGAGTATTTATTTTAAGGCAAAAGTCAAGACTTCGAAGTCCACTTGTATTTAATACAGGTTACATTCTTTCCTTCGTTACTGAATTACTAGCATCAATTTGCTTCTTGTCAGTTCATCTGTGCAGTGAAAACAAACCTGAAAGTGAATATTTTCCACTTACCTGACTGCAGCCATTAGCTGTTGTAGGAGAGGTCATCAGTGACATTGTATCACCGGGTGATGCTGTCGGCTTCCACTGCATCAAATATGTGGAAACTCGGCAATGTCCGCCACGAGGAGACCTTTCTTCTTTTGGAAGTTTCCAAACAAGTATTTTTTTTTCCTTGTATTTAAAAGGAAGATTTTTCTAACCGGGCTCCCACCCTTGCACCCCCCCACCCCTGCACCCCATTTTCCATGCTCTCCCAGAGGCATGAAACCATCTTGGTCCACCAATGGCAGTCCTGGCCACTCTTCCATGTGTGAGCCTAGATGATGAGAGGAACTAGGTTATAAGAACTAGGAGCAGGAGTAGGCCACACAGCCCCTCGAGCCTTCTCTGCCATTCAATAAGATCATGGCTGTTATTCGACCTCAACCTCACTTTCCTGCCCGACCCCCATATCCCTTGATTCCCCTAGAGTCCACAAATCTATTGATCTGAGCCTTGAATTGACTCAACGACTAAGTGCCCACAGCCTTCTGGGGTAGAGAATTCCACAGATTTACAACCCTTAGTGAAGAAATTTCTCCTCATCTCAATCCTAAATGGCTGACCCCTTATCCAGAGACTTTGCCCCCTATGGCTATTTGGCCATAGGAGGCATCACAGGTGAGCCTGACATCCACAGAAACATTTCCTTTCCCCTCTCCATGTAATGGTCCTTTTTCCACCCCAGTTAACACTGTACAGGCCAGGGATTGAATCTGGGACCTCCTATTTTGTATCGCTTGGGATATGCAAGTAGAATAAAGAACTCTGAATGAGAGTGTTCAAATTTTAATCTTTCAGTTGCATCATTTTACAATCTCCACCAACAAAAAATTCTACACACGCGCCCTTAACACTTCAAAGGATGTTTTATATATCTCTCTAGTCATGGTGACCCATAAATATGAATATCTATTGTGTAAGTAATTAGTGAGATGGGCAATAAATGGCAGATTTGCCAACAAACACCCACACCCTAAGAATGAATATTTTATAAAAAATATGTTGCTCAGCGAATACACGATGTGGAAGCTATCTGATTAGTGGGTGGAGCAAAGTATGTGTGCAAAATTAAAGCACATGGTATTGGGGGTAATGTATTGACATGGATAGAGAACTGGTCAGCAGACAGGAAGCAGAGAGTCGAAATAAATGGATCCTTTTCAGAATGGCAGGCAGTGACTAGTGGGGTGCCGCAGGGTTCAGTGCTGGGACCCCAGCTATTTACAATATACATTAATGATTTAGATGAAGGAATTGAATGTAATAGCTCCAAGTTTGCGGGTGGCAGTGTGAGCTGTGAGGAGGATGCTAAAAGGCTGCAGGGTGACTTGGTTAGGTGAGTGGGCAAATGCATGGCAGATGCAGTATAAAAGTGGATAAATGTGAGGTTATCCACTTTGGTGGCAAAAACAAGGCGGCAGAATATTATCTGAATGGTGAAAGATTAGGAAAAGGGGAGGTGCAACGGGACCTGGATGTCATGGTACACACATCAGTCATTGAAAGTTGGCAAGCAGGTACAGCAGGCAGTGAAGAAGGCAAATGGAATGTTGGCCTTCATAGCTAGAGGATTTGAGTATAGGAGCAGGGAAGTCTTACTGCAGTTGTATAGGGCCTTGGTGAGGCCACACCTAGAATATTGTGTTCAGTTTTGGTCTCCTAATCTGAGGAAGGACGTTCTTGCAATTGAGGGACTGCAGTGAAGGTTCACCAGACTGATTCCCGGGATGGCAGGACTGACTTATGAGGAGAGACTGGATCGACTGGGCTTGTATTCACTGGCATTCAGAAGAATGAGAGGGGATCTCATAGAAACATACAAAATTCTGACGGGATTGGACAGGTTAGAGGCAGGAAGAATGTTCCCAATGCTGGTGAAGTCCAGAACCAAGGGTCACAGTCTAAGGATAAGGGGATAAGCCATTTAGGACCGAGATGAGGAGAAACTTCTTCACTCAGAGTTGTTAACCTGTGGAGTTCTCTACCGCAGAAAGTTGTTGAGGCCAGTTCGTTAAATATATTCAAAAGGGAGTTAGATGTGGCCCTTACAGCTAAAGGGATCAAGGGGTATGGAGAGAAAGCAGGAAAGGGGTACTGAAGTTGAATGATCAGCCATGATCTTATTGAATGGTGGTGCAGGCTCGAAGGGCCGAATGGCCTACTCCTGCACCTATTTTTTATGTTTCTATAGCCAAGTACATTGACTACATAAGGTTTTCTTAGCCACCCTAGACATTGATTGGAGTGACTGAAGCTAGTACTGCATCAATAATGCACACAAGTGAATTTCATACCATCTCCCCAGGTTCTGATGGGTAACTGAACAAAAGGATCTGTGCTCGAGAGAACTGCCCATTCTGGGCCTCTTGCTGATCTGAGCAAGTCTCTGCAAAAAATGGATCTTTGGCATCTGAAGCCAATGATTTCTTTTGTTTTTTTTAAAAAAATGGTTCCACAGCACCATTTTGTCCACATTCAATCCTTTTTAGTTTTATTCAGCTCATGAGCTACTTTCAAAAATTCTGGGCACTGTTTTCATTCGCAAGATTTGCAATGCTCTCATTTGTTGCAGGCCACATCCACTTCTCCACTGCAGTGAAATGATGTAGCCTCCTCCTCTCTCGTGCTGCAAGTAGGTTCAATGGAAGTGCACCGATGTGTTCTAAAGGATGTCGGCTACATGGGACTATTCTGTTGCGCATTGCCTTTCAAAATCCAGGCACAGAGCTTTTTGTTTGTTTAATTGTACGTTTATTGTGAATGTGTTTGGTATGTTGTCACGTAACACTTGAGATTAGCTTTGATGCAAGTATCTGGTAGATGGGGTCACCTGAGCAGTACAAGTGGCCTCTGTCCCTGCATTAGTGAGGGGGAAGGATTGTCCAGGGTGTCTGCTGCTGACCAATATCTGGTGAAGATTGGGCTGATCTGCAGTATGTCCCACTCCAGCTCAAAACATGCAACGTAACCACTTGGACAAGGTAGCTGATGGAACCACATTCCAGTATGTCATCACCTTGAGAAGTGGGGAGAAAATTGGAGCAGCAATGGTGCTAGGCAGCAATCCATTACATGATTATGATCGATAGGCATGTTTGGTGGTGTTAGCCTTGCATTTTGTTTAATGAATTTAATACCTGGCGGTCACTATATAGACAGATAGTCTCTCAATCTGAGTCGTTCTCCTAGTATTTCGATTTAAGATTCATCACTCAACCAACATCCCAAAACAGATTGACTGCTCAGTCATCTCTGTATAGTCTGTGGCATCTTGTGCACAAATTAGCTGCCGTGCTTGCTTACAAAACAACAGTTACCACACTTGAGAGTAATTCATTGGCTGTGAAGCATTTGGGGCGATTCTAAGGACATGAAAGGCATTATATAAATGCAAATTCTTTCACCAGAATGATTCACTTGAGTTTGAAAATGAACATTGAACGCTCGGAATCACTTGCATAATTGAGCCGCGTTGTTGAAAAGCTGCCTCCCTACTTGTTGCTGAGTATCACCTTTCTCTCCTTCTTTGATTCGTTTTGTCAGGAGCTGTTTTACGAAGACCGCCATTACCATGAGCATTGCTTCAGGTGTTATCGGTGTGACAGATCTCTGGCAGATGAGCCGTTTACATGTCAGGAAGAAGAGCTGTTATGCAATGATTGCTACTGCAGTGAATTCTCCTCAAAATGTATTGCTTGTGACAAGGTCGTCATGCCTGGTATGTGCCCTTTGTCTCATTTATTCAACACTATTGCCCTTCCCTGCTTCGACTGTGCTGGGCTGTCGGACCGTTTTTCTCCAATTAAAGTGTGATGATGTAACTTTGCACCTTCTTCATTAAATGTTCATAATTAAGATTTTAAGGAGTGAGGAAGGAACAGAACTGAATACCCTGATTTGTCTGGTATAGAGTTATTTGCTCAGCCCTGTTGAATTGTTTTAGCGCTTGTTTCCTGTGCTCTAGATTTACGTGTGTATACAGGCCAAATTGCACACATTCACCAGCTGCACGATTTAGGCTGTTCCAACAATCTCCCAAAATTATAGCCAGTTAAAGCACAACGACCATCGGAAACATTTCATGTTCCATCGCAGAAGCCAGCTAGTTATTGGGCAACAGCAAACTGTCATCTCGCGTTGAGTCCTGACGACTGACTTCGGATCAGTTGACAGCAAATTGTGGAATACAAGTCTTTCACTGTGTAGTGATCTGCTTGATCAGATCTTCAGTGGGCTTCGGCCAGTACCAATGCTCTCTGGCCTGGCACCTTTATACAGGGCCCACCAGCACAAGTCCATTATATGGAAAGGAGAAATGGTGTTGGAGCTGCATTCGACTGATCATCTGCTGTAGTTTTGGCAGAAGATCCCGGCGAAGTTATGGTGGATGTTTAGGGGAAGCTCCACGGAAATTCCAGGCAATGCTTTATTTTGATCAAAGTGACGAGTGGATTATTATTTAGTCTGGTATTGGGGTCTTCAATTTCAGATAATGCATGTAAGCTGTGAGGCTGTCTACTCCCCTGTGCCAGGTAGTCAATGGTTGTTTTTGACGATTTCTTTAGAATGAAAGATTTACCTGTGAGCAAACCAATTGTGATTAAGGCTTCACACAAATGAGGCAACAACTCTTAGGGAGTACAAAATAAACATTAGATCGAGTGCCCCCAATCTGGGGGACACTCCAGACACTTATAACTGCCCTCTTCTTTTTTTTTTTCCTTTTGTGATTTTTTTTTTTGGGCATTAAAATCATAATTTACAAGTGTCCCCTATAAAAGGGGAGGGGGACACTAAAACCCGGCAATTAAAACAAATTAAACTTTAAAACATAAAATCAAATTAAAATTTGGTTGCCAGGGGTGATGATGCACTCCAGTCCCTCCGACGCCCACCTCTCGCGGAAGGCCGCGAGCGTACCGGTGGACACCGCGTGCTCCATCTCCAAAGACACCCTGGCCCGGATGTAGGCGCGGAAGAGAGGCAGGCAGTCGGGCTGAACGACCCCCTCGACCGTCCGCTGCCTGAACCGGCTGATGGCACCCTTGGCCGTGCCCAGGAGCAGTCCTGTGAGGAGGCCCTCGGACCTACCCCAAATGAGGCAACAGCCGGAACTCATTGTCAACCCTGAAACTCATCATTTCCCACAATTGCCAATCTCTCAGGTTTCCTGTTCTCTGGCTAATTGCGGAAGCACCAAAAGTGGACAAATTGGAGGATGAACCACCTTGTATTGATTGTAATCCCATCTCTCTCTTTCCTCCCCCCCCAGTATAAACAACAGTCTGATATGGTCCACTCTTGGCTCAATTAGTAAACACACCAATGTGGAACAGGAAGTCCTTGAGCTAGGTCGACACTGAGTCAGGTGATCTCTGGAAGTACGGTAGTAATGGGAGCACATTGGCCCTCGCTGCTTATTGGCTAGGGAGGAAAATATCCGCCCGGTGATGCTGGAACTTGCTGGAAAGTATACACGTGAGAATAGGGTTGAGTTGAGCTGTGATCCCCACAGTATATATGCAAACCTGCCAATATTCGCTGTGTCTGAAGCAATGTTTCCCCTAAGGTTCGCGGGTGCGTAGCCGCGCACCCATCGGGAGGTCCCGCGCAGGCCGCTTGCCCGCTACAAATTTAAAGGGACTGCGCACGGAAAAAAAAATTATTAGAGGGAACATTGTTCTCGAGGCTCGTACATGAAGACTTGCTGTTTGGGTGAGGTACCAGAGGACACTTGCTCTCTATGGAACCATACACCAGCATAGCTCAACGCCTTTAGGAGCCGAGCAGGGGAGAAACCTGGGTGTAGTCAGACTCCCAGTGAGAGAAGGATGCAGGTACAGGCACAAACTTCTACAATCTAAGCGAATGCATTAGGCTGCATACTATATACATGCCCTTGAACCGATATTAATGGATGGAAAATCAGGAGCAGCATAAATTTGCGATAACCACTTCCGTCCTGACGAGCTCTTGCGCCCAGGGACTGAAGAGGAAATCTGCCCTACTGAATGATGAGACTCTCGTTCCAGGGTGCTAACCAGTGTACCTTGGCCCAGCTGCTGAGTTACCCCATCAGCCCAGTGGTGTTGCATTGCTGTGTGTCACAAATGAGTTATTTTTGTGTGACTGGGAGTAACGCTTCTGCCTCTCTCCAGGTACCCGTAAGCTCGAATACAATGGTAGCACCTGGCATGAAGGCTGCTTTACTTGCCACACCTGTGAGCAGCCAATAGGATCGAAGGCCTTTGTTCCTGATAAGAGCGAGATTTACTGTGTGCCTTGCTATGAGAACCACTTTGCTCCACGATGTTTCCGCTGTAAGAAGGTAATGACTGAGCCTTGATCTGAGAATACTCTTGCACACTGCTTGCCTCTTTTGGACACTGAACGTCCTTTCACACTGGAGCCAGGAATGGCCATTGATCGATGCTCTATGGCGGGTGCCATTTGTTGTGACCTCCCAGCTTTATGAAGGGCAGGAAGTACAACTATGTAGCTAAATGGAGTCTGGGCTGCAGCAAGGGAAATTCTCACCCTATGGGCTGTTGTTTAAACAGATGTACAAGCTAGTGCCAAGAGGATTCTGGCAGTTTTGACATTTTTATTGAGCTGCTCAAATCGCTTCTTATGGGCCCTATTTCTTCATCTGTAAAATTAATGCTAATCAGGAGAGGGATTAATTCACTGTGACTAATTATTCTGCCTCTTTAATAATAAAGTGCAGCTGCCAGCAATTTACACCAGGACTCATTTCATCTGACAGATAATTAAAAAGCCCTTTGAAAGTTGAGTGGTACATAGAAGGATACAACACAGAGGGAGGCCATTCAGCCCATCGTGCCCAGCTATTTAATTAGTCCCACTCCCTGCTCTTTCCCCCGAGCGCTGCAAACGTTTCCTTTTCAAATGTATATCCAATTCCCTTTTGAAAGCTACTATTCATTCTGCTTCCACCACCCTTTCAGGCAGCGTACTCCAGATTGTAATAACTCGCTGCGTAACAAAACAAAGTTCTCGTCTCCCTTTGGTTCTTTGCCAATTCCCTTCAATCTGTGTCTTTTGGTTACTGACCCTCCTGCCAGTGGAAACAGTTTCCCCTTATTTACTCAATCTCCCTTTAACCTTCTCTGCTCTATGGAGAACAATTCCAGCTTCTCTAGTATCTCCACGTAACAGAAGTCCCTCGTCCCTGCACCATTCTAATAAATCTCCTCTCTCTGCACCCTTTCAAAAGCCTTGATATCTTTCCCAAAGTGTGGTGCCCAGAATTGGATACAGAAGGTTGGTGTTGCAAGGAATTCAAGGCCAGAATGATCTCCTGGATTTGTTCCGATCGCATAGATGGGTCGGAGAGGAATTTCCCAGATTTCCCTCCGCCCCTCCAAATTGGCCTGGATTTTGAATCTCTTTTTTTTTCGCCTCCCAGGAGATCACATGGTTTGGGGTGGGGTGGAGTGTATATGTTGTGATACACAAGGTATCGCAATAGTGTGGGAACAGATGGTCTTTACCTGTCTGTCATTGTTCGTAATACTCCAGCTGAGGCCTACCCAGTGATTTATAAAGGTTTACCATAACCCTCTTGGTACATTTACTGCAGACAGTAGTTCAAGCCCTCTCTTCATTTCTCTCTGTTGGTACAACGGAATAATGGAGCAATGAGAAGACTTGTACAATGTTCTATAACTGCATATTCTCAGTTGGAGTTCAATTGGGATCTTGTAGCTTTAGGATCAGGATATTTGTATGGACAGAACTTGACCTGCAGATGGGCCACTAAGTCACAGAACTAGTCGATAACTTTCTTTTTGAAGGATTACCTCTGGCTGGCTGTTTCCCTCCAATTAGGTGAGTTGGTCATGACCGGGCAGCCTGTGTGTGGCTCATGTGGTGGGAAGAATGAACTTGACTTGGGGAACCAAATATCCTTTCCTTATATTCTTATGACTGTTTCCCTACCAATACAATCAGCACTGAACTGTTGGCTAACTATTGTATCTCCCAAATGTTTTTCTCCAGCCAGCTGGTGTCGCTCAGTATAGTGTTGATAGCCAGCAAGCGTTAATTCCTGAGAGTCCTTCATTTTAAGAGCACTTGTTTCAACACTGCAGTTATATATCATTTAAGCATGAAGATGCCAATAGCCTTTTAAAATGCTTTAGTACCTTGAAAAGTCTTCTCAAGCCTCTACAGTCTGCTGGAATAACCTTGTGTAGAAAGCTAGTGACAGATGAATGTGATGCGATGATAATTGTAATGATCTCTTCCGAATGAATGTGCAGGCCTTGACCAAAGGAGGTGTTACTTATCACGATGAGCCCTATCACAAGGAATGCTTTGTCTGCAACGGGTGCAAGACTCCGCTGGCTGGCCAGCACTTCACCTCCCGGGAGGACTCTCCATACTGCCTCAAGTGTTTTGGGAGCCTGTACGCCAAGAAATGCGCAGCTTGTGCCAAGCCCATCACAGGTAAACAGCTGTGTACCTCGACCTTTTCTAACCATGCTCGGCAGGCTGTCTGCCAATCCAACTCAAACTGGGAACAATCCTATTATCTTGCAACAGTGCTAGAATTTCTGCATATGGTGCCTAGTGCTACATTATAGAGTGCTCTAATTCTAATTCTACTTATTTAGAGTTAAGATTGTGAACGGAAAAATGATACTCTTGGAACATAAGAAAGAGGAGCAGGAGTCGGCCATTCGGAAGTGCTCGGTGGTCTACACTTAAGCTTTACCCATATATCAGAAATGTGGGCAGAAGCATACAGGCCTCATTACAGTTTTCTACCAGTCCAAGTTGTTTATAATTAAGTGTGTTAATTAGTTTTTACTCAGCATCCAAGGCCTACTGACCAAGACCTGAGTCAGAGGATTGTGGGGTCAAGTCCTACTCTAGAGACTTGAACACATAATCTAGACTGACACTTCAGTGCACTGCTGAGGGAGTGCTGCAATGTCGGAGGTGCCGTTTTTCAGATGACACCTCTCTGCTCTTTCAGGTAGACAACAAAGATCTTGAGGCTGAATGCCCTGCTCCTTAATGCCTGTTACTACCACAAATCGGCGGCCACGCTACGGAGTGGATTGGCCGCCGACTTTTCATAGAATGGCTGCTTTTGTCCTTCCGAGTTTCCCCTCTGAAAATCTTCGGCCCACCCAGCAGTGCCAAAAGCTGTTTTTCCCAGTGGTGCAGTGAGGCAATGGCCTTCTGCAACAGCGGTGTGGCTTCCCTTAAAGGGAGGGCGCACTGCCGCTGCCGCCATGTGTTTTTTTTGTCAGCCAACTGCCCTGTCGGCTTGACAATTATGCCCCCAAGTTCGGCCAGGCAGCCTGGCATCCCCTCTTGGGCCGGCCAGAACCCTCCCTGGTGGCCCAGTGGGCCGAAGTTTTAAAATCATGGTGACTCTCCCCTTTAAGTGAAGGGGAGAGCCATGGTGACACGGTGTTGTGATGACGTCATCACGGCGGTTATTCCGCACCGCCCCCAACTTCCACCCCTCACATGTTGCCACCGCCGCATATCCGCCCCTCTTGTGTAGTCACTACTCCCATTAAGAGCGACTTCTGGATCCGAATAAAAAAAATAACAACAAAGAGCGGAATTTCGCACTAGAGGCAACCTCAACCACAACTGTGGTAAAAAGCCATTGAAATGGGGTGCATGCGCACCATTTCGGGCGGGGGACAATTTCGGCCCCCTCATGTCACTAATCAAAGAGGAGCAAGGGCAAATTGGCTGCTGAATTTCTTACATTACCACAGTGACAATGCTTCAAAAGTACTTAATTAGCTTTAAAGTGCCTTTGGATGTCTTGAATTCATGAAAGGTGCTATATAAATGCAAGTTTGACACATAGCGCCTTTCACGACCTCAACACCAATTTACATTTATATAGCATCTTTAATCCCAAAACCCCTCTCAAATCTGTCTTAATAAAATTTGACACCAAGCCAAGAAAGGAGATATTAGGATTGATGATCAAAAGCTTGGCCAAAGAGGTAGGTTTTAAGGAGAACCTTAAAGGACCATGGATGACTCTCAGTACTTTTGAAGTGTAGTCACTGTTGTAATGTAGGATAATCCATTCTTGCCCTGAACTGTGTGGCTAATTCCACAATCCCAATGGAGAGCTATGCTCACATTGATCGCGGGATAAATAATCGAGGGTACTGTGTCGTAACACTATCTCTGGCCCGAGCTTCGCTCCTGGAATCATGGGATCACAGAATTAACCCTTATGGGATATCTGCTATTTAACAAGCACAAACACGTGCAACACTGCCATTTAATTGCAAGAAAGTAATGGATTAGAATAGCTTTAAAATTACTGCATTAAGTTTGATTTATGAAATGAAGGTTAAGCACCCTCTGCTGTACCAGTGTGATGTTTGCATTTCCTATGGATGATTCAGCCTGACCAATTTGACCAATAGCTTTGTGATGTGGGGGTGCACCATTTTCCTTGAGGTCCTTCGAGCCACTCGGCCGAGGAAACTTTCATTCCATTGCTCTGGCCTTGGAAGCCACTGCACCACCCAATCCAAAACCATCCAGCAGTCACGGGTTTGAAACCAAGCCGCGCACGATATTTGAACTTGGTTGCCCTCGTTCGCTGTACTGTTTAGTGGCTCTGAGCTGGGTTTGTACGCTGAGTCAATCACATTGCAGAAGGATTCCATCTCTGGCATGGAGAAAAATGAGCAGGGCCAATCCACCTGGCAGATGAATACCTTTTGTCAGCTGTCTAGGGAGAAGCCCGAGGCCCAGAGTCCACAGCTGAAAGGGAAAGCACAGGTCGTTGGCAACTTAAAACACTTCAAGAACAAAACATAACATATATATTTTGTCCTTTAATGTTCCAGTCTGCTACTTCTCCTAGACCCTGGTCCTTTGCAAGTATCATTTTGTAAAAATTATTCCACTAATTCTTTGGCTTTTACCAGAAAGCTATCTTTCTGATATCTGACTTTTTCGTGAATAAAGTCTCCCAACTGAGACAAAGGGTTCACTACTGTTTAAAAACTGCACCTCCATGCACATTCTGCCATATTCACAGGAATATCAGAAACACTTCTGTCAAACTTGAAAGGATTTCATGTGGCAGAAATCAGAAAGATAAATATCCCAATGTTTTTCTTAGTGCAGTGCCAAATCACTGGAGTTAAAGCTTTGAAGAAAAGCCTCTCGTGGATCAAATATTTAATGATAATGTCGTAAGGTATACACAGTAGTATCTCTTAAATTAACAATAATAAAGGTCTCAACAACAACAGTAATAACATCAGCAATGAGCCCTGGAATGTTGACCAGGAACTCTCAGGGCCTTTTGCTCTGCAAATACAAAGCCTTATAAAATAATCTGTGTCCTAATTTATGCCCCTTTGATTAACAACAACAGTGCTAGTGTTGTCAAAGTGAATTTGTGGGGCCACCAAGAAACATTTCATTGGATACCCATGTAGGCCTGTGTATTGCAGGTGTGTGAGATGAATTATGATTTTTAAATAAGCGGTCTATTTTTTTAATGTGCCCCTGTACTTGGGAGCTGAGCATGGTCCTCTATTTAAGTGACTTTACTCTGTCTGATGTAGTGGTACGCAGTCACTGCTGGGAATGTGGTGAGGTGGGAAGTGCTTTAAGATTTGAATTTTTTTCCTAAGTAGTAAAGAGCACTGATTTAAAATTAAAATTTCCTAAAAGGAATTTCTTCTGAGGGCTGTGCATCTTTGGAACTCTCTGCCCTGGAGAGCTGTGGAGGCTGGGTCATTGAATATATTTAAGGTGGAAATAGACAGATTTTTGAACTATAAGGGAGTTGAGGTTTATGGAGAGCAGGTGGGGAAGTGGAGTTGAGGCCAGGATCAGATCAGCCAGGATCAGATCGGCCATGATCTTATCGAATGGCGGAGCAGGCTCGAGGGGCCAAATGGCCTGCTCCTGCTCCTATTTCTTATGTTCTTATGATGCAAAATTCCAATGAATTGAACACATTTGTGAAAATGCTTTATTGGATCTTTGAATTTTTGCACAAAGGCTGATATCAGTACTTCCTTCAATTGAAGCCTAAAGTTTTCTGGCAGAGAAGATCAAAAGAAAATAGAAAACCCAGGTTAAGTAAATATAAGAGCTGGTATGTTGCTGAAAGATACAAAGCAGGCAGGCCACAGGCCTGATCCCAGTCTGTGTTGAGTTCGCTGAACTCCGAAAAAGCAGAAAGAACACCATAACTGACCTCAATGCTCTCGGGTAAGGGTGGAGAAACATCAGCCAGGGTTCCAGCTCTTGAATGCTCTCCACTGATTCTTGCTGAAAAGTGCACACATCTGAGCGTTGGAATCGGCTCTGATTACCCTCTTCACCCCTGTTTCCCCAGTGATCCTGGTCAAATACCCTGCTGGCTCTCACTGACCAGGCTCACACATGAAGAATGGTCACTTGGACAAAGTGAGAGATATTGGCATCCTAGCCTTACGAGTCTGTACCTTCAAGAGAGATGGGGGGAATTGGCAGTGGGTGTGGGGTGGGTTGGGGTGTGCAGCTGGGGGGGGGGGGGGGCGGTGGAAGCAGGCTCGGTAAGTTAGCCACTTGATTCAGTTTGCTCGTGTTCAAGTTTGTGACCTGGTGATCCTGGCTCCATGGATTTTCTGAATAGTGATCATTGGACTTGGAATGGGACCAATTTCACTGAAAATAAAGCAAAGATAAATAATGGTTAGCGTTTATCATAGAATTTTGCAGTACAGAAGGAGGCCATTCAGCCACTGGTGCCTGAGCATCCTATAGTTTTACATCCTACAAATTTTCTGGAGTATGAATTTGCCATGCCAGTATACATGTTTAGGACCAACTAGTTGGCGAATACGTTTGTAATCATGGTAGTCTCCTAAATTTGGGATAGGAAGCATCGGCTACGTTGCCATTGCCCCTTCTCATATAACAAATTCTCAAATGCAGGGAGGTCGTTATGTTGCACAGACTTGCTATACCTGGCACTGCAAGTGTTGTAGAGCACTGCTATTGAATAGCGCTTGCCTTTCCACTTCCAACACTTCGGTCGGAATTTACAGAGCAGCTTTGCAGTTTGCTGGAGGCATGTGCTAGTATCTGGTAACTTTCTAAAAACCCTGTTCTTTCTCTCAAGGTTTCGGAGGCGGCAAATACATTTCCTTTGAAGATCGCCAGTGGCACCAGAGCTGCTTCTCCTGCTCGCGATGCTCGGCCTCGCTGGTCGGAAAGGGATTTTTCCCTGAGAAGGATAATATTCTTTGCCGGGAATGTAACAGTGACTTGTGAATTGATTGCTGACACCAGTTCCACTCTTCATATATTTTTGTACACCTAAATTGCACCAGTGCAGCATTAGACCATTTAAAGCACAGTTTGTATCTCGGAGAAAACCTTTCCTTTTACACTTTTTCCTAGTGACATTTCATACATTGATAAACTTGTCCAATAAAGATGTAACCGGTTGCTTTCTCTCCCCTATGCCTCTCTGTCTTACCAATGATGCTCAACAACTCTCTAGACAAGAAGAATAACAACCAAGTTATTTGTTTTTCCATTCACATCAGTTGGGGCATCGAAGTGGCCAATTCTGTTATTTATTCAATAGAATTAAACTCCTACTTCTATGTAACATATCTAAAATGACTCATTAGCAAGCACGCTTTCCTGAAGGTTCATTCAGTAAATGGTGGGGGTGCAAGATTAGTGCTTGTTATACACACGTTTGCTTGCCCGATTTTGTTTTCTATTGACTTCAATAGAAAGGTAGATTGGGCTGGGGGTGTCATAGGCGGCCGAGCCAATAACCACCCATTTTGCACCCCACCCCAAGGTAGGGGTGATACTGAGCCATTCAGACCTGAAGGACCCAGGTTTGATTCCTAGACTGTGCTGAGTTTGCTGGTCGCAGCAGGGTCATGCTAGGAGGCTACAATGACTGGACGAGGGAATAGACAAACCAGCCAGGGCTCTTGCTACTGGTCACTGTATTACATGTGATTACATGTGTGTGGATATCAACTGAAGATAGAAGTGGCTTGGCAGTAATTCACCATCTAGCCCACTGATATTCACTGTCCAGGATCACACACCATGAAGAATGGTAACTTGGTGAGGTACTGGAAGTCCACCAAAACCTTTTTACAGTGTGAAATACAACCTTTAGGAGAGGACAGGTTCAGATAGTAGTTCAAATTAATATTTTTCTACACCTTTTTTTAGTAATTCATGCCAGCGTATCATTTCAAGTTGGTTAAATGATGATTGAGGTCACTGACTTGTCAAGAAGTCCTGGTCTTTATTCTGCTGCTTGGCTCTGAACTTGGCGGGAGGCATTTTTCCATTGGGTGAAAGCCAAGAGTAGCGGCACTGAGAAACGCATCATACACATGGACACATAGGTTGGCGTGCGGAACTCTGAGAAGGCTTGTGGTAGCAGAGGTATCCCAGATACTTTCAGGTCCACCGGGGGCAGAAGAACAAGAGGACATTGGTTTGGGTTGTGAGGTGGCCATTTAGTGCAGACATCTGGAAGTATTTCTTTACGGGAAGGGCAGTCATCATTTGGAATGGTTTGTCAAGATGTTGCAACAGAAAGACGGCGGGTATTCTGAAAGGATGAGAGCAAATGCCTGAAAGTATCTTCTTTATCCAGCCTGATCTTGTGAGAAGGACAACCTTCGTTATTCTGCCACAGTACAACAGAGCATGCAATTATATCAGTTATTCATCAACTAGTGCAGTTAGCTCCACTTTAACTATGGTAGTCTTTGGCATCAGGGTCACTGCACCCCCCTAGTCAGGTATTTGACCTGATCATTAATTAAATAGGTTTTCAGAATCAGGCACATAATTCATCAACCACAAATCAAAAGCCACAAGGCACAGTTTCATATTATTCTCAATGCAGCCCTTATTAGAATGTAGCGCAGCGTAGATTGGGACTATAGTAAATGATACGTAAAAAAATGGTAGTGCAGTGGGTGAGTACAATCCTTGGCCTTCATAAGACAAGTTGCCCAATTTAATTGCGTAGTTTCCCTGATCTGAAGATCACTTAACAAGTCACTTGATCTTTGCTCGTTTGATCTCTTCCCTAATCCCTGTTGTGACAGTGAAATGGCGGCTCGGGTGGAACACCACTCTCCCATTCTGTAGCACTTGTGCCAACAATGTGCTGACTAATTTGGGCTACTTGTTAAAAATGAAATGGACAATTGAGTCTGGCCTGTTATACCTGTCAGCATTTACAGAGAATAGATCTGATCCGAGACAGAGTGCACCACTCATTTGGCTGAGAGACATGACATGCCTCAATGGCTTCAAACAGGTCAGAGATGCATGATTGCACTTGGTGTTGATGGGACAAGTAAACCAAGTAACAACTAAAAGAGACAGAGGGTGTTTTCCACCTTTTTATAAGGAAATCTGTTTGGAACAGATTTAAAATTGATTCTACAAGCTGTGTTTGGAATTTTGTATTTCACACAATATTGAAAAAGGCGCAATTATGTTTTTCATAAGTTGTCTAGACTATTGTCTGAGAGAGAGGGTGTACTGTGGGAGTAACATTTATTTTGAGTTGACCAAAGACATTGCTATCAGTGAGTCTCTAACACTTTACATTTGACTGACTTAAGCAGGATGTATTTGGAAATCTCTACAAATGCAACTGTAACGATGAGCAGCGTTGTGTAAAACAAATTATGGTTCAGCTGTGTTTTGTCAATAATTCCAAAGATACCATTTGAAAACAAAACCTCGTTTTTTTTCCCATGTATTTCAGCCACAGTATTTGTTCTGCCCATACTGAACACCCTTTTTACTGAACACTGTCAGGATTAGTATTTCACCATTTATACAAGATAAGCTGTTGAGTTGTGGTGAAAGTCCATTCTGTAAAGTCACTGATTAAGTTACGTTTCAACTGCTCAAAAGTAGATGGATTAAAGGATTGGAAATACAAACATTCCTGCTGTGTCACTGGCTTCAGTCTAAAACCTTACTGTAAATATGAAGCTCTGTTTACGACAGACGGATTAGAGCTGATAGAATTCCGAATGCACCCAGTCTCTGATTCAGGGGTTTATGGTTTGGTGTTCACGTGCACAGATGCAGTTAGAATATATCGCATATCCCTCATAATATTTGCCATTACAATTTTCATATAGGCAGTCCCTTGGAATCTAGGAAGACTTGCTTCTACTCTTAAAATGATTCCTTAGGTGGCTGAACAGTCCAATACAAGAATCATAGTCCCTGTCACAGGTGGGACAGATAGTTGTTGAGGGAAAGGGTGGGTGGGACAGGTTTACCGCACACTCTTTCCGCTGCCTGTACTTGATTTCTGCATGCTCTTGGCAATGAGACTCAAGGTGCTCAGTGCCCTCCCGGATGCACTTCCTCCACTTAGGGCGGTCTTTGGCCAGGGACTCCTATGTGTCAGTGGGGATGTTGCATTTTATCAGGGAGGCTTTGAGGGTACCCTTGTAACGTTTCCGCTGCCCACCTTTGGCTTGTTTGCGTGAAGGAGTTCCGAGTAGAGCGCTTGCTTTGGGAGTCACGTGTCTGGCATGCTGACAATGTGGCCTGCCCAGCGGAGCTGATCGAGTGTAGTCAGTGCTTCAAATTACTATAAAAGGAAATCACAACCGCTCCCCAGTTAAAGTAGCTCCCAATCTGACGTTCTGTACAATGGATAAGCACTGTGCGGTAGCAATGGGATGGGCATCAGGCCATGAGAGCCTCAAGTACTGTGGACACTGCTTTGAATCCTAGGGCTAATTTGTTAATCTTGTGAATTTTCCATCTTGGAATTAAGAGCTGTTGGATGGAGTTTCCTTGCTGAGATGGTATGCTCGATCTGGCAGAGAGGGGAAAGAAGGAGGGAGGGAGCGACAGAACTTAGCACAGTTGATTCATGTCGCTAAAACTTGGTCTATCAGCATGGCGCTGATGGTGGTTGTAGAATGGTTTTCAGTGTGAGTATTCTATTCGCATTGCCAAAGGGGGTGTCTGGATAGTAAAATGGTACTGAACTATCACTTACGACATGGAATAATTGATATCCGGTACCTTTCATTAAATAGAAAATAGTAGTGACTACCCAGATGGTGCAGAGGTATCTCACTGACTCCGAGCTATACAGATCCAGGTTTGTTCCCTGGCCTATTCTGGTAGCTGGTCTCCGCACTCCTACAGTGAGGGAATAATTGGCCCGTGATCCCACTCCTAATTGCTAAGCAGCAACTTCTGTTGGGCATACCAGGTGAGGACAGGATCATGCTTGGCCGTGATGTAATCAGATGAGCATTCTCAATGTGCAAGGTTACCTTAGATCAGCTTACTGCATTGAGGAGGCACCTCAACTCAAGGAAGCTGTCCAATAAACTGTATTCGTATTCATCCATGCCACAGGCATAAGGTTAGCATCTTCAGTTTAAAATTTCAATTTTAATTATCTGCCTGTAGGTGATGGGTATCCAGTGGGTTCCTTCCCACCTGAATCCTTCCAGCAGCCCAACACATTCAAGACTAATGCCCTTCTAAGGTGACGGCCCTTAGCAAGAACTACACACCACCTCCCAACACTATCCACTTCAGTTAGTTACCAACAGGGATTGAGAATTATAAGAAGAAATATCTGTGAACAGAGATTTGTAGAGAGAAGGACAGGATGCAAAGCTCTGCCATTTGGGGGTTGTCTAAAATCTTCTGTATGAAAGACTAAAGTAGAATCTCGGCCAACAATGCGGCCTCAGCTATGCAATGGTTCATACATTCCAGCTTATCTACCCATCGAAATTCTCTTGGTGTTACCACTAAAAATGTGTAAAATTGCCAAACATTGTCGGTGTGTGCATTGTTTTTTTTTCGTTTGTTGCTCTTTTAAAAATATTTTCCTGTTTTTATCACGTTATTTGTAACCAAATGCTATTGGGAGTGGTGGACCAGTCCCACATGTCACGAGAGAGTTTACATATAACTGAATGTTATGCATGTTGATTTTTTTTATTAATCACCTAAGCAAAGTTCATATATAACACTATTGTAAAAGCTTTGATGCTGGTAAGTCAGAGTGTACTGTGTAATGTTTAACATGAGAGCTGTGAACAGCAGCATACAATGTCTGCTTAGTGTAGTTGTTCTGTCTGACTTACTTACATTCTCATTTGTGTCCCTAAAATGCTTATACAATAAAAAAAATTAAACTGAACCTTCGGTTGGCTTTGATGTTGTTCTTCTCTTTTATAAGATACTTTCTGATTATTTCAATGGTAGCAGCTGCCCCAGTGACTCAGTGATAAACCCCAGGTTTGATCTGCGATAGAATCATAGAAATTTACAACAAGAAACAAGGCCATTTCGGCCCATCATGTCTGCGCCGGCCGACAGAGCTATCCAGCCTGATCCCACTTTCCAGCTCTTGGTCCGTAACCCTGCAGGTTATGGCACATGAAGTGCACATCCAAGTACTTTTTACATGCGATGAGCGTTTCTGCGTCTGCCATCTTTTCAGGCAGTGAGTTCCAGACCCTCATCACCGTCTGGGTGAAAACGTATCCCCTCTAAACCTCCTACTAATTACTTTAAATCTAAGCCCCTTGGTTGTTAATCTCTCTGCTAAGGGAAATAGATCCTTCCTATCCACTCTATCTAGGCCCCTCATAATTTTATACACCACAATAAGAACTTAATAAATAGGAGCAGGAGTAGGCCATTTGAACCCTCGAGCCTGCTCCGCCATTTAATACGATCATGGTTGATCTGCATGGACTCGGTTTCACTTCCCTTTCTCGCTCCCTATAACCCTCGACTCCCTTATCGCGCAAAAATCTGTCTATCTCCACCTTAAATATATCCAATGACCCAGCCTCCACAGCTCTCTGGGCAGAGAATTCCATAGATTTACAACCCTCAGAGAAGAAATTCCTCCTCATCTCGGTTTTAAATGGGCACCCCCTTATTCTGAGACTATGCCCCCTAGTTTTAGTTTCCCATATGAGTGGAAATATACTCTCTGCATCCAATTTGTCGAGCCCTCATTATCTTATATGTTTTGATAAGATCACCTCTCATTCTTCTGAACTCCAATGAGTATGGACCCAACCTACTCCACCTATCTTCATAAGTCAACCCCCTCATCTCCAGAATCAACCTAATGAACCTTCTCTCAACAGCCTCCAACACAAATATATCCTTCCTTTAAATACGGAGACTAAAACTGTATGCAGTACTCCAGGTGTGGCCTCCCCAATACTCTGCACAGTTGTAGCAGGACTTCTCTGCTTTTATACTCTATCCCCCTTGCAATAAAGGCCAACATTCCATTTGCCTTCCTGATTACTTGCTGTACCTGCATACTAACTTTTTGTGTTTCATGCACAAGGACCCCCAGGTCCCTCTGTACTGTAGTACTTTGCAATTTTTCTCCATTTAAATTATAATTTGCTTTTTTATTTTTTCTGCCAAAGTGGATAACCTACATTATACTCCATCTGCCAAATGTTTGCCCACTCACTTAGCCTGTCTATAATCCCTTTGCAGATTTTTTTTGTGCCCTCACAATTTTGCTTTCTCACCCATCTTTTTATCATCACTTAACAAGTTTTGGTGAGCTGTTGCGGGCCGCACACCAGTGTTCCCCCGAAGGCGCGTGGATGCATTGTCGCGCAACAATCGCGCGGTCCTGCGGATACTGCGCATGTGCAGCTGTATAGTGGCCGGCTGTGCAGCAAATTTAAAGGACCGCGCACAAAAAATATTTGAGGGAAAATTGCATAAACATCAATTCAGCTCGTCGTCAGATGCTATCTTACATACACACCATGTATTAGATACTGCTTAGAAATGAATCAAAGATAAAAGTTTTAAATATGGTGGTATCTTCTAGTCTCTGTAAATCAGTGCTGTGAAATAAAACTGTACCCTCTCTAGAGCCTATGTCAGCATCAATTCCCCATCTCAGACATCCTAATGTACCTGTGCAAAGATTACTAATACCATCCCAATTGGTGCCAGATGAAAACTCCCCTGCCGGCATATGCTGGATACCGGGAAAGGAACGATGCAGTGCCGGTCACTTCCTTTGTTAAAAGAATCATTGAGGTGAGCAGCCATGACTCCACTCTCAAATAGCTAGGGCATGTTTGAGTACGCAGTGCATTCTGGTTAACCACGTTCGCCATTGGGGCTCAGAATCATGGAATAGATCCTTTTTTGATCGGTCCAGGGAGAATCGCTTTTGCGAATTAATTTAAATGAAGTATTACTTGGCTGCAGCTCGAGTTTGTCTCTGACACATGAGAAACATAGAAACATAGAAAATAGGAGCAGTAGTCAGCCATTCGGCCCTTCGAGTCTGCACCCCCATTCAATATGATCATGGCTGATCCCCAATCAAGGGGTATGAGGAAAAAACGGGAATATATTCCTGCTTTTTCCCCATACCCCTTGGTGCCTTTTGTTTCTAGAAATCTATCTCCCTCTTAAATATATTCAGTGACTTGGCCTCCACAGCCTTCTGTGGTAGAGAATTCCACAGGTTCACCACCCTCTGAGTGAAAAAAATTCTCTTCATCTCGGTCCTATATTTCCTACTCCGTGTCCTGAGACTGTGACCCCTTGTTCCAGACTTCCCAGCCAGGGGAAACATCCTCCCTGCATCCAGTCTATAGAAGTGAAAGTGGATAGATGAATGTGAAGCTCAAGCTCCGGCTCGCGTTCTATTTCTGTCCCATCCAGCGGGCCGGATTGAATGACCTGCCGGGCCAGATATGGCCCGCAGGCCATATTTTGCCCACCACTGCTGTAATTGGTCTTCATGCCCTCGGGTCGGGAGGGGAAATCGGAAAAAGTCCCAATTCCTCATCACTGCTCCTATAAAGTGCACATGGGGGAGGATTGTCTCCATCTACTTCAGCTCTATAACTCCACAAGATCTCGGTGCTCCTCCAATTCTAGCCTCTTGTGCACCCCTGATTTGTATTGCCCACCATTGGTGGCTGTGCCATTAGCTGCCTAGGCCTTAAGCTGTGGAATTCCCTCCCAAACCTCTTTGTCTCTCTACCTCTCTCTCTCCTCCTTTAAGAATATAAGAACATAAGAAGTAGGAGCAGGAGTAGGCCATTTGGCCCCTCGAGCCTGCTCCACCATTCAATAAGATCATGGCTAATCTGATCTTGGCCTCAACTCCACTTCCCTGCCCGCTCCCCATTTCCCTTGACTCCCTTATCATTCAAAACTCTGTCTCTCTCCGCCTTGAATATATTTAATGACCCAGCCTCCACAGCTCTCAGAGAATTCCAAAGATTCACAGCCCTCTGAGAGTAGAAATTCCTCCTCATTTCCATTTTAAATGGGTGACCCCTTATTCTGAAACTATGCCCCCTAGTTGTTTAAGATTGAATAACTAATGCCAGGAGAAGGCTCCAGGAACATCCCCAGCCTCAATGATGGAGGATCCCCAGCATGCCGAAGACAAGGCTGAACTGTTTGCAACCATCTTCAGCCAGAAGTGCCGAGTAGATGATGTATCTCAGCTTCTCCTGAGGTCCCCAGCATCACAGAAGCTAGTCTTCAGCCAATTCGATTCACTCCACATGATATCAAGAAACGGCTGAGCGCACTGTATACAGCAAAGGTGATGAACCCTGATATCATCCCGGCTATTGTGCTGAAGACTTGTGCTCCAGAACTAGCTGTGCCTCTAGCTAAACTGTTCCAGTACAGCTACAACACTGGCATCTACCCAACAATGTGGAAAACTGCTCAGGTATGGCCTGTCCACAAAAAACAAGACAAATCCAATCCGGCCAATTACTGCCCCATCAGTCTACACTCAATCATCAGCAAAGTGATGGAAGGTGTCATCGACAGTGCTATCAAGCAGTACTTACTCACCAATAATCTGCTCAATGATGCTCAGTTTGGGTTCCACCAGGACCATTTAGCTCAAGACCTTATTACAGCCTTCGTCCAAACATGATCAAAAGAGCTGAATTACAGAGATAAGGTGAGAGTGACGGCGCTTGACATCAAGGCAGCATTTGACCGAGTGTGGCATCAAGGAGCCCTAGTAAAACTAAAGTCAATGGGAATCAGGGGGAAAACTCTCCACTGGCTGGAATCATACCTAGCACAAAGGAAGATGGTTGCGGTTGTTGGAAGCCAATCATCACAGCCCCAGAACATCACTGCAGAAGTTCCTCAGGGCAGTGTCCTAGACCCAACCATCTTCAGCTGCTTCATCAATGATCTTCCCTCCATCATAAGGTCAGAAGTGGGGATGTTCACTGATGATTCTACAGTGTTTAGTTCCATTCGCAACTCCTCAGATAATGAAGCAGTCCATGCCCGCATGCAGCAAGACCTGGATAACATTCAGGCTTGGGCTGATAAGTGGCAAGTAACATTTGTGCCAGGTAATGACTTTGTCCCACATGCGAGAGTCTAGCCATCGTCCCTTGACATTCAATGGTATTACCATCGCCGAATCTCCCACCATCAACATCCTGTGGGTCACCATTGACCAGAAACTTAACTGGACCAGCCACATAAATAGTGTGGCTAGAAGAGCAGGTCAGAGGCTGGGTATTCTGCAGCAAGTGTCTCACCTCCTGACTCCCCAAAGCCTTTCCACCATCTCCAAGGCACAAGTCAGGAGTGTGATGGAATACTCTCCACTTCCCTGGATGCAACCTCTACCACTTAGAAGGACAAGGGCAGCTGGCGCATTGGAACACTATCACTTTGTAGTTCCACTCAAAGTTATACACCATCCTGACTTGGAAATATATCACCATTCTTTCCTCGTCACTGGGTCAAAATCTTGCAACTCCCTCCCTAACAGCACTGTGGAAAGTGGAGAGCAGCTCCAACAACACTCAAGAAGCTCGACACCATCCAGGACAAAGCAGCCCACTTGATTGGCACCCCATCCACCACCTTAAACATTCACTCCCTCCACCACCGGCGCACAGTGGCTACAGTGTGTATCATCTACAAGATGCACTACAGCAACTCGGCAAAGCTTCATCGACAGCACCTTCTAAACCTGCAACCTCTACCACTTAGAAGGACAAGGGCAGCTGGGGCATTGGAACACTATCACTTTGTGGTTCCCCTCGAAGTTATACACCATCCTGACTTGGAAATATATCACCATTCTTTCCTCGTCACTGGGTCAAAATCTTACAACTCCCTCCCTAACAGCACTGTGGGAGTATCTTCACCACACGATCTGCACTGGTTCAAGATGGCAGCTCACCACCACCTTCTGAAGGGCAATTAGGGATGGACAATAAATGCCGGCCTTGCCAACGATGCCCACATCTCAGGAACAAATTTTTTAAAAGATGTCATTAAAATCTACCTCTTTGACCAAACTTTTGGTCACCTGTTCTACTATCTCTTTATGTGGCTCGGTATTAAATTATATCTGATGACTATCCTGTGAAACGCCTTGGGATATTTCACTACATTAAAGAGTTCGAGGAGGCAGAGCGGCAGCATTGGAGAGGCCTATAAAAGCCTAACAGTCGTCGGGAGGCCAGCGGGAGTGCGAGGAGGTGGAGTGGCAGCATCAGAGAGGCCTATAAAAGGCCCAACGTCGTCGGGAGGCCAGTGGGAGTTTGAGGAGGCAGAGCGGCAGCGTTGAGGAGGAGCCAACCAGTGCAGCTGCAGCAGGGAGAGAAGGTAAAAAAGAAGTAGAAAGAAATCGAAGGGTAACGTCACAGCCAAGGGGGTAAGTGATTGGCTGGTGATTGGTGAGTAGTTTTTCTTTTCCTTATCAGTAGGTAAGCTTCAGCATTGTTGTTGCCAAATTAAGTTAATCTAAGGGTTAAGTCAAGGCAAGACAGCTCGCACACGTGTCATGCTCCTCCTGCGCTATGTGGGAAGTCGTCCCTGACGACGACATGTGCGGAAAGTGTATCCGGCTGCAGCACCTGACAGACCGCATTGCGGCATTGGAGCTGCGGGTGGATTTACTCTGGAGCATCCATGATGCTGAGGATGTCGTGAATAGCACGTTTACTGAGTTGGTCACATCACAGGTAAAGGGTACACAGCCAGATAGAGGATGGCTGACCAATAGGAAGAGCAGTGGAAGGAAGGTAGTGCAGGGGTCCCCTGCGGTCATCCCCCTGCAAAACAGATACACCGTTTGGGGTATTGTTGGGGGGGATGACTCATCAGGGGAGAGCAGAAGCAGCCAAATTCATGTCACCATGGCTGGTACTGCTGCACAGGAGGGCAGGAAAAAGAGTGGGAGAGCTATAGTGATAGGGGATTCAATTGTAAGGGGAATAGATAGATGTTTCAGCGGCCGCAATCGAGGCTCCAGGATGATATGTTGCCTCCCTGGTGCAAGGGTCAAGGATGTCTCGGAGCAGCTGCAGGACATTTTGAAGAGGGAGGGTGAACAGCCAGTTGTCGTGGTGCATATAGGTACCAATGATATAGGTAAAAAATGCGATGAGGTCCTACAAGACGAATTTAGGGAGCTAGGAGCTAAATTAAAAAGTAGGACCTCAAAAGTAGTATTCTCAGGATTGCTACCAGTGCCACGTGCTAGTCAGAGTAGGAATCGCAGGATAGCTCAGATGAATACGTGGCTTGAGGAGTGGTGCAGAAAGGAGGGATTCAAATTCCTGGTCTGCACCTGGGCATGATCGGAATCATTGTCCTAGGGGGAGTGTTTGCTAGTGCTTTTGGGGAGGTGTTAAACTAATATGGCAGGGGAATGGGAACCTATGCAGGGTGACAGAGGGAACTAGAATGGGGGCAGAAGCAAAAGATGGAAAGAAGAAAAGTAAAAGTGGAGGGCAGAGTAACCCAAGGCAAAAAGCAAAAAGGGCCACATTACAGCAAAATTTTAAAGGGGCAAAGTGTATTAAAAAGACAAGCCTGAAGGCTCTGTGCCTCAATTCAAGGAGTATTCGTAATAAGGTGGATGAATTAACTGCGCAGATAGCTGTTAATGGATATGATGTAATTGGCATCACGGAGACATGGCTCCAGGGTGACCAAGGCTGGGAACTCAACATCCAGCGGTATTCAACATTCAGGAAGGATAGTCAGAAAGGAAAAGGAGGTGGGGTGGCGTTGCTGATTAAATAGGAAATTAACGCAATAGTAAGGAAGGACATTAGCTTGGATGATGTGGAATCGGTATGGGTGGAGCTACGGAATACCAAAGGGCAGAAAACGCTGGTGGGAGTTGTGTACAGACCACCAAACAGTAGTAGTGGGGTCGGGGACAGAATCAAACAAGAAATAAGGGATGTGTGCAATAAAGGTACAGCAGTTATCATGGGTGACTTTAATCTACATATTGATTGGGCTAACCAAACTGGTAGCAATGCGGTGGAGGAGGATTTCCTGGAGTGTATTAGGGATGGCTTTCTAGACCAATATGTCGAGGAACCAACTAGAGAGCTGGCCATCCTAGACTGGGTGATGTGTAATGAGAAAGGACTAATTAGCAATCTTGTTGTGCGAGGACCCTTGGGGAAGAGTGACCATAATATGGTAGAATTCTTTATTAAGATGGAGAGTGACGCAGTTAATTCAGAAACTAAGGTCCTGAACTTAAGGAAATGTAACTTCGATGGTATGAGACATGAGTTAGCTCAAATAGACTGGCGAGTGATACTTAAAGAGTTGACAGTGGATAGACAATGGAAAACATTTAAAGATCACATGGATGAACAATTGTGCATCCCTGTCTGGAGTTAAAATAAAATGGGGAAGTTGGCTCAACTGTGGCTAACAAGGGAAATTAAGGATAGTGTTAAATCCAAGGAAGAGGTATATAAATTGGCCAGAAAAAGCAGCAAACCTGAGGACTGGGAGAAATTTATAGTTCAGCAGAGGAAGACAAAGGGTTTAATTAGGAAGGGGAAAATAGAGTACAAAAGGAAGTTTGCCAGGAACATAAAAACTGACTGCAAAAGCTTCTATAGATATGTGAAGAGAAAAAGATTAGTGAAGACAAACGTAGGTCCCTTGCAGTCAGACTCAGGTGAAATTATAATGGGGAACAAAGAAATGGCAGACCAATTGAACAAATACTTTGGTTCTGTCTTCACGAAGGAAGACACAAATAACCTTCGAGAAATACTAGGGGACCGAGGGTATAGTGAGAAGGAGGAACTGAAGGGAATCCTTATTAGGCGGGAAATTGTGTTAGGGAAATTGATGGGATTGAAGGCCGATAAATCCCCGTGGCCTGATAGTCTGCATCCCAGAGTACTTAAGGAAGTGGCCCTAGAAATAGTGGATGCATTGGTGATCATTTTCTAACAGCCTATCGACTCTGGATCAGTTCCATTGGACTGGAGGGTAGCTAATGTAACACCACTTTTTAAGAAAGGCGGGAGAGAGAAAACGGGTAATTATAGACCGGTTAGCCTGACATCAGTAGTGGGGAAAATTTTGGAATCAATTATTAAAGATGAAATAGCAGCGCCTTTGGAAAGCAGTGACAGGATTGATCCAAGTCAGCATGGATTTATGAAAGGGAAATCATGCTTGACAAATCTTCTAGAATTGTTTGAGGATGTAACTCGTAGAGTGGACAAGAGAGAACCAGTGGATGTGTTGTATTTGGACTTTCAAAAGGCTTTTGACAAGGTCCCACACAAAAGATTGGTATACAAAATTGAAACACATGGTATTGGGGGTAATGTACTGACGTGGATAGAGAACTCGTTGGCAGACAGGAAGCAGAGAGTTGGGATAAACGAGTCCTTTTCAGAATGGCAGGCAGTGACTAGTGGGGTGCTGCAGGGCTCAGTACTGGGACCCCAGCTATTTACAATATACATTAATGATTTAGATGAAGGAATTGAATGTAATATCTCCAAGTTTGCAGATGACACTAAGCTGGGTGGTGGTATGCTAAGAGGCTACAGGGTGACTTGGACAGGTTAGGTGAGTGGGCAAATGCATGGCAGATACAGTATAATGTGAATAAATGTGAGGTTATCCACTTTGGTGGCAAAAACACGAAGACAGAATATTATCTGAATGGTGGCAGATTAGGAAAAGGGGAGGTGCAACGAGACCTGGGTGTCATGGTACATCAGTCATTGAAAGTTGGCAAGCAGGTACAGCAGGCAGTGAAGAAGGCAAATGGTATGTTGGCCTTCATAGCTAGGGGATTTGAGTATAAGAGCAGGGAGGTCTTACTGCAGTTGTACAGGGCCTTGATGAGGCCTCACCTGGAATATTGTGTTCAGTTTCGGTCGCCTAATCTGAGGAAGGACATCCTTGCTATTGAGGGAATGCAGCGAAGGTTCACCAGACTGATTCCCGGGATAGCAGGACTGACATATGAGGCGAGATTGGATCGACTGGGCCTTTATTCACTAGAGTTTAGAAGAATGAGAGGGGGTCGCATAGAGGGGACTGGACAGGTTAGATGCAGGAAGAATGTTTCCAATGTTGGGGAAGTCCAGAACCAGGAGACATAGTCTAAGGATAAGGGGTAAGCCATTTAGGACTGAGATGAGGAGAAACTTCTTCACAGAGAGTTATTAACCTGTGGAATTCCCTACCGCAGAGAGTTGTTGATAATCATCATAGGCAGTCCCTCGGGATCGTGAAAAACTTGCTTCCACTCTTAGTATAAGTTCTTAGGTGGCTGTACAGTCCAATACGAGAACCACAGTTTCTGTCACAGGTGGGACGGATATTCATTGAGGGAAAGGGTGTTCAGGGAGCCTGGTTTGCCGCACACTCCTTCCGCTGCCTGCGTTTGATTTCTGTATGCTCTCGGCGACGATACGCGAGGAGCTCAGTGCCCTCCCGAATGCACTTCCTCCACTTAGGGCGGTCTATGGCCAAGGACTCCCAGGTGTCAGTGGGGATGTCGCACTTAATCAGCAAGGCTTTGAGGGTGTCCTTGTAATGTTTCCTCTGCTTGGCTTTGGCTCATTTGCCATGGACAAGTTCCGAGAAGAGCGCTTGCTTTGGGAGTCTCGTGTCTGGCATGCGAACAATGTGGCCTGCCCAGCGGAGCTGATCAAGTATGGTCAGTGCTTCAATGCTGGGGATGTTGGCCTGGACGAGGACGCTAATGTTTGTGCGTCTGCCCTTCCAGGGGACTTGCAGGATCTTGCGGAGACATCGCTGGTGGTATTTCTCCAGCGACTTGAGGTGTCTACTGTACATGGTCCACGTCTCTGAGCCATACAGGAGGGCGAGTATTACTACGACCCTGTAGACCATGAGCTTGGTGACAGTTTTGAGGGCCTGATCTTCAAACACTCTTTTCCTCAGGTGGCCGAAGGCTGCACTGGCGCGCTGGAAGCGATGTTGGATCTCATCATCAATGCCTGCTCTTGTTGATAGGAGGCTCCCGAGATAGGGGAAGTGGTCCACGTTGTCCAGGGCCACGTCGTGGATCTTGATGTTTGGGGGGCAGTGCTGTGTGGCGAGGACTAGCTGGTGTAGGACCTTTGTCTTACTAATGTTTAGCGTAAGGCCCATGCTTTCATACGCCTCGGTAAATACGTCGACTATGTCCTGGAGTTCAGCCTCTGTGTGTGCACAGACGCAGGTGTCGTCCGCATACTGTAGCTCAACGACAGAGGTTGGAGTGGTCTTGGACCTGGCCTGGAGATGGCGAAGGTTGAACAGGTTCCCACTGGTTCTGTAGTTTAGCTCCACTCCAGCAGGGAGCTTATCAACTGTGAGGTGGAGCATGGCAGTAAGGAAGATTGAGAAGAGGGTTGGGGCGATGACGCAGCCCTGCTTGACCCTGGTCCGGACATGAATTGGGTCTGGAAGGATCCATTGGTAAGGATCACTGCTTGCATGGTGTTGTGGAGCAAGCAGAGTATGGTGACGTACTTTTGGGGGCATCCGAAATGAGGAGGACGCTCTATAGACCCTCGTGGTTGACAGTGTCAAAGGCCTTTGTAAGGCCTAGTTTGATGAGAATGATCAGGAGATTCAAGAATAGACTGCAGACGCAGGGCATTTATGAGCCTTAAACAGCAACCCAACTCGGGAGCAGCAAAGCAGCATTACAGACGGCTAAAGCTTAAGATCCAAAAAAAACCCGGCACCTAAAGAATAGGTGGAGGATGGAGAAAGCACAGGAGATACAGCAGCTGGCCAACAACCATGACGTGCGAGGATTCTTCACCGTAGTCAAAGCCGCATATGGACCAAACTCCCAATGCCTCACCCCACTCCTGGCCAAGAACAGGGAAACACTCATTAAGGACACCGAGGCAATCAGGGCCCGCTGGAAGGAACACTTCGAAGATCTTCTCAACCGAGACTCTGCCTTTGATTCGAGTGTTCGCGACTCCATCTCGCAGCATGCTACCCACCACCACCTCAGTCAGACCCCAACACTGCATGAGGTAGAAAAGGCCATAAGACAGCTGAAAAACAGCAAGGCTATGGGAGCAGATGGAATCCCTGCTGAGGCACTGAAGTATGGCGGAGAGGCACTACTGGCACGAATACACAACCTCGTCTCTCTCATCTGGAGGGAGGAGAGCATGCCGGGAGATCTTAGAGATGCAGTGATCGTGACCATCTTTAAAAAAGGGGACAAATCTGACTGCAGCAACTACAGAGAAATCTCCCTGCTATCAAACACTGGGAAAGTCGTTGCTAGAGTCCTCCTCAATAGTCTTCTCCCCGTGGCTGAGGAGCTCCTCCCAGAGTCGCAGTGTGGATTTCGTCCCCTCCAGGGCACAACGGACATGATTTTCACAGCACGCTAGCTGCAGGAAAAATGCAGGGAACAGCGCCAGCCCTTATACATGGCCTTCTGCGAGTTGTTGATGCCAGTTCATTGGATATATTCAAGAGGGAGTTAGATATGGCCCTTAGGGCTAGGGGGATCAAGGGATATGGAAGAAAGCAGGAAAGGGGTACTGAGGTGAATGATCAGCCATGATCTTATTGAATGGTGGTGCAGGCTCGAAGGGCCGAATGGCCTACTCCGGCACCTATTTTCTATGTTTCTATGTTTCTAAAGGCGTTATATAAATGCAACTTGTTGAGGTTGTCTCAGCTGAGGTGATGCAGTAACCTGCTAACATTCAACGCCTGGGCTCACACTCGACGAGAATGTCCATTTGCATGAAGTATTACAGGGTTGCGCCTGGAATTACTCTTGCTTTGAGAGAGGAACAGGCAAATACTGAAATGTAACAGTTAGATCCTTTGTGCTTTTTATATGATCTGCACGATGTCAATTAAAATCGAAGGCTATGATACCACTTAGAAGCTTACACCGTTGGACTTTCATAGTGTTGTTGGCCCCTACACTCAGCTGATGTGTACAATTCTAGCAAGTTGGTTTGACCTAGTAAAAATTCAACAACTCTATTTAATTGAAGGAAAGACAATGCATGTCTAACATTCACAAATTATATACGGTTGGAGTTTAAGTATAACTAGTCTCATGTGTAATTTAAACAATTGACTAAAATAAGAAAATAAAATGAGATTTTGAGCCCCTCTCCCAATGGCTTGGTCAGTAAATATACCAACTGGCAGGGTCCTGAGCCATGGCCAGCAGAAGATCATTGGTTCAGTCCTTGCACTCAGTTGGCTGATCTCAGCCAGGGGGAGCAGTTCAGGTGTTAGTATTAGCCTCAGTTTGCCTGGCCTGGGAAGGATCAGCTGGGATTATTAACCAGGGTCCCGCATTGGAAAGTGTATGGAGATAAGATGAGGACAGACTCAAGTTTGCAGGTAATGCCTACCACAGTGAATTAGTCTACTGAATAGCAGCCACTTGAGGAGAGGTACTGGCGAGCAATCAGAAACTAAGAACTTTCTGTACCTTTAGGAGAGGAGTTGAGAACAGATCCAGAAGCAGAAACAAAATGTAATGCCGCAATTACTTTGCAAACTGAACCCATTGACTTGAAGAAGCCTTTTTTAAACGAGGGACATATTTAAACAATGAACAACCCAGAGCAACGCACTTTATAAAATGGGCTCTCAACAGCCACAGTTTAGAAACGAAAGTTCATATATCAGGCAAGATGTAGGTTGCAAAGTATCTGTTATGTATGCAATAATTCAATAGACTGAATACTGTAAACTAACACAGGTACAAACCTGGCTCTACTTTATTAGGGCCCAAAGTGATTAATTACAAGATGGCTGGCCTTTTATACCTGGCCTGCATACATGTGCGCACAGACCAATGACCTCCGACAGTGGCGCTACCTGGTGGCAAGTAAACCCAAGCATACATACATGACAGTATCCGAGACTGAGGTTTGAATTAAGATATTTGAGTGAGAATTTACCCGTTCCTTTTAACATAGAAACATAGAAACATAGAAAATAGGTGCAGGAGTAGGCCATTCGGCCCTTCTAGCCTGCACCGCCATTCAATGAGTTCATGGCTGAACATGTAACTTCAGTACCCCATTCCTGCTTTCTCACCATACCCCTTGATTCCCCTAGTAGTAAGGACTTCATCTAACTCCTTTTTGAATATATTTAGTGAATTGGCCTCAACAACTTTCTGTGGTAGAGAATTCCACAGGTTCACCACTCTCTGGGTGAAGAAATTCCTCCTCATCTCGGTCCTAAATGGCTTCCCCCTTATCCTTAGACTGTGTCCCCTGGTTCTGGACTTCCCCAACATTGGGAACATTCTTCCTGCATCTAACCTGTCTAACCCCGTCAGAATTTTAAACGTTTCTATGAGGTCCCCTCTCATTCTTCTGAACTCCAGTGAATACAAGCCCAGTTGATCCAGTCTTTCTTGATAGGTCAGTCCCGCCATCCCGGGAATCAGTCTGGTGAACCTTCGCTGCACTCCCTCAATAGCAAGAATGTCCTTCCTCAGGTTAGGAGACCAAAACTGTACACAATACTCCAGGTGTGGCCTCACCAAGGCCCTGTATAATTGTAGCAACACCTCCCTGCCCTTGTACTCAAATCCCCTCGCTATGAAGGCCAACATGCCATTTGCTTTCTTAACCGCCTGCTGTACCTGCATGCCAATCTTCAATGACTGATGTACCATGACACCCAGGTCTCTTTGCACCTGCCCTTTTCCTAATCTGTCACCATTCAGATAATAGTCTGTCTCTCTGTTTTTACCACCAAAGTGGATAACCTCACATTTATCCACATTATACTTCATCTGCCATGCATTTGCCCACTCACCTAACCTATCCAAGTCGCTCTGCAGCCTCATAGAATCCTCCTTGCAGCTCACACTGCCACCCAACTTAGTGTCATCCGCAAATTTGGAGATACTACATTTAATCCCCTCGTCTAAATCATTAATGTACAGTGTAAACAGCTGGGGCCCCAGCACAGAACCTTGCGGTACCCCACTAGTCACTGCCTGCCATTCTGAAAAGTCCCCATTTACTCCTACTCTTTGCTTCCTGTCTGACAACCAGTTCTCAATCCATGTCAGCACACTACCCCCAATCCCATGTGCTTTAACTTTGCACATTAATCTCTTGTGTGGGACCTTGTCGAAAGCCTTCTGAAAGTCCAAATATACCACATCAACTGGTTCTCCCTTGTCCACTCTACTGGAAACATCCTCAAAAAATTCCAGAAGATTTGTCAAGCATGATTTCCCTTTCACAAATCCATGCTGACTTGGACCTATCATATTACCTCTTTCCAAATGCACTGCGATGACATCCTTAATAATTGATTCCATCATTTTACCCACTACCGATGTCAGGCTGACCGGTCTGTAATTCCCTGTTTTCTCTCTCCCTCCTTTTTTAAAAAGTGGGGTTACATTGGCTACCCTCCACTCCATAGGAACTGATCCAGAGTCAATGGAATGTTGGAAAATGACTGTCAATGCATCCATTATTTCCAAGGCCACCTCCTTAAGTACTCTGGGATGCAGTCCATCAGGCCCTGGGGATTTATCGGCCTTCAATCCCATCAATTTCCCCAACACAATTTCCCGACTAATAAGGATTTCCCTCAGTTCCTCCTCCTTACTAGACCCTCCGACCCCTTTTATATCCGGAAGGTTGTTTGTGTCCTCCTCAGTGAATACCAAACCAAAGTACTTGTTCAATTGGTCCGCCATTTCTTTGTTCCCCGTTTTGACTTCCCCTGATTCTGACTGCAGGGGACCTACGTTTGTCTTTACTAACCTTTTTCTCTTTACATATCTATAGAAAGTTTTGCAATCCGTCTTAATGTTCCCTGCAAGCTTCTTCTCGTACTCCATTTTCCCTGCCCTAATCAAACCCTTTGTCCTCCTCTGCTGAGTTCTAAATTTCTCCCAGTCCCCGGGTTCTCTGCTATTTCTGGCCAATTTGTATGCCACTTCCTTGGCTTTAATGCTATCCCTGATTTCCCTTGATAGCCACGGTTGAGCCACCTTCCCCTTTTTATTTTTACGACAGACAGGACTATGGTAGAATATCTACACTGAGAAAATTCAGAGCGAAAGCAAACTACTGCAGTTGCTGGAAACAGGATCTTAATGATCTGACAAAAAACAACAAAGGGGACTATAAATTCTGGAAATTGTAAACAGAAAGCAGAAAGTATTGGAAACATGCGGAGGACCCCAGTAAAATGGCAATGGTCAGGGACTGAGCGGGAACAGAATCAGTAAGCAGAGCACTGTGATTGTAACGCCACTACACTTAGGGCAAGTTTAAAAATCCCCTACCCCCATCCACCCAATATTTTAGGAAGAAGCCCTTCATCAGAATTGCAAGAAATTACAGATGAACAGCACTTAAAAGAAGCAGAAGAAGGGAAGGGTTGGATGGTGGGAAGAGGTCACGCACAGGAGAAGAAACAGAAAGGATTTTTACAGGTAATTCTATTCTTTCCCCTCAGGTGTCTGCTTTTCCCTTTCCCCTGCCCTTTGTTCTCTTCCTTTTTACATTCGCCTGAAATTTCTTAAAGGTCAGAGGAAGCGTCTGCACCTGTAACATGAACACATCTGTTCTCACCACAAGACAATGACTAACCTGATGAGTGTTTCCAACATGATCTGATCCTAATTATCTGATTTTGTTTCGAGTACAGCATGAAGATTCCTAAGTAAAAGACATCTCAGTCGTGGAGAAAATCAAAGGGCAAAAGTGACTTCCATTTCATCCTTGGTACCATCCCATCAGTCGTTGGGGGCAATTTTACCGGTGAGCGGGATCAGTGTGTGGTTGGGGGGGGGGCAGACGCGAGGCACAGAGCGATTTTCGCTCTCGGGGCTTCATTTCAATCTTGGTGCTCAGACTTCCACCGAGCTACCTGGCCGGCGGGTGGGATCGAGATTTCGGGCCGCAGAAGGTGGTATGGTAGGTGGGCGTGTGTAGGGGTAGGTGGGCATGTGTGGGGGTGGGGGGTGTGTGTGTGGGGGGGTGCGTGTGTAGTGGGGAGTGTGTGTGAGGTAGGTGGGTGTGTGTGGGGGGGGTGTGGGGGGGTAGGTGGGCGTGTGTGGGGAGGTAGTGTGTGTGGGGATAAGTGGGCCTGTGTGTGGGGGTATGTGTGTGGGGGGGTGTGTGGGTGGGCTGTGTGGGGAGCTGGGTGTGGGCGTGTTTGTGGGGGGGGCTGTGGGGGTGTGTATGGTGGGGTGTGGGGGTGTGTGTGCCTTGGGGATGGGTGTGGAGGGGTATGTGGGGGTGTGTGTGTGTGGGGTGTGTGTGTCGGGGGGGGTTGTGTGTGGGGTGGGATGTGTGGGGGGCTGGACGTGTGGGGGGGTGGTTGGGTGTGTGTGGGGGGGTAGGTGGGCATGTGTGGGGGGTGTTGGGAGGGTAGGTGAGTGTGTGTGGGGGGGGCTGTGGGGGGGTTAAGTGGGCATGTGTGTGTGGGGGCGTGTGTGTGGGGGTGTGTATGTGGGGGGTTTGTGTGGGGCTGTGTGTTGGGGGGGGGTTTGTGGGGGGGTTAAGTGGGTGTGTGTGTGTGGGGGGAGTAGGGGGGGCATGTGGAGGGAGGGGGTAGTCCGGAGGGAATCATGATCGGGAGAGTGGCTCAATGTTTTCTCATGAGGCCTAGAGGAGCATTCCTGCTCCCCTGGCTCACAAGGAAACCTCAATTTAAAGTTAGCTTTCCTGGTCTCTTCTGGATCCATTTCCCGACAGGTGTGACTTGCCGTGCAAGCTTGGGGTTAAAATTGCAGTCGGGCCCTGGATCGGATTGGCAGGCCAGCAGTTCAGTCTTCCACTCTATTTTAATGCTCCTCACCACCACCACCTGGTTTCCACAGAGATATTAAAATCCGCCCCCCCATTCTGTCTTTCTCTGTGTCTCTCCTGATTTCTTATCTTGTTTATGCCTATGCCTCAGATTGGTACTTGTGGGTGTGTCTGTACTCACAGCCTCTGACCAAATATTAACAATAGGCCATTATTACGATGTTAGCAGGCCTATCTCCCTCATTTCTCTGAGCTCTCATGTAGGAAATTCCCATCTGCTTCATATAAACACCTGATAGAAACTGCTTCCTGTTTCCAGCTGTCAATCAAACTCAGTTAGCATTGGACGAGTAATTTAATGCTTTTCCAAAAAGTCTGGTTGATTTAGGGCTGGTCTTGATATCAATCCAGGAGGTGGCTACAGTACAGTTAGAATTAGATGAATTTGATCTAAAATTTAAAATGGAGAGCTATTTTAACCGTACTCGCTCAGCGGAAACCTGGCGGATGGACAATTAAAATCACCCTGGCTCTTAGCTGTCTGAAAGCCGCCATGATCGCAACATCTGCAATTTTAACCTGCTCTCCTGAGCAGGCAGCAAGGACACAGCCCAGAGCCAACAGGGTCCTTCTTTACATAAGCATATTGCAGCCTGATGACATCACTAAGACTCGACTATAATTTTAACTCAGGCCTGAGCGGGCAATCCACCTGGAGTTAAAATCGGGGCCTCAATCAAAGAGAGGAAGTTGAGAGCAGAAAGCGATGTTTTCTGAAGGTTGGTTTAGAACTGTGTTATGTTTGGTAACATCTAATGAAGTCGTGTGATATCTTGTGAGACAGGATCTGGGACTGCCTCAAGGTATCAACATTGTATTTGATGTTATGCAGATATATCCTTGTCCGTTTAAATAAAACAGTTTGTTAAAGTGAAGTTTCCATGTCAATAACATGTACTGTCTTTTCCAAGCACACAGCTTCATTTAATCATGAACTAATTTGTAAAAATTTTGCATTGCTCACAAAATCCTAAAACTGCCCCATGATCTGACTAAATGCTTCTTAATTCCAACGGTCTTATTGATGACAATTGGTTAATATACAGCATAATATATCTTACAGAATAGTAACCAATCGTCCCTTTTACAAAAAGGAGCCAGTCACCCCTACTTGAAACATGTATTGTATCGGACTGGTTGAGCACAGAAGGGATCCCCTCGGCTTATTTTGGTCATGTCTACAGCTTAGTAATTAGTGATTTACTATTTGTCGCTGACTGCATTAGACTTGCAATAATACTTTCACTTAGATGGTGCTTTTCAGCTTGATATGTCTCAATGCCCTTTCTTTAATCAACCTTTTTTTTGGAGTGCACTTAATTATAATTATAATTATAATAATAATATTATGTACAACCTGAGCCATCAAACCTTCCTCGTAAACAGTTTGACAACCATCAACTGCCTCAGAACTGGTCGTGGTCGATGCTGCCACCTTCTCCACAGGTGGAAGATTAAAGCATCCCCTTCATGCGACTGTGGAGCTCCTAATCAGACCCCAGAGCACATCATCAAACACTGCCCTCAGAGGAAATTCACAGGCAGCCTACAAGATATCCCCTCAGTTGAACCAGAAATTTTGGCCTGGATATCTGACTTGGATATTGAAATTTAATTTGGTTTTATTCTTCTACAACCTACGAAAGAGGAAGATTGTTATGTAGGCAAATGTTAATAGTGCAGAATGAGAGTTGGCGGTAGACTGTGAATGTAGTTCCAATATCAAAATCACAATTTTTCAACGAGGACTAAATGCACTAAAGCCCCACTGTGATCATTTCAACCTCAAATATGTTATTACTCTCATTAAATTAACTGTTTACCTTGAGTGACCTGGTGATTGTACTGGGTTACTAGGGACATATAATTTGGGAATGTTTTCCCAGTGTTTGCAGGGATTAGGAAGAAATAAACATATTTTAATATTAATTCAAACAGACGTGTGTGTGTGTGTGCTCGCACCACAAACTATACTTTCAGTCTTAGGTTAACTTTGCAAAAGGACCAGGCTTTATTGCCAAAAAAGGAAATGAACAGCTTAATGTTTTCTTGGAAAAGCTAAGCACTTAAACATCTGGATTTTATCCTTGTCTTGATGTTGGTCACAGATAAACACAGGCTAACTTCTGATTTATGTAAGAAAGCAATGATGTAATGGATATCCCAATAGACAGTGCATACTCTGAACTAGGCTGTGGTTCAATGGAGAGAACATAAATTGGGCCCAAGGGCATTGCTGCATATGTTCCTTTTTGCTGCTGTGCTTTCAATGAATGTAAGGATGAAAGCTAGTGCAGGAATGTTGCTCTGATAATCTCAGCAGTTATTTACTTGGGATCTAACTTGATTCCCTTTATTCTCTATGGGGGAGGAGCAGCATGTGAAAAATAGCAACAGGCTGATGTGGGGCCTAATGGCTCATGCATTGGAGACATGAAGTATGTTAGTCGCCTCGACATCATGAGTGTCTATACATCTGAAGTTGACTTCGTTTTTAGGGAGGGGGAGGTTTGTGTGCATCAAGGAAAAGACTTTACATGCGATGTGAGCAAAACAGTCTCTGACTTTTGTCACCCAAGGTGAGCATTTCAAAATAAGTTGCCTTACCCTTTAATGAGCAAGAAAAACTTTGCTGACCCTTTTATCAGATGATGAAGTGAATTGGATGGACTTTATATCAGTATGAGTTGTACATGGCTGTCAAAGGACCTGCCTTGATGGGTTGAAAGACTTTTGCTCTTTCTATGCTTTCTTATGTTCTTACGACACAGTATAGGCCAGACACAGAAAATAATTCCCTCCTTATTTCTCCAACTCCGTAACAGAATAATGTTTTAGATAGAAGACCACTGATCCTGCCTTACCTCTCATTATGGTTTTTTATTTTGATTCTTGAACTAATAACCCTGTACACAAAAAACCTAGGCTGACACCCCAGTGCAGTGCTGAGGGAACACTGCACTGTCGGAGGTGCCGTCTTTCGGATGAGACGTTAAACCGAGGCCCTCTCAGGTGGACGTAAAAGATTCCATGGCACTGTTTCGAAGAAGAGCAAGGGAGTTATCCCTGGTGTCCTGGCCAATATTTATCCCTCAATCAATAAAGCAAAAAAAAAAACTGATTATCTGGTCATTATCACATTGCTGTCTGTGGGAGCTTGCTTGTGTGCAAATTGGCTGCTGCGTTTCCCACATTACACCAGTGACTACACTCCAAAAGTACTTCATTGGCTATAAAGCACTTTGAGACATCCGATGGCCATGAAAGGCGCTATATAAATGCAAGTTTTTCTTTCTTTGCATAAGAAAAGAGCTTGAATTTATACATCACCCTTCATATCTTCATAGCACTTCACAGCCAATGCATTATTTATGAAGTGTAGTTACACAGGCAAACATGGCAGCGAATATGCTCACAGTCAGATGCCACAAACAGCATATGCGATAAATGACCAGAAAATCTGTTTTTAGTGGTTTTGGCTGAGGGATAAGTGTTGGCCAGAATACCAGAACAACTCCCTTTCTATTCTTCAAATAGTGCCACGGGATGTTTGGCGGCCTCCTGAACAGGCAAATAAGGGTGTCAGTTTAAAACCTCTTCTGAAAGGTGGAACATCTGATAATATTGCTCGGAAGGTAACTTGTTCACATCCTGGGCTAAGGTTTGAGCCAATGGTATTTTAACTCAAGAGGCAAGTGCTGCCAATCGACTGAATCCGCCACTTCATCCCATTTACTAACAGGAACCTGCTGAAGATATCTGTTTGAACTTTGCCTGTGGGCCCTGGAGGAGCACGACCGCTCTTTCCGGTATCACTAAGAGAAGTTTTTTAAACTTTCCGCAAAGGGCCTCACTGGCTTCCCGATAGCTTTACCTGGTGTGGCAGGCGCAGTGGGTGCCCTGCTCAGGAGCAGGTTAAAATTCCATCATGGTCCCATGTACCTCAGGGAATGCTGACTTGTATTTATTAATGAGGCTTCTGCTGGAGTCTGTGTAAGGGCCTTATTTGCTGCCAAAACCAACAATGTTAAAGTCAGGAACCCATGGGAATGGAGCAGGAAATTAGCCCTCTCTTTGAGAGCTTGGAGGAGGGGTTGGGAGGAGATGGGAGAAAGCAGCCAGAGTTCCTGCTCATAATGGCTACCCAGTGACACTGACTGGAAATTACTTGTGTGGACATCAGCCGATGATCGAATTGGGCTCAAGCATGCTACCGCCTGAAGTCAAATAGTCTGTCAAGACTCACGATCAAGACTTGCAGCTGTAGAATGGAGACTCAGACAAGGTTCCATCAGGTGAGCAAAGCACATAGAAACATAGAAAATAGGTGCAAGAGTAAGCCATTCGGCCCTTCGAGCCTGCACCACCATTCAATATGATCATGGCTGATCATGCAACTTTAGTACCCCTTTCATGCTTTCTCTCCATACCCCTTGAACCCTTTAGCTGTAAGGGCCACATTTAACTCTCTTTTGAATATATCTAACGAACTGGCCTCAACAACTTTCTGTGGTAGAGACTTCCTCAGGTTCACAATTCTCTGAGTGAAGAGGTTTCTCCTCATCTCGGTCCTAAATGGCTTACCCCTTATCCTTAGACTGTGACCCCTGGGTCTGGACTTCCCCAACATCAGGAACATTCTTCCTGCATCTAACCTGTCCAATCCCGTCAGAATTTTATATGTTTCTATGAGATCCCCTCTCATTCTTTTAAATTCCAGTGAATATAAGCTTAGTCATTCCAGTCTTTCTTCATATGTCAGTCCTGCCATCCCGGGAATCAGTCTGGTGAACCTTCGCTGCACTCCCTCAATAGCAAGAATGTCCTTCCTCAGATTAGGAGACCAAAACTGTACACAATATTCAAGGTGTGGCCTCACCAAGGCTATGTACAACTGCAATAAGACCTCCCTGCTCCTATACTCAAATCCTCTCGCTATGAAGGCCAACATGCTATTTGCCTTCTTCACCGCCTGCTATACCTGCATGCCAACTTTCAATGACACCCAGGTCTCATTGCACCTCCCCTTTTAATAATCTGTCACCATTCAGATAATAGTCTGTGTCTCTGTTTTTACCACCAAAGTGGATAACCTCACATTTATCTACATTACACTGCATCTGCCATGAATTTGCCCACTCACCTAACCTGTCCAAGTCACCCTGCAGCCTCTTAGCATCCTCCTCACAGCTCACACTGCCACCCAGCTTGGTGTCATCTGCAAACTTGGAGATATTACATTCAATTCCTTCGTCTAAATCATTAATGTATATTGTAAAGAGCTGGGGTCCCAGCACTGAATCTTGCGGTACCCCACTAGTCACTGCCTGCCATTCTGAAAAGTACCCGTTTATTCCTACTCTTTGCTTCCTGTCTGCCAACCAGTTCTCTATCCACGTCAATACATTACCCCCAAAACCATGTGCTTTAATTTTGCACGCTAATCTCTTGTGTGGGACCTTGTCAAAAGCCTTTTGAAAGTCCAAATACAACACATCCACTGGTTCTCCCTTGTCCATCTACTAGTTACATCCTCAAAACATTTTAGAAGATTTGTCAAGCATGATTTACCTTTCATAAATCCATGCTGACTTGGACTGATCCTGTCACTGCTTTCCAAATGCGCTGCTATTACATGTTTAATAATTGATTCCAACATTTTTCCCACTACCGATGTCAGGCCAACCGGTCTATAATTCCCTGTTTTCTCTCTCCCTCCTTTTTTAAAAAGTGGGGTTACATTAGCAACCCTCCAATCCATAGGAACTGATCCAGAGTCAATAGACTGTTGGAAAATGATCACCAATGCATCCACTATTTCTAAGGCCACTTCCTTAAGTACTCTGGGATGCAGACTATCAGGCCCCGGGGATTTATCGGCTTTCAATCCCATCAATTTCCCTAACACAATTTCCTGACTAATAAGGATATCCTTCAGTTCCTCCTCACTAGACCCTCAGTCCCATAATATTTCCGGAAGATTATTTGTGTCTTCCTTAGTGAAGACAGAACCAAAGTATTTGTTCAATTGGTCTGCCATTTCTTTGTTCCCCATTATAAATTCACCTGATTCTGACTGCAAGGGACCTACATTTGTCTTCACTCATCGTTTTCTCTTCACATATCTATAGAAGAATTTGCAGTCAGTTTTTATGTTCCCTGCAAGCTTACTCTCATACTCTATTTTCCCCCTCCTAATTAAACACTTTGTCCTCTGTTGAATTCTAAATTTCTCTCAGTCATCAGGTTTGCTACTTTTTTTGGCCAAGTTATAAACCTCTTCCTTGGATTTAACACTATCCCTAATTTCCCTTGTTAGCCACGGTTGAGCCACCTTCCCCGTTTTATTTTTATGCCAGACAGGAATGTACAATTGTTGAAGTTCATACAAGTGATCTTTAAATGTCTGCCATTGCCTATCCACCGTCAGCCCGTTAAGTAACATTCGCCAGTCTATCCTAGCCAATTCTCATCTCATACCATCGAAGTTACCTTTCTTTAAGTTCAGGACCCTAGTCTCTGAATTAACTGTGTCACTCTCCATCTTAATGAAGAATTCTACTATATTATGGTTACTCTTCCCAAGGTGCCTCGCACGACCAGATTGCTAATTAATCCTCTCTCATTACCAAGTCGAGGATGGCCAGCTCTCTAGTTGGTTCCTCGACATATTGGTCTGGAAAATCATCCCTTATACACGGCAGGAAATCCTCCTCCACTGTATTGCTACCAGTTTGGTTAGCCTAATCTATATGCAGATTAAAGTCACCCATGATAACTGCTGTACCTTTATTGCATGCATCCTTAATTTCCTGTTTGATGCCATCCCCAACCTCACTACTACTATTTGGTGGTCTATACACAACTCCCACTCACATTTTCTGCCCTTTGGTGTTCCGCAGCTCTACCCATACAGATTCCACATCATCCACGGTCATGTCCTTCCTTACTATTGCGTTAATCTCCTCTTTAACCAGCAACGCTTCCCCACATCCTTTTCCTTTTGGTCTATCCTTCCTGAATTTTGAATACCCCTGGATGTTGAGTTCCCAGCTTTGGTCACCCTGGAGCCATGTCTCCGTGATGCCAATTACATCATATCCGTTAACAGTTATCTGCGCAGTTAATTCATCCACCTTATTACGAATGCTCCTCGCATTGAAACACAGAGCCTTCAGGCTTGTTTTTTTTAACACTCTTTGACCTTTTAGAATTATGTCGTAATGTGGCTCTTTTTGCTTTCTGCCTTTGACTTCTCTGCCCTCCACTTTTCGTTATCTCCTTTCTACCTTTTGCTTCTGCCCCCATTTTACTTCCTTCTGTCTCCCTGCATAGATTCCCATCCCCCTACCATATTAGTTTAAGCCCTCTCCATGGAACCAAACCCGAGCATTGGGGCTGGATTAATCATGTGGCGGATGGGGCTGCAGCCCCAGGCCCACCAAATACATGTAGCAAAAAATATATATAGCCTCCCAAATAAGCTGAATAGAATAGACAATAAGAGAGGAAATGCAGGACCGATGAAAATAGATTCTGTTTATACTTATATACAGAAGTACCTATAGACACTAATGTACCTATATACAAAACACAATATGTACTAGCCTGTTTTATTTCACATGTTAGTGAGAGAAATTTCCAAAAATGTATAGGAATCTAGTATTGCAATGTTACCAGAACCAGAATATATACCTACCTTATACAGAATATATGCTTTCATTGTTGAATATACTAACCTATGTTTTCATACTCAGAATCAGATTCATATACATAATGTAATGAACATGAACAAACATAACTATAGGCCCATTTGGATCAATCTGCCCCAGGCCATCAGGCCCTTAATCCAGCCCTGCCTAGCATGGGTCAGTCTGTCAAGAGAGAAGGGGAGAAAATTGCAGGGAGGGAGAACCACTCCAAAAATTCACACATTGGCATTATTGGGAGATATGATGCGTGGTTTGCATACCGTAAAGTTGTGTTGATGCCTCACGTTGATGTAATTTTCACATTGTCATGAGAGCCATAAAAGCTAGCCATTTATCTGGCAAAACAATTTGATGCATCCTCTTCAAAAGAATTGCAGTTCCATATAAATCTGGAGGATACTGTAAATATTGCTCAGCACTTGATGAGTAAGGGTTTGTAACTTGACCTGTGACTGGAACTCTGACTGACAGGAAGAAATTAATCATTGGGCCCAAAATTGGCCAGGACTTGCTCTGTTTTTTTTGGAGCAACTTGATTTTTCTGGAGTATCTTAAAAATCCCCATTTTCCACATTCAATTTGTGCCAGTGTAAGAGAGTTAGTTAGGATTTTTTTTGTTTAGTTTAGTTTTTTTAAAAAGGGAGCGTTACCAGCCATCTATGCCAGTTTTGGCCATTTAAGCCACTTTGGACAGTTAATACTTGCTCCAAACTAACTTAGGCCAACGTATGTGGCCACTTGTAGACGCACAGAAAACCCTTGCGGAGAGTTAAGAAATCAGCACAGGTAGCCAGAGACAGCGGGGGGGGGGGGGAGGGGGACAGGAAGGGAAGCGGAGAGGACCTTGCAAAGTACTAAACACCTTCACAACAACATTCAAGAAGCATAAAAACCATCAATAACAAATAAAAAATAAAACTTAAGTCCAACCTTCCTAACTCAGCCCGGGAAGTCAATGGGCCGGCCGGCATGAGAGGCCACTCGGCCAGGGATAGGTGCGGGTGGGACGACCGGGCGGGAGAACACAGGGAACTGACTCTCTCTCTGACTGACTCTCTCTGACTCTCTCTCTATTCCAGCGATCTGACTCTCTCTGACTATTCCAGCAGCCAGCCCGGTGCGCGTCATGAGGCCACTCAGCTGGGAATAGGGGCGGAACACATCGGGTCCCATGCTGCAGCACGGCTGGGGGCAGGAACTACTGCGCATGCGCAAAACCTCCAGTGCGCATGCGTTGTGCTGCCGGCACTGTTTTTCGCACAGGGCCCTAGCTCCGCTCCCTAATGGACAGACCACGCCATGCCAAGCCATGGGAGAGGCCACAGAGCAGCCAGAATCCGGGGAGATCTTTTCGGCGGCGTTTTCACCCTAGGAAGTTGGCGCATCTCCGGTGAGTGCGCCGAAAAAAATGGGTGGGCCAAATTTGGGCCCATTAAAACAGAAACATCTTTATTATCACAAAAGCAAAATGCTGTGGAGGCTAGAATCTGAAATAAAAACAGAAAATGCTGGAAATCACAGCAGGTCAGGCAGCATCTGTGGAGAGAAACAGAATTAACATTTCAGGTCTGTGACCCTTCGTCAGAACTCATCTTTATTATCCATGGATTGAATACAGCAGGAAAAAAGAAAGAAAGACTTACATTTATATAGCGCCTTTCGAGGTGCCAGTCTGCCCCTGTGTTATTTTTTAAATGTCCTCACAAGAAAGAAGTTTTGAATTATTTTCTTCCCTTTCTCGTTTGTTTATCTTTTCTACCCCTTTTTTTAGGACCTCTCTCGTGCTGTGCATTATTTCTTGACCAATAAGATTTACTGAGCAACACATATCCAGTACTGTTTCTAACATCTTCCTAAGTCAGCCCTTCTCTTCTGACATTCCTTCCATGCCCATGTCAATTTGGCTCATTTGCTATCACTCTTGGCCCTGAGTAAATTGCCGTAATTCCCACCCCAGGACTTGAGCATATGAGCTACGCTGACAGTTTAGTACATCACTGAGGGAGTTCTGCATTGTGAGAGGTGCTGTTAGATGCGATGTTAAACCGAGGGTCTGTCTGCTGTTCCAGTGGCTCAGATCGAACATTAAAGATCTCAAAGACACTATTGGAAGAATAGCAGGGAAGAATGGCATCCTAGTGTCCTGGCAGACATTCCTCCCTCAACCGACATCACCAAATGTAGAATAATTGTTTATCCATCTCATCACTGTTTGCGGGATTTGGTTTTGTGCAAAATGGCTGTAATGAGGAAACGCATAATAGTGACTACCCTTCAAAGTAGTTCACTGTATATGGAGTACAGTCACATATTTGTGAAAGACTCGATAAGCTACTTTATAAATGCAAACTATTTCTTGAGTAAACATGTTATTTCTTCTTGGTATATAATCAGCTAAGATCAGGAAATCGCCCTATGTAAAAATTGTAGGCCCGATCTATCATTTGGTGGTACATCCCTCCCTGTCACTTGTGACGATACCACGTACGTGTGCCCCAGTTCCTAACATCTCCAGATGTCAGGCTTTTCACCTCCCCAGGTTTCTGCTCCAGGTACCTTGCCATGCTGTTTCATTTCCTGATGATGGAATTACTCGAGTCTCGGCTCGTTTCTCAGTCTTTTCCAGCCACGATTACATTTGTTAGCCATAAACTTGTCAGTAATCTGAAACCCTGGAAGTCATGGCATGACATCAGGAAAACACATCAATATCCATGCCAAACAATCAACGGATACAGAGCAATGTATTTTGGAGATTGCCTGTTGAATTCTCCACAAAGTGTTTTGTATGTTAAAGTTATTGTGTTTCATAAATATAAATACTCCATTTTAACCTATTCATGTCCAAAGCAGAGAAAAGTTGTTGCAAATTCTTATTGATAGTGAGAAAAGTGACACATGCTAAATAGACTGGATAAAACTATCAGACCATAAACTGACCATATATTTTCACATGGCAGTGTTGATGATTCTGCCATTCCCATTTACACCTCATTTTTTGTTTCTTTACTTGTCCTATTACCATCTCCTTTTGCCTCACACCACCATACCTTTCGTCATTTAATCTCTCCTGCCTTCCACCCTATCACAGACCCACCTTTCCCTGTCCCTGCACTTGCTTAAAATCTGTTACATGTCTAACTTTTTCCAGTTCTGATGAAAGGATATCGACCTGAAACATTACTCTCCTTCTCTCTCCGCAGATGCTGCCTGACGTGCTGAGTATTTCCAGCATTTTTTTATATTTCAGATTAAACTATACCTTGCTCCAAGATATTCTCTCCCATTCAGGAACACCTTTACACCACTGCTCTCACCTTCAAAGCTGCCTCGACTTCCCATCCCAAGGCCACCATTACCCATTGCTCCCACCATGATCTGTGCTACAAATTTCTAAAATTATCACACACTAACCTGTGAGACCTCTACAATCCCAACATGAAAACTCATTCCTTCTGTCAATGTGAATCTTCCTCACTTGTTCATGAACTATGGACTATTATGCAAATTCTGGAGGCTTCTTGGTGGAACAGGACTAAAGGTCACTCTCTAAATGGATGAGGTACCACAAAGTCCTTTTCATCTCCCCGTTTTGTATGTAATGTTTACATTCCTTTTGCTGATCGATGTTTTTCATGTCTACAAAGCAAATCCGGTCCCTCAATGTTGTTACACATTCTGTCTAATTGTGGAGCCAGCAATAAACCTCAAGTTTGGTATCCTTGTAATTTGTAGGTGCAATTCCTGTTGCAAATTCAAATTTATTCTATACCGTTTGAAGATGAGAGCATTGGTGTAAGGGTGGTCCTGTATGGGAGAGAATATCTTGGAGCAAGGTATAGTTTAATCCGATTATTTTTTTTAAATGTGGGAAATACTCAGCAGATCAGGCAACATCTGTGAAAGACAAAGAACAAAAGACTTGGATTTATATAGCGCCTTTCATGACCACCGGATGTCTCAAAGCGCTTTACAGCCAATGAAATACTTTTGAAGTGCAGTCACTGTTGTAATCTGTGGAGAGAGAACATATGCTAATGAATGTAGTCCCAGCAAAATTCGATGCAGCAAAACACATCAATGCAGTTTGCGACTATCGTCATACACTAAAACAGAAAAACAACTGAAAAAGCTTTAAAGTATCATGAACAACACTGCGTATCGATATAATTACTGCTCTTGTGTCTAGTGTACATCCATAGAAGCACACGAAAGAGAAAGTAGGAATCAGTTACGGGAAGAGAAAGATACAATAGTTTTCTTTTGTAAATAAATTATATTACATAACACATTGTGCATTAACACGCCTGTTATAAAGTTGTCTATTCTCTGGCTTACTGTGAGCAATGCAATGACAGATATGCCTGCATTTTTAATAAAGAGGATCACAGGAATCCAATTAATGGTTTGGATCCAATTTTGGGATTAAGCTGATAATTGCTCAGGTTTTGATGTGGGCGCCATTCAAGGCAATCCTTTAGGTTACACAACCGTGCAACTCAGTCCCAAGGATCTGTTTTTCTCAGTAACATGAGAAATGCACTCCGGATTTTTATTGTGAATTTTAAAATGTTACAAGTCTGGGTGATTAAAACGATTGCAAAAGAAATCGACTCTTGAGAACTGTTCGGAAATTAATTATTTTATTTTTGGTTCTGACCCATTCTCGCTCCCTCCCAGTGACCACCCTGGTTTGGTCTAGAAGAATGCTTAAAATAAGTCTGTCTTGTAATTAGATCTAACAACATTTTATGCCTCTGTTTTGCTTTGTCCTTGAGTATTAGTGCTCGTCCCTGAGAAAGGGCATCAACCTTGCAGATACGGGTCAGCCACAATCAGAAGAAACACTGGCGCATTCACGCTGCAGTCTGCTAGTCCATATATGGAGATTATTTGAAAGTTAACTGTCTCGGCAGGGGACGGGGGGGGGGGGGAGGGGAGGGGAGGGGAAGGGAGGAAAGGGAGCAGAAAGTAAAGGAGCTGAAGGTGGCTGGATTTCATCCATCTGGTTTGAATTGCATTTTTACCACAAACTTTTTCAACCACATTGTGAAGAAGTGGAGAACATTGCAAGTGCACTGGATTAGGCAAGCACAGCATTTTAAAGCGCAAACTTCAATATTGAATGAGTTGTTTGAACTTGTGCTGTAAACCACTTAATTAAATGAATAAAATCACATTTGAAATGCAATCAATTAAGTCTTAAAGCTCCTAACGAGAGACAGCAAAACAAGCAGTAAGTGGGCTGAAGAGATGGTGTCATAATGCCCATTATGTGTCCACTTGTAATGTTGCACTCAGGAACCCTCTGTGTCAGACTGCTCCAGTTATTACAAAATGAGCCCAAGTCTTCATCAGATCAGAGATTCCTCGAACTCTACAGCACAGAACGAGGCCATTCGGCCCACCTTGTCCATGCCGGCCAACAAAGAGCTATCCAGCCTAATCCCACTTTCCAGCTCTTGGTCCATAGCCCTGTAGGTTCCAGAGCGACACCAAAAGGTTCTCCTCAATTCCCCTCTAATCCTCTTACCAATTACGTTAAATCTATGCCCCGTGGTTATTGACCTCTCTGCTAAGGGAAATAGGTCCTTCCTATCCACTCTATATAGGCCTCTCATAATTGATACACATCAATTAGGTCTCCCCCCCCCCCCCCCAACCTCCTCTGTTCCAAAGAAAATAACCCCAGCCTAGCCAGTCTTTCCTCATAGCTAAAGTTCTCCAGTCCAAGCACCATCCTCATAAATCTCCTCTGTACCCTCTCTAGTGTAATGTGGTGAATAGAACTGCACACAGTACTCTAGCTGTGGCCTAACTAGTGTTTTCTACAGTTCAAGCAAAGCCCCCCTGCTCTTGTATTCCATGCCTCGGCTAATAAAGGCAAGTATCTCGTATGCCTTCTTAACCACCTTATCTACCTGTCCTGCTATCTTCAGGGATCTGTGGACATGCACTCCAAGGTCCCTTTGTTCCTCTACACTTCTCAGTGCCCTACCATTTAATGTGTATTCCCTTGCCGGGTTAATCCTCCCCAAATGCATTCCCTCACACTTCTCACCGGATTGAATTCCATTTGCCACTGTTCTGCCCACCTGACTAGTCCATTGATATATTCCTAAAGTCTACAGCTTTCTTCTTCATTATCAACCACATTACCAGCCAATTTTCATATCATCTGCAAACTTCTTAATCATACACCCTACATTCAAGTCCAAATCATTGATATATACCATATGGGGTATGGAGAGAAAGCAGGAAAGGGGTACTCAGGGAATGATCAGCCATGATCTTATTGAATGGTGGTGCACGCTCGAAGGGCCGAATGGCCTACTCCTGCACCTATTTTCTATGTTTCTATGTTTCTATAAAAAGCAAGGGACCTAGTACTGAGCCCTGCGGAACCTTAGTAGAAACACCCAACTAGTCACAAAAACACCATCGACCATTACCCTTTGCTTCCTGCCTCTGAGCCAATTTTGGCTTGGATCCCACGGGCTTTTATTTCCGTGACCAGTTTGCTATGTGGGATCTTATCAAATGCCTTGCTAAAATCCATATAGACTACATCAAACGCATTGCCCTCATCGACCCTCCTTGTTAACTCCTCAAAAAATTTTAATCAATTTAGTCAGACACGACCTTCCCTTAACAAATCCATGCTGACTGATCCTTGATTAATCCGTGTCTTTCTAAATGATTTATCCTGTCCCTTAGAATTTTTTCCAATAATTTTCCCACTACCGAGGATATGCTGACTGGCCTGTAATTACTCGACCTATCCCTACCTCCTTTTTTAAACAATGGTATAATGTTAGCAGTCCTCCAGTCTTCTGGCACCACACCTGTAGCTAGAGAGATTTGTAAAATGATGGTCAGAGCCTCTGCTATTTCCTCTCTTGCTTCTCTTAACAGCCTGGGATACATTTCATTTGGGCCTGGTGATTTATCCTCTTTTAAAGATGCTAAACCCCTTAATACTTCCTCTTTCACTATGTTTATTTCATTTAATATTTCGCACTCCTCCTCCCTGATTGCTATGTCCACATCATCCCTCTCTTTTGTGAAAACAGACGCAAAGGATTCATTAAGAACCAAACCCACATTTTCCGCTTCCACACAAAGATTACCTTTATGGTCTCCAATAGGCTCTACTCTTTTTTTTTTTAAGTTACTCTCTTGCTCTTAATGTATTTATAAAACATCTTTGGGTTTTCTTGATTTTACTTGCCAATAATTTTTCATTCCCTCTCTTTGCTTTCGTAATTTCCTTTTTAATTGCACCCCTGCACTTTCTACACTCCTCCATGGTTTCTGCAGTATTGAGCTCATGGTATCTGTCATAAGCTTCCCTTTGTTTCTTTATCCTGTATGTCCCTTGACATCTAGGGGGCTCTAGATTTGTTAGTCCCACCCTTTTTTTTAAGGGAGGGAATTTTCTTTCCTGGTGGGATTGTAGGACTACTGACATTTCTTTAGGAGGCCAGGCTTGGATTATTATGCTGCACCACTCTCAGATTGTTTCGCATACATTGGATTATTTTGAAATGCAGTGACTACTGTTTTGTAGACAAGTGCCATGTTGAATGTTTGTTGATAGATCATGGGGTAAGTGGCACTGAGTTGTACAATCAGAACAAGAAAGACTAGGGTTCCATCCCTGGTCTGTACTGAATGAACTGACCTCCATCTGACTAACCACCCCTCACCCTCAGCCTAGTGCAATTGTACCAACTAACAACACACAAGGAAGTCACTTGGCTTTGAATGAGCTGATCTTGGCCGGGAGGAAGGAAGATGGATCGTAGAGCTGCAACTGTTGGCCTCAAGACGGAATTTTCCCTACCTGGGCAGGTCCGGTGTGGGCGATGGTCATGTTGGATCGTGACCCCGTTGCTGGCTTCATCCCGCTGCACAAAACGACTTTACATCAATAGGGCCTATTAAGCCTGCCCTGCGCATTACCCAGCCCAATTAAATGGTGCGGGTCTGCTGACGTCAACCATGATGCATTTTCAGCCAGGATAGTTAAAGGGGCCATGGCCACATTAGAGTTGAAGGTTAATCTAAAATAGTTCAGTTAGTGCACTACAGCATCAGAGTCCTGCAAATATTTTGGAAATGACTGCACAGAGGCAGAGGACTGCACCCAGGTTCTCCAATGACTCCCTCCATATGATTGTCGAGGGAGTCAGAGCATGCAGGGAGGTCCCCTTCTCTTCCGATGGGCGGATGTTTTAATGGTACAACCATTCGTGGCTAGAGTTATTATTTCTTAAACCTCTCCAGGAACTTCAAGTAAACCTGTTTCTGTTCCCTTCCATGGGCGGAAGAGACCTCCCCAGGAGTCTGAAACAGCCTAGTTGGAGATGACAGAGGAGGTCAAAAGCAGGGATGTGGTCAGGAGGACCTGGGTGCGGTGCCGCAAATGTTTCAATGATCTCATTAGATCAGGAAACGTGAGTACAAAGCCACACTCGACCTCATCCTGCTGTGCCTCTCATCACATCTCCATCACTCTGCCTTCCCAACCCTACTCCTGCTCATCCTTACTCACACCAACATAAAACATAAGAACATAAGGAATAGGAGCAGGAATAGGCCATATGGCCCCTTGAGCCTGCTCCGCTATTTAATACGATCATGGCTGATCCGATCATGGACTCGGGTCCACTTCCCTGCCCACTCCCCATAACCCCTTATTCCCTTATTGGTTAAGAAACTGTCTATCTCTGTCTTAAATTTATTCAATGACCCAGCTTCCACAGCTCTCTGAGGCAGCAAATTCCACAGATTTACAACCCTCTGAGAGAAGAAATTCCCCCTCATCTCAGTTTTAAATGGGCGGCCCCTTATTTTAAGATTATGCCCCCTAGTTCTAGTCTCCCCTATCAGTGGAAACATCCTCTCTGCATCCACCTTGTTAAGCCCCCTCATAATCTTATACGTTTCGATAAGATCACCTCTCATTCTTCTGAATTCCAATGAGTAGAGGCCCAACCTACTCAACCTTTCCTCATAAGTCAACCCTCTCATCCCCGGAATCAACCTAGTGAACCTTCTCTGAACTGCCTCCAAAGCAAGCATATCCTTTCTTAAATATGGAAACCAAAACTGCACGCAGTATTCTAGGTGTGGCCTCACCAATACCCTGAATAACTGTAGCAAGACTTCACTGCTTTTATACTCCATCCCCATTGCAATAAAGACCAAGATTCCATTGGCCTTCCTGATCACTTGCTGTACCTACATACTAACCTTTTGTGTTTCGTGCACCAGGACCCCCAGGTCTTGCTGTACTGCGGCACTTTGCAACTTTTCTCCATTTAAATAATAACTTGCTCTTCCATTTTTTTCTGACCAAGTGCATGACCTCACACTTTCCAACATTATACTCCATCTGCCAAATTTTTGCCCACTCACTTAGCCTGTCTATGTTCTTTTGCAGGTTTTTTGTGTCCTCCTCACACATTGTATTTCCTCTCATCTTTGTATCGTCAGCAAACTTAGCCACGTTACACTCGGTCCCTTCATACATGTCATTAATATAGATTGTAAATAGATGGGGTCCCAGCACTGATCCCTGCGGTACCCCACTAGTTACTGATTGCCAACCCGAGAATGAACCATTTATCCCTACTCTCTGTTTTACATGCCTTGCATGTCCACCCATCCCTGTCTCTATCTACATTATCACTTCCCCATCTGACTAACCACCCCTCACACTCACCCTCATCCTGGTGCAAAATCATACCAACTAACAATACACAAGGAGGCCACTTGGCTTTGGCACTCCATTCCATCATAGTCTCCCTTCTTACAATCATTCCATCACTCTCACTCAACCTTCTCTTCTTTCATTCCTTGCAGGAAAAGAGAGCTCTAAATAAGAGGGAGAGAGAGAGAACTGGTGATGGAGAGAGGGGGACATCTAAGCAATCTGGTGACAGAATTACATATTATACAGCCACATGGCATACATCAGTCACTCATATGGGAACTGGTGTCATCAGCCACTGAATGGTCATCATGTGCATAATGGTATCTCTACCCATTCTTCATATGACATATCGAACATCTCTTTACTCTCCCACTGGTCCATCAAGAACCTTCCCCCCTCCTCCAACTGTCCAGGAGGAGGAGGAAGGCGAGGCTCTGAGGGCGCATGGTCACCAGACAGAAGCGCACCCAGTACCGGTGCAGATACGCACAACTGGGTGGGTCCCACGCGACATAGTGTTGTCACCTGGTGTCTCATAACTCACTAGTGAGCAAGAGCTGATGTTGGCGACAGGGACAGCAGTGGAGAGTCCTTGGTGGAGGGTGCAGGGCACTCCTAGCTCTACTCAGCTGCATGCAGATTCTGAGCCTGGGCGATCCTGGAGGTGCAGGAAGAAGTGCAAGGGGCTCTGACAGGTTATGTGAGAGTGCGATGTCTGCAAATGTTCAGAGAATGGAGGAGTCCATCTGCAACATAGGCACCACCGTGTCATGGGCGATGGCGATTGTAGGCCCCTTGAAGGATAGAGTGGCTACCTACATGGAGCAGCTAATGCGCCACTCACAGGAGCTCATGGCCTCTATGGAGAATAGATGGCAGAGGCTCATAGACCTCCTGTCTAGGAGGGATGTCAGCGTAGACGTGGGTCCTCCTGGCCCCACTGCTGTGCAGCAAGGTGCTCTCCAGCTCCTTGGCAGCAGGGAAATGAGCTGGCTGCCTGTATCTCTGCTGAAGTCACAGGGGTAGCACCTCGTAGAAGCACGTGGAAGAGAAAGATGACACACAAGTAGGTTCACAAGGGTAGCCACTTAGGTGTATCCAATGTTTATGTATAGTTTCCTTTAATGTGCTGTTAAATATAAAAATCTTTATTTTCAACACTTTCCGCTCTTGGATAGATTCGTGTGCACCTTTGGAAGTGGCTTAGTGCGTTGCAGTGAATGGTGAGATGTAACGGTACCTCCATAGAATCATAGAATCATAGAAAAATTAAAACACGCAAGGATGCCATTCAGACCATCGTGTCTGTGCCGATCGAAAAAGAGCTACCCAGCCTAATCCCACACCTTCCAACACTAGGTCCCTAGCCTGTAGGTTACGGCTCTTTAAGTGCACAGCCAAGTACTTTTTAAATGTGATGAGGGTTTCTGCCTCTACCAGCCTTTCAGGCAGTGAGTTCCAGACTCCCACCACCCTCTGAGTGAAAAATGGTTCCTCATCTCCCCTCTAATCCTTCCACCAACTACTTTAAATCAATGCCCCCTGGCTATTGACCTCTGCTAAGGGAAATAGGTCCTTCCTATCCACTCTATCGAGGCTCCTCATAATTGCATACACCTCAATTAAATCTCCCCTCAGCCTCCTCTGTTCCAAGGAAAACAACGCCAGCCTATCCAATCTTTCCTCATAGCTAAAGTTTTCTAGTCTTTGCAACATCCTCCGTAAATCTCCTCTGCACCTTTTCTAGTGCAGTCACATCCTTCCTGTAATGTGGTGACCAGAACTGCATGCAGTACTCAAGATGTGGCCTAATTATTGTTGTATACATTTATAGCAGACATCCCTGCTCTTGTATTCTATGCCTTGGCTAATAAAGGGAGGTCATAGAAACATAGAAACGTAGAAACATAGAAAATAGGTGCAGGAGCAGGCCATTCAGCCCTTCTAGCCTGCACCGCCATTCAATGAGTTCATGGCTGAACATGAAACTTCAGTACCCCATTCCTGCTTTCTCGCCATACCCCTTGATCCCCTGAGTAGTAAGGACTTCATCTAACTCCCTTTTGAATATATTTAGTGAATTGGCCTCAACTACTTTCTGTGGTAGAGAATTCCACAGGTTCACCACTCTCTGGGTGAAGAAGTTTCTCCTCATCTCGGTCCTAAATGGCTTACCCCTTATCCTTAGACTGTGACCGCTGGTTCTGGACTTCCCCAACATTGGGAACATTCTTCCTGCATCTAACCTGTCTAAACCCGTCAGAATTTTAAACGTTTCTATGAGGTCTCCTCTCATTCTTCTGAACTCCAGTGAATACAAGCCCAGTTGATCCAGTCTTTCTTGATAGGTCAGTCCCACCATCCTGGGAATCAGTCTGGTGAATCTTCGCTGCACTCCCTCAATAGCAAGAATGTCCTTCCTCAAGTTAGGAGACCAAAACTGTACACAATACTCCAGGTGTGGCCTCACCAAGGCCCTGTACAACTGTAGCAACACCTCCCTGCCCCTGTACTCAAATTCCCTCGCTATGAAGGCCAACATGCCATTTGCTTTCTTAACCGCCTGCTGTACCTGCATGCCAACCTTCAATGACTGGTGTACCATGACACCCAGGTCTCGTTGCACCTTCCCTTTTCCTAATCTGTCACCATTCAGATAATAGTCTGTCTCTCTGTTTTTACCACCAAAGTGGATAACCTCACATTTATCCACATTATACTTCATCTGCCATGCATTTGCCCACTCACCTAACCTATCCAAGTCACTCTGCAGCCTCATAGCATCCTCCTCGCAGCTCACACTGCCACCCAACTTAGTGTCATCCGCAAATTTGGAGATACTACATTTAATCCCCTCGTCTAAATCATTAATGTACAATGTAAACAGCTGGGGCCCCAGCACAGAACCTTGCGGTACCCCACTAGTCACTGCCTGCCATTCTGAAAAGTACCCATTTACTCCTACTCTTTGCTTCCTGTCTGACAACCAGTTCTCAATCCACGTCAGCACACTACCCCCAATCCCATGTGCTTTAACTTTGCACATTAATCTCTTGTGTGGGACCTTGTCGAAAGCCTTCTGAAAGTCCAAATATATCACATCAACTGGTTCTCCTTTGTCCACTTTACTGGAAACATCCTCAAAAAATTCCAGAAGATTTGTCAAGCATGATTTCCCTTTCACAAATCCATGCTGACTTGGACCTATCATGTCACCATTTTCCAAATGCGCTGCTATGACATCCTTAATAATTGATTCCATCATTTTACCCACTACTGAGGTCAGGCTAACCGGCCTATAATTCCCTGTTTTCTCTCTCCCTCCTTTTTTAAAAAGTGGGGTTACATTGGCTACCCTCCACTCGATAGGAACTGATCCAGAGTCAATGGAATGTTGGAAAATGACTGTCAATGCATCTGCTATTTCCAAGGCCACCTCCTTAAGTACTCTGGGATGCAGTCCATCAGGCCCTGGGGATTTATCGGCCTTCAATCCCATCAATTTCCACAACACAATTTCCCGATTAATAAAGATTTCTCTCAGTTCCTCCTCCTTACTAGACCCTCTGACCCTGTTTATATCCGGAAGGTTGTTTGTGTCCTCCTTAGTGAATATCGAACCAAAGTACTTGTTCAATTGGTCTGCCATTTCTTTGTTCCCCATTATGACTTCCCCTGATTCTGACTGCAGGGGACCTACATTTGTCTTTACTAACCTTTTTCTCTTTACATACCTATAGAGACTTTTGCAATCCGCCTTAATGTTCCCTGCAAGCTTCTTCTCGTACTCCATTTTCCCTGCCCTAATCAAACCCTTTGTCCTCCTCTGCTGAGTTCTAAATTTCTCCCAGTCCCCGGGTTCGCTGTTATTTCTGGCCAATTTGTATGCCACTTCCTTGGCTTTAATACTATCCCTGATTTCCCTAGCCACGGTTGAGCCACCTTCCCTTTTTTATTTTTACGCCAGACAGGAATGTACAATTGTTGTAATTCATCCATGCAGTCTCTAAATGTCTGCCATTGCCCATCCACAGTCAACCCCTTAAGTATCATTCGCCAATCTATCCTAGCCTATCCTAGGTCAGGTGAGAGGGAGCACAATAGAGAGGGACAGAAAGAGGGAATGAGATGGAGAGCATTGCGTAGGAGAGGATAAGAGAGAATTTGGATGTTTAGATAAGAAAAAGTGAAGGCATTAGCAGCAAAACATTGGAAGGCTTATGCCAAGACATTTCAATTAGAAGCAATAGCAGTACCATTCGAAACAAACCATCCTCAGGTCACATGTGTGATGTATCTCATTCACACCTTTATCGGGGCTGAAATTGCCCCTTTTTTTAAGGCCCTAAGAGGCGGTAATGGGGCGGGAAGACCTTTCTGACCGGGGCCAGGCGGATGGTGCGACCCCTACGGAATTGCCCCCGCGGGTTTCCGGCGCTCCGACCCGTTGTCGGCCGCGCGCCACCCCCTTACCACTGGCGGCAGCTCCTTTTCCGCACCACGGGGAAATTGTCCCATGGGAGCGCAGCCACCGCCGGTTGGTGTACCCGGCAGCTTCACCCGGCGGGAAGCTAACAGTGGCTGGGTAGCACGTTCGCCCTTAAAGCAAAGGGCATACCGCTGCGGCCGTCAATTTGTTTCAATTGTTGGCCCGACAATGGCAGCCACTGGTTCGACCTGGCCACCAATAGGCAGCCCGGCACCCCCTCATAGTGCCAGGCTGTTGGCCCGGCCGAAGCCCTCCCTGGTGGCCCAGTGGGTGCCAAAGAGGCCTCACAGCATCCCTCCCCTTTAAGTGAAGGGAAGGGACGTTGCTACATGTCAGCATGGCGCTAAATGACACCGCCCGCCTTCCGCCCTGTTCCCGATTTTTTTCCCGCCCCTCCCCCCAACACCGCCCCGTTTATTTTTCATCACAAATGGGCCGAAGTTCCCTCCAATCTCCGCCCCATCTGTACTGGCCGGTAATTCATTGTTTAATTCGAATTATCCGCCTCAAACGGGGCGGAGGGAAATTTCGGCCCTCATCTCTAGACATGGCTTCTTCACTGCCTTCCTTATAAACCTCTTAAGCTCCACCCTAAACACCATATCATCTAGAGCTTCAGCACTCACCTCCTATCTCAAACTAAGTTCTACTCACTACCATCTCCTGTTCCCACCAAGCTCCATTGACTTCCCATCTCAGAGCATTGACTTCAAAATCTTCGTCCTCATCTACAAATCTCCCCATGGCCTCAATTCACCCCATCTCCACAACTAGCCCTGGTTCTCCATCTCCACTTGCACCCTCCTCTCTTCTGATTCTTGCTTACTGTATGTTACACCTTCCCTCTGATCCAATATTGATAGCAGAGCCTTCAGACATTTTGCCTGACGCTCTGAAATTCTTTTCCTAAACCTCTATTTGTGTGATATCTCAACCCCGCCCATCAAAGTCTCCTTAAGACCTACCTCTACAACTGTACCATATGCCACCTCCCTAACTCCTTGTTCCATTAAAATTGTTCTACAAATGCATGTTGTTGTAATATAATGGTATAACCTGGATGATCTATATACGTCATATTCAATTAATGCAGAGAAAATTGATTCTGTGAGCGTGTGCTTTGCATCAGTGACTTCTTTATCTATCTTTTGTGCTGATAGTTTTAATGTGGGGAGGAGGAATATGATCAATTAATCTTGTGTTGTGAAATTTGTAGAGTTTATGGATTACAATGTGTATCTTGAACAGATCAGTCTATTTTGGACAAAAATGAACTCCATTTATGTCCGAGAGTCTGGTGGCAGTGCCAAGCTGCCCTTTTCTTGTACCCTCTCCTAGCCCACTTGAACTGGCTCTGATTGTCAGATTTTCATGCTTCTCTTTCCTCTTAGCTAACCTACTTTTAACTATTCACACATACAGGATTAGATGAAGTAGGGTGGGAGGAGGCTTGGATGGAACATAAATGCTGGAATAGAATCAAAGAATGGTTATAGCACAGAAGGAGGCCATTCGGCCTGTCGAGCATGTGCCGGCTCTCTGCAAGAGTGCTTCAGCTAGTCCCTTTCCCCATAGCCCTGCAAATATTTTTCTTTCAGGTACTTATCCAACTCCTTTTTGAAAGCAGTGATTGAGTCTGCCTCCACCACCCATTCAGGTAGTGCATTCCAGATCCTAACCACCTGCTGTGTATAAAGGTTTTTACTTATGTCGCCTTTGCTTCTTCTACCAATCACCTTAAATCTGTGTCCTCTGTGTTATGTCTATAGTGTACTTATGAAAGCCTCCACAAGGCAATATGTTGTACTTGAACTGTAGTGACCTCGGTC